>NC_086444.1:344897929-345201858 GCF_028390025.1 Pseudophryne corroboree | reverse complement strand
GCCCCTGTCTTACATGGGGGGGCGCCACTGTCGTTTCTTGCACACAGCGCTAAAATGCCTAGTTACGGCACTGGTAATAATAAATCAAATACCAAAGGGCTCTCCTCTGCCCTTGGACCCCAGTGAAGTCACAATGGCTGCACTGTGGGAAGCCCAGTTGTACAATGTGATGTTTGAGGTAACGAAAAAGAAACTACAACATGTTCCAATTCACTTGTTGTTGCATAGCTAATAGGTGATGTCTCATAGCTGTAGTAGAACATTATTGTCACACTGCAAGTGCGTAATATAGCTACACATTAACTTTAAACTTACATTACAAGAAAGTGTCATATTGGCCATAGGTCTTAAGATTTTCCCCTGTAACCCAGTGGCCACATAGGGCAGCCCACAGGCAGTATGATGTTTTTCATCAATGCAAATTTGGCATAGGTCCTGTTGCTGACCACCACGATCAACCCATATGTCCCAAAATGTATTTTTAACATCCTTTCTGTGTATCTATCACACTAAGACCATGAACAATTGAAGGAAAACAATAATTTTATCATAGAACTTTCCTTTTTCTTAGTAAACAACGCAGAAGTACTGTACCCATTTTCAGAGCTATATTAGCATCATAGCAGCATCCAATTGCTAAATCTGAGATTACTGATCCGATGTTAGCATAAAATACGCATTTATCATGTTCATATGTTTGGGAAGCTGCCTTTTACGTTATGTTTTAAAACCGAGGCTTTATTTATTTTAGTTTTAAATTTAAATAGATGTAATGATTATATACTTCGTATAATTGCATGAGATGTTTGATGCTACATAACCAGGTCTCAGACATCTGGCACAAACTGTCTGCCAAATATTTATTGTATGTCACCTCAGAGCTGGCAGGCCTATAAAAAGTCACAGATGCAATGTTGTTAGCTATTATATTATATATGTTGTAGATAAATCCTCAAGAATTCTTCTACTGACAATCCCCGTATCACAAGCTGCTGCACATGGAGAACATCAGCAGCTAATTAACACTAATACTGAATATGTCCTGATTTGATAATTGGAAATCTTGTTTAAAAAACTGACAGGCTGTCTGTGTTGCAGTACAGCGTGATAGAATGAGGCTCATAAAAAACACAGTAATATTGAAAAACCAATCATATAGTAGTGTGCAACAGCGGCTCAGAAAGAAAACCAGTGGAAAAATGACAGGACCTATAAAAGAAGAAACAGACAGTACACTGGGCAGAGACATTGGAAGGGATATCTTTTCAGCATAACAGCTAAAATATAAAGAAAGAATAATGAGCACATTGCAAAGCATTAAAGGCAGGGGCAATTGCAGGAATTAGTCACAGGGGTTTCCGTGGGTGTGTGTGTAGGTGTGTATGTGAAAATATATATATATATATATATATATATATATATACACACACACACACACACACACACACACACACACACACACACACACGTAGTACCCACATACACAAGAACACACACAAACACATACATAAGAATACATACATGCACAAACTTTATATACTATACATACTGGAGGCGGGAGCAGGTTGGCGGTACTGTGAGGGCGGAGAAAGCTGCTGTGGCTGAGCATGCAAAGGCAGCAGCTCCCCCCAGACATTCTCTATGCAGACTTGTGGAGAGCTACGTACAGTAGTATGTTGCTACAGCAGCTCCGTAGTGGCAATTGTGATCGTGGTCACGGCTTTTGCTGAGATGGAGACACTGCTGTCTCCGTCTCAAAAAAAACCCCCAAAAAACGGGCGGGTTACCAGATACTCAGAAACACCCAAAACGTGCTCCTCTGAAAGGGACATAAATAATATGCAAGGAAGAATTACTGTGCCTGCATCACAGCAGGCGATGGACAATGAGCATGTGTGCGAGTTGGCGCAAAATACCAGAGCAGAGTCCTTATTAGTGGTGGTGGATTTTACCTTTGGGCTGCAGCACTGCAGCCCCCTCCCCAAGGTAAACTACGCTGCCCATATCAGTATCAGTGAGCTATATATGGTTCATGACAGCACTGGCTTTACTGGCTGGCAGGTCTTCTCATTGGAAGGCCTACCTGTCAGTCACAGACACACAAGGCAGTGCCATTGGGAGGTGTTTCCTTCCTCTGGAACTGCCATACCGGGCAGAGATAAGCAGATAGCTGGCTTCTTGTAGGAAGCCACTCTCTGCCTTTCACGGAACCCACCCTGGTGTCTGCACATACACCGGTCCCAGCACCTGCCAGATCCATTACACAGGTGCCAGGACCCGGGGCTAGCTGTCTCCTCTGCTCTCTGGGCTAATGGGGGCAGCAGAAGCCCACCTATTAAATTTAAGTAGTAGCCGCCACTGCTTGGGAGGGTGTACAGGCACTAATATTCTGGATATAATACCTTTTGGAAACCAGTTGCAGAAAAGGGCTTTACTAAACACCCTGAAAAGTAGACAGATATCATGCCCCTTATGTTGCTCCCATATCCAGTGTCTGGGGTCAATGGCAAGTATTTGTATGGGCCCATTGTTCTCAACTCCAGTCTACAAGACAACCCCAACAGGTCATGTCTTGTGGATTTCTTTAATCTTGCACAGGTGAATTAACCTATTTTGCTGGAACGGTAATTATCTCACCTGTTTCCACCAACAGAAATCCTCAAAATGCCCTTAAATGACCTCCAACATCCCCATATGGCAGCAGGTCACCCCACATGCCCTTATGATCACCTGTTAAGTGAGCGGAAGACAGTAGTCCTGATTCAATTTGTATGCATATCGGATGGTTTACATACAAATACGGCATTTGGGGGCCTGTACAGGCGCAAGCCCCATTCTGTGCATGTGCAGAACAGGTCTTGTGATGTCACTTGCAGCCCTATCAGCCACAGCATGATTGACATGCTGCAGCATTTGATGGGGTGGAGAAGGGGCAGCACCCAGCAATGTCCATTCCCGTTTTGAAGGCGTGATGTGTACAGGGTTTGCATTGTCGGACAGAGACTTTCTGGACTCCGGTGTCTGGATCCTAAGGCCAGTCTGAATAAGATTCATCTTATGTGGGCTGACTCGTGCCTGTAACCATAGTGGATCGTCACCGATGGTCGTGCTGGCAACAATGGTGATCCGTGGCTGCATCCTTAGATGCAGCTCTCCGATCCTTGCTAACAGGAGGTGTCTACCTCCTACAGACACCTCCTGCTGCATTTGAATTGTAATTAGATGAGATTCCACTGCTGCTTGCTTGCAATTGTGCAGCTCCATACAAGCATGGGCCCAGTGTGTAGGCAATCTGTATCTGGCACACAGTTTACACTATAAACTTCTCTGATTCCGCCTGCTCTGATGAATTTATTATATTGCAGTACTTGCTGGTGCTATAGGTTGGACATGTGGTGACCAAGAAATAGGCATGGGATTTGAATATAAAATATAAATTTTTTCGATATTTTCACCATTGATGAAAAAAAACCTGTAATTAAAAATCTGTCATGGAACATCAATCTTTTGCAGTTGAAATCAATTATTTTTACACTGCTAATCATCAGACTCAGCATCAGATCACAGTCAGGGACAGAGACTTGACTCCACAAAATAGTGAGGGGCATAATCTGGGGTTGGACAGCCACCAATAGAATAACTGATAATATCGGACACAAAAACTGATAGTGAGGAAACATTAACCTCTCTATTGAGTAGGAAAACTTTGCTTATTGGTGGCAATTAATACAACCAATATTTTCTTGATCAATTCCGAGAAGGATCTTTGATCCATGTATTTACCTGTAAATTACAGCCGAGCAATAGCTGCCATAATCTCTCAATTATGCAACTTCTTTCTCTCTTTTTTGTTGTACCCAGCTGTTTCTCCCTTCCTCTGCACTATTCAAAGATAGAGATGGACATTGACATTGAAGGGTTCACCATCAACCGTCATCATAGATTGTGTCATTATTGTTTAACATCTATGGTAGGAAAATCTGTAGACAGTGAACCAATGATAATTTGCACAATTGAAAACAATCACACTGATCAGAGTGCAGGCATCGGCTGGGAGGCGGGACACACAAGCCTTTGTGGGGTTCATCAGGGGGTGGAACTAATCTCTGTACCCCCCACACTGGAGAGGGAAATAAACATTGGCCGCCCTGTCAGCTGTTGATGGTTGAAAACCATTGACTATCAGTGATAAATGTCCCTATGCTGAACCTCCACTACAAGGAGCAGGACAGGAGTGCATAATCTACATTGTCTCTTTCCCTTCCTTTGGAGTTGGAGCATCAGATTGACAGCACAGGACAATGCTATTGATTCAACAAAAACAAGAGTCCGCCTTCTACTGCGCTATCCGTAAATCCTCAAAATAGAAATGGTGTCGGTCTTTCAACAGAACCACAAAGCCCAAATGGGGGGAGAACGGACAGTCTAGATTGTTCAAGATAGGAATAGTAGGATGTCACAGATGCAGGTAATTGATAGATGTATGTCAAGAGGGGATGTCAGGAAAGCTTTCAACAGGTACGCACCGTACTCACATGTACAATGTGCGTGAAGTGTCCATAAAGGTATATTTTTCCTTCTGGACTGCGGTAAGGTCCAATACTCCTCTTTCCTTTTAGTCGCCCCTCGTGAGGCAAAAAATAACAAACAGGGGTAGGACCCCAATGGTGTAATACGTTCGTGAGACCGGTTCTACAGAGTATATGTGATGATCTTATTTCTTAAACGAGAAACGTACCACACTTACATAAAATGTAAAACAATAAAATACTCCTATAAAGGTATCTTTAAAGGCCAAGAAGGTGAGGCGTACCCCAAACTCACGTTCTGTGGGAGTTATGCAGACACATCAAGGTTTCTTTAAGGTTTCTTTAGAATATGGCTTCCTGCTTCTTCTTTATACAGTTCTCATTGAAACCATGAAATTCATGAAAACCCACAAAAGAAATGACTTTTATGATATGTCCATTTATTGGGAAAAAGTGTCGTAAAATTTTATAATCATATAAAACAATGTCCAAACATGGATCACCATGCATAAACAATGGAGGAAAAATCCCCAATACTGGGAGGTAGTGATGGAAAAACACAGACCTGGGGTGCGGTAAATCCGGATTCCCACACTCCTAGGGACTGATCTCCTGGGTACCGGGGTGAACCTCCTATACCACCAACGCGTTTTGACTGAAGAGTCTTTGTCAAGGTGCAGCTAGGTGGTGGGTCATGCTATTGATTCGTTAGAGTGTGTCATGTGAGACTAGGGAGTATATTTATTAAAGTGCGGATTTATAGAAGTGAAGATGTTATCCATAGGAACCAATCAGATTCTACTTATCATTTATCTAGCACCTTCCAGAAGATAATAGTTAGATTCTGATTGGTTCCTATAGGCAACATATCCACTTGTATAAACCTGCAATTTAATAAAGATATCCTTTTTTTTTGGGGGGGGGGGGGAGTCCTATCCATTCATTTCTATGAAAAAGCAGTGCTATAGTGCTTAGGAATGGTGAATCTGAACTCCATGGAGAAACAGAAAGCAGAGCTTTCCATTTCTTCATGAATAGCACTTACCATACAGAAGTATGGTGATGCAATTCAGGTTCGGAGCGGGGTGAAGCTGGAGAAGTCAGGAACTTTTCCAGAGTACTAGAAACAACTAAACATAGTCCCACTGCACAAAAGTGGAATCAAGGAAGAGGCAAGCAACTACAGACCAGTAAGCTTTAAATCAGAAGTAGGGAAATTAATAGATACACTTGTAAAAGAAAGAGTTGGAGATGATCTGAAATCCAGCAATTTACAGGATCCCAAACAGCATGAATTCACTGGGGGGAGTTCATGTCAAACAAATCTTATTGACTTTTTGACTGGGTGACTAAAGTAATAAATTTATCTAGTCTAGCTTATCTAGACTTTAGTAAAGGTTTTGACAGCAAACCACATTGCAGACTGTTAAATAAACTTGAAAGCATGGGATTGGATACTAAGATGGTTGAATGGATAAGATCTTGGCTGCAGGATAGAAAACAGAGAGTAGTAGTAATTGGAGCGCATTCACAGGAGGGAAATGTTACCAGTGGAGTACCATAGGGAATCTGTACTTGGACCAGTGCTTTTTAATATCAGTATTGGTGACATTGCAAATGAAGGGAAAATATGCCTTTCTGCAGATGACACAGAGGTATGCAACAGGGTAGAAACATCGGGAAGGTACAACAAATAATTGAAGATCTAGGTAGACTAGAGGAATGGGCAATAACGTGGCAATTACAGTTTATTGCCAAAAAATGCAAAATCATGCACACGGGTCTCAAAAACCCATTGGCTAAATATAGTATTAATGGCACTATACTGGAAACTACTGAGGAAGAAAAGGATCTAGGAGTCACTATTTCAGGTGATTTAAATGAACAAAGCAATGAGGAAGGCAAATCAAATGCTTGGTTACAGTGGTAGAGGAATCAGCAGCAGAAATAATTAATAATGACACTGTATAAGTCATTGGTATGGCCTCATCTGGAATAAAGTGTTCAATTCTGTAGACCGTATCTTCATAAGGATATGAACTCTAATATCTTTCTCCCATGTATCTGGTGAGGAAGTCATTGCCCTCATTCGTTCCTCTCTCCTCACCACCTCCCCACTTGACCCTATCCCCTACAGTCTCCTCTGCTACCTCTCTCCTTCTGCCTGTTCCCATCTTTCCCACCTTCTCAATCTCTCCTTCATCAGGCACTGTCCCCCTCTGCCTTCAAGCATGTACTCATTTCTCCTATTCTAAAAAAAACCTACCCTTGATCCAAACACTCTCTCCAACTACCGGCCCATCTCTCTTCTCCCTTTTGACTTCCAAACTCCTTGAGCATATTGTCTACAACCGCCTTACTTCCTTTCTTTCCTTACACTCACTGCTTGACCCATTCCAGTCTGGCTTCCATCCTATCCATTCCTCTGAAACTGCCCTTACAAAGTCTGCAATGACCTCCATGCTGCTAAATCTAAGGGCCACAACTCTCTACTTATTCTTCTTGATCTCTCTGCTGCTTCTGACACTGTGGACCACCCTCTCCTGCTGCAAATCCTTTACTCCATTGGTCTGTGGGATACTGCCCTCTCTTGGCTGTCTTCCTACCTATCTGACCATTCATTCTCTGTCTACTCTCATGACTCCACCTCCCCCTCACTTCCACTGACTGTAGGTGTACCCCAAGGTTCTGAGGTAAGCTCATTAGTTCATTTGATTTCCAATATCATCTCTATGCTGATCAAATCTATCTTTCCTCCCAGGACCTCTCCCTTGCTCTCCTCACTCGTATCTCCAACTGTCTTTCTGCTATTGCTGTTTGGATGTCCCAGCACTTTCTTAAACTTAACATGTCTAAGACCAAGCTGATCATCTTCCCTCCCTCCCGCATAACCTCACCTCCCACAATCTCATTATCTATTTATGGCACTACTATCTCCTCTAGCCCTCAAGTGTGCTGTCTTGGAGTAATCATTGACTCCTCCCTCTCCTTCAAACCACACATTCAGCACCTCTCATAAACCTGCCATTTTCATCTAAAAATTATTTCCAGAATCAGACCCTTTCTGACCCAGGATGCAACTAAGACCCTTATCCACTCACTGGTCATCTCCAGACTGGACTTCTGTAATCTCCACCTGACTGGCATTCCTGACAAATACCTCTCTCCACTACAATCTATGGATGCCCGGCTCATTTTCCTCACCAAACACACTGTGTTCACCTCTCCTCTCTTACAAGACCTTCACTGGCTCCCATTCCCTTTCAGAATCCATTTCAAGCTTCTCACACTCACTTACAAAGCTCTCACCCACTCCTCCATTTACATCTCTACCTTATCTCCCTTTACACTCCCACCCGTCCTCTTCGCTCTGCTAAAGGACGCCGACTCTTCTACCTACTGATTACTACCTCCCACTCCTACCTCCAAGATTTTTCACGTGCTGCTCCCTTTCTCTGGAATTCCCTACCTCTCCCCCTCAGACTCTCCACCTCTCTACAAAACTTCAAACGGGCTCTCAAGACCCACTTCTTTACCAAACCCAGACAAATCTCATCCTAACCCTCTGTTCCACGCTCTCTGTACTCCGTCTGTGTCACTCCTGTCTGTCTACCCCTCCCCTTTAGAATGTAAGCCCTCACGTGTAGGGCCCTCTTCCCTCATGTGCTTATCCTTTTTCTTACTTTAATAATCTTCATCTGCACCAAATATAGCAGTCTTCTGCCACCTGATACTTATTTCAATGTCATCTGCTGATATACAGTAGCTTTGTTTATTTACCCTGTACTTGTCCTACAGTATAGTGGGGGTAATTCTGAGTTGATCGCAGCAGCAAGTTTGTTAGCAATTGGGCAGATGTAACATGTGCAGAGAGAGTTCGATTTGGGTGGGTTATTTCGTTTCTGTGCAGGGTAAATACTGGCTGCTTTATTTTTACACTGCAGTTTAGATTTCAGTTTGAATACACCCCACCCAAATCTCACTCTGTCTGCACATGTTATATCTGTCCCCCCTGCAGTGCACATGGTTTTGCCCAATTGCTAACAAACTTGCTGCTGCGATCAACTCAGAATTAGGCCCTTTGTCTTCAACTGTAAGTTGCTGTTTTGATTATTTGTTTGTTTTGATTATTTGTTTATGTACTCTGTAATTGTGAACTGTGGAACCATTTTGGTGCCATATAATAAAGGATAATAATAATAATAATAATAATAATAATAAATAAGAATTTACTTACCGATAATTCTATTTCTCGTAGTCCGTAGTGGATGCTGGGGACTCCGTCAGGACCATGGGGATTAGCGGCTCCGCAGGAGACAGGGCACAAAAGTAAAAGCTTTAGGATCAGGTGGTGTGCACTGGCTCCTCCCCCTATGACCCTCATCAAAGCCTCAGTTAGGATACTGTGCCCGGACGAGCGTACACAATAAGGAAGGATTTTGAATCCCGGGTAAGACTCATACCAGCCACACCAATCACACTGTACAACCTGTGATCTGAACCCAGTTAACAGCATGATAACAGCGGAGCCTCTGACAAGATGGCTCACAACAATAATAACCCGATTTTTGTAACAATAACTATGTACAAGTATTGCAGACAATCCGCACTTGGGATGGGCGCCCAGCATCCACTACGGACTACGAGAAATAGAATTATCGGTAAGTAAATTCTTATTTTCTCTGACGTCCTAAGTGGATGCTGGGGACTCCGTCAGGACCATGGGGATTATACCAAAGCTCCCAAACGGGCGGGAGAGTGCGGATGACTCTGCAGCACCGAATGAGAGAACTCCAGGTCCTCCTCAGTCAGGGTGTGCCCCTGACCAAGTATCAGCTCGGCAAAGTTGTAAAGCCGAGACCCCTCGGGCAGCCGCCCAAGATGAGCCCACCTTCCTTGTGGAATGGGCATTTACATATTTTGGCTGTGGCAGGCCTGCCACAGAATGTGCAAGCTGAATTGTACTACACATCCAACTAGCAATCGACTGCTTAGAAGCAAGAGCACCCAGTTTGTTGGGTGCATACAGGATAACATCAAGTCAGTCTTCCTGACTCCAGCCGTCCTGGAAACTATATTTTCAGGGCCCTGACAACATCTAGCAACTTGGAGTCCTCCAAGTCCCTAGTAGCCGCAGGTACCACAATAAGCTGGTTCGGGTGAAACACTGACACCACCTTAGGGAGAAACTGGGGATGAGTCCGCAGCTCTGCCCTGTCCGAATGGACAATCAGATATGGGCTTTTTGAGACAAACGCCGCCAATTCTGACACTCGCCTGGCCGAGGCCAGGGCCAACAGCATGGTCACTTTCCCTGTGAGATATTTCAAATCCACAGATTTGAGCGGTTTAAACCAATGTGATTTTAGGAATCCCAGAACTACGTTGAGATCCCACAGTGCCACTGGAGGCACACAAGGGGGTTGTATATGCAGTACTCCCTTGACAAACTTCTGGACTTCAGGAACTGAAGCCAATTCTTTCTGGAAGAAAATCGACAGGGCCGAAATTTGAACCTTAATGGACCCCAATTTGAGGCCCATAGACACTCCTGTTTGCAGGAAATGCAGGAAACGACCGAGTTGAAATTTCTTCATGGGGCCTTCCTGGCCTCACACCACGCAACATATTTTCGCCACATGTGGTGATAATGTTGTGCGGTTACCTCCTTCCTGGCTTTGACCAGGGTAGGAATGACCTCTTCCGGAATGCCTTTTTTTCCTTAGGATCCGGCGTTCAACCGCCATGCCGTCAAACGCAGCCGCGGTAAGTCTTGGAACAGACATGGTACTTGCTGAAGCAAGTCCCTTCTTAGCGGCAGAGGCCATGAGTCCTCTGTGAGCATCTCTTGAAGTTCCGGGTACCAAGTCCTTCTTGGCCAATCCGGAGCCACGAGTATAGTTCTTACTCCTCTATGTCTTATAATTCTCAATACCTTGGGTATGAGAAGCAGAGGAGGGAAGACATACACCGACTGGTACACCCACGGTGTTACCAGAATGTCCACAGCTATTGCCTGAGGGTCTTTTGACCTGGCGCAATACTTGTCCAGTTTTTTGTTCAGGCGGGACGCCATCATGTCCACCTTTGGTCTTTTCCAACGGTTCACAATCATGTGGAAGACTTCCCGATGAAGTCCCCACTCTCCCGGGTGGAGGTTGTGCCTGCTGAGGAAGTCTGCTTCCCAGTTGTCCACTCCCGGAATGAACACTGCTGACAGTGCTATCACATGATTTTCCGCCCAGCGAAAAATCCTTGCAGTTTCTGCCATTGCCCTCCTGCTTCTTGTGCCGCCCTGTCTGTTTACGTGGGCGACTGCCGTGATGTTGTCCCACTGGATCAATACCGGCTGACCTTGAAGCAGAGGTCTTGCTAAGCTTAGAGCATTGTAAATTGCCCTTAGCTCCAGTATATTTATGTGGAGAAAAATCTCCAGACTTGATCACACTCCCTGGAAATTTTTTCCCTGTGTGACTGCTCCCCAGCCTCTCAGGCTGGCCTCCGTGGTCACCAGCATCCAATCCTGAATGCCGAATCTGCGGCCCTCTAGAAGATGAGCACTCTGTAACCACCACAGGAGAGACACCCTTGTCCTTGGAGATAGGGTTATCCGCTGATGCATCTGAAAATGCGATCCGGACCATTTGTCCAGCAGATCCCACTGAAAAGTTCTTGCGTGGAATCTGCCTAATGGAATCGCTTCGTAATAAGCCACCATTTTTCCCAGGACTCTTGTGCAATGATGCACTGACACTTTTCCTGGTTTTAGGAGGTTCCTGACTAGCTCGGATAACTCCCTGGCTTTCTCCTCCGGGAGAAACACCTTTTTCTGGACTGTGTCCAGAACCATCCCTAGGAACAGCAGACGTGTCATCGGAAACGGCTGCGATTTTGGATATTTAGAATCCACCCGTGCTGTCGTAGAACTACTTGAGATAGTGCTACTCCGACTTCCAACTGTTCTCTGGACCTTGCCCTTATCAGGAGATCGTCCAAGTAAGGGATAATTAAGACGCCTTTTCTTTGAAGAAGAATCATCATTTCGGCCATTACCTTGGTAAAGACCCGAGGTGCCGTGGACAATCCAAACGGCAGCGTCTGAAACTGATAGTGACAGTTCCGTACCACGAACCTGAGGTACCCTTGGTGAGAAGGGCAATTTGGGACATGGAGGTAAGCATCCTTGATGTCCAGGGACACCATATAGTCCCCTTCTTCCTGGTTCGCTATCACTGCTCTGAGTGACTCCATCTTGATTTGAACCTTTGTATGTAAGTGTTCAAAGATTTCCCATTTAGAATAGGTCTCACCGAGCCGTCTGGCTTCAGTACCACAATATAGTGTGGAATAATACCCCTTTCCTTGTTGTAGGAGGGGTACTTTGATTATCACCTGCTGGGAATACAGCTTGTGAATTGTTTCCAATACTGCCTCCCTGTCGGAGGAAGACGTTGGTAAAGCAGACATCAGGAGCCTGCGAGGGGGAGACGTCTCGAATTTCCAGTCTGTACCCCTGGGATACTACTTGTAGGATCCAGGGGTCCACTTGCGAGTGAGCCCACTACGCGCTGAAACTCTTGAGACGACCCCCCACCGCACTTGAGTCCGCTTGTACGGCCCCAGCGTCATGCTGAGGACTTGGTAGAAGCTGTGGAGGGCTTCTGTTCCTGGGAATGGGCTGCCTGCTGCAGTCTTCTTCCCTTTCCTCTATCCCTGGGCAGATATGACTGGCCTTTTGCCCGCTTGCCCTTATGGGGACGAAAGGACTGAGGCTGAAAAGACGGTGTCTTTTTCTGCTGAGATGTGATTTGGGGTAAAAAAGGTGGATTTTCCAGCTGTTGCCGAGGCCACCAGGTCCGATGGACCGACCCCAAATAACTCCTCCCCTTTATACGGCAATACTTCCATGTGCCGTTTGGAATCCGCATCACCTGACCACTGTCGTGTCCATAAACATCTTCTGGCAGATATGGACATCGCACTTACTCTTGATGCCAGAGTGCAAATATCCCTCTGTGCATCTCGCATATATAGAAATGCATCCTTTAAATGCTCTATAGTCAATAAAATACTGTCCCTGTCAAGGGTATCAATATTTTCAGTCAGGGAATCCGACCAAGCCACCCCAGCGCTGCACATCCAGGCTGAGGCGATCGCTGGTCGCAGTATAACACCAGTATGTGTGTATATACCTTTTTAGGATATTTTCCAGCCTCTCAGCTGGCTCCTTGAGGGCGGCCCTATCTGGAGACGGTACCGCCACTTGTTTTGATAAGCGTGTGAGCGCCTTATCCACCCTAAAGGGTGTTTTCCAACGCGCCCTAACTTCTGGCGGGAAAGGGTATACCGCCAATAATTTTCTATCGGGGGAAACCCACGCATCATCACACACTTCATTTAATTTATCTGATTCAGGAAAAACTACAGGTAGTTTTTTCACACCCCACATAATACCCTTCTTGTGGTACTTGTAGTATCAGAAATATGTAACACCTCCTTCATTGCCCTTAACATGTAACGTGTGGCCCTAAAGGAAAATACGTTTGTTTCTTCACCGTCGACACTGGAGTCAGTGTCCGTGTCTGTGTCTGTGTCGACCGACTGAGGTAAATGAGCGTTTTACAGCCCCTGACGGTGTTTGAGACGCCTGGACAGGTACTAATTTGTTTGCCGGCCGTCTCATGTCGTCAACCAACCTTGCAGCGTGTTGACATTATCACGTAATTCCTTAAATAAGCCATCCATTCCGGTGTCGACTCCCTAGAGAGTGACATCACCATTTCAGGCAATTGCTCCGCCTCCTCACCAACATCGTCCTCATACATGTCGACACACACGTACCGACACACAGCACACACACGGGGAATGCTCTGATAGAGGACAGGACCCCACTAGCCCTTTGGGGAGACAGAGGGAGAGTTTGCCAGCACACACCAAAAACGCTATAATTATACAGGGACAACCTTTATATAAGTGTTTTTCCCTTATAGCATTTTAATATATATATACATATCGCCAAATAAGTGCCCCCCCTCTCTGTTTTAACCCTGTTTCTGTAGTGCAGTGCAGGGGAGAGCCTGGGAGCCTTCCCACCAGCATTTCTGTGAGGGAAAATGGCGCTGTGTGCTGAGGAGAATAGGCCCCGCCCCCTTTTCGGCGGGCTTCTTCTCCCGTTTTTCTGAGACCTGGCAGGGGTTAAATACATCCATATAGCCCCCAGGGGCTATATGTGATGTATTTTTAGCCAGAATAAGGTACTATCATTGCTGCCCAGGGCGCCCCCCCCAGCGCCCTGCACCCTCAGTGACCGCTGCTATGAAGTGTGCTGACAACAATGGCGCACAGCTGCAGTGCTGTGCGCTACCTTATGAAGACTGAAGAGTCTTCTGCCGCCGTTTCTGGACCTTCACTTTTCGGCATCTGCAAGGGGGGTCGGCGGCGCGGCTCCGGGACGAACCCCAGGGTGAGACCTGTGTTCCGACTCCCTCTGGAGCTAATGGTGTCCAGTAGCCTAAGAAGCCAATCCATCCTGCACGCAGGTGAGTTCACTTCTCTCCCCTAAGTCCCTCGTAGCAGTGAGCCTGTTGCCAGCAGGACTCACTGAAAATAAAAAACCTAACAAACTTTTACTCTAAGCAGCTCTTTAGGAGAGCCACCTAGATTGCACCCTTCTCGGCCGGGCACAAAAATCTAACTGGGGCTTGGAGGAGGGTCATAGGGGGAGGAGCCAGTGCACACCACCTGATCCTAAAGCTTTTACTTTTGTGCCCTGTCTCCTGCGGAGCCGCTAATCCCCATGGTCCTGACGGAGTCCCCAGCATCCACTTAGGACGTCAGAGAAATAATAATTAATACATTAGAGACAGTACAAAGAAGGGCAACTAAAATGGTGCATGGAACTACATGACAAAATTTACCGGTAAAGACTAAAAGATCTGAACATGTATATTTTGGACAGAGAAAGGGAAAGGGGGGACATGATAGACACTTTCAATTATATCAAGGATTTTAACAAGGTACAGGAGGGAGACATTTTTCAAAGGAAGAGAAATATTAGAACACGAGGACATGCACTGAAACTGGAGGGAGGTAGTTTCAGGGAAACCTTGAGGAAAAATAACTTCACCGAAAGGGTAGTGGACAAGCGGAATAGCCTACCAGCAGAGGTGGTAGAGGCTAAGACAGTAGAATAATTTAAACATGCATATGAAAGACATAAGGATATCCTTACAAAGAAATAACGATCAAATAGAGTTTGAGGTAACAATATGGTTAAAAAAAGTGGCAGACTAGATGGGCCAAGTGGTTCTTATCTGCCATCAAATTCTATGTTTCTATGTTACTAACTTCTCCACGGTAACCCACTCTGTGCCTAGCCCAAAGCAGAGAAAAGCCTTGTTTTCAGCAAAACAGTGCTTTTCTCTGCTTTATGAATAGACCCCCTTAGTGTGGCTGTGGTTTTTTCACATCATTTTATCAATGTTTGCATTCAGTCCATGGCACAAAATGAAGGGGCCGATTCAGACACGATCACTAGGCTGTGTTTTCTCATAGCCTGCGATCATGTCTGAACTGCGCATGCGGATGCACCACAATGCGCAGGTGTGACCGACCGCACCAATGGGGATTGCGGTCAGCGACGGGATGGTGTGAAAATTCCGAACGCATCGGCGATCGCAAGGAGATTGACAGGAAGAGGGCGTTTGTGGATGGCAACTGACTGTTTTCAAGGAGTGTCTGAAAAAACGCAGGAATGCGGTCGCGGACAGGCTGAAGTGATCGCAGCAGCTCAGTAAGTCTTGGACTGCGCAGAGACTGCACAAAATTAGTTTGTGCTGCTCTGCTACACATGCGATCGTACACTTGCACAGCTAAAATACATTTCGCCTGTAGGCGGCGATTATCCGATCGCAGGGCTGCAAAAATCGCTGCCTAGCGATCAGGTCTGAATTACCTCCTAAGATTCCTATTTGATTTTTTAAAGGGAAAGACAATATCTGTTTGAATTTAAATGAGCTTAATTAATACTTCCATTTTGGATTTGCAACTGTATATAAATGTATTTTACATGCAGGGGCGGATTGGGAACAAAAAGCGGCCCTGGAAAAATTTGTACTAGTGGCCCCACATGGGCAGCACCAGAGGTGTAAGGTCTAGCCATGGGCC
This sequence comes from Pseudophryne corroboree, assembly GCF_028390025.1. NCBI lineage: Eukaryota > Metazoa > Chordata > Amphibia > Anura > Myobatrachidae > Pseudophryne > Pseudophryne corroboree. The sequence goes on along the minus strand of NC_086444.1, from coordinate 345,186,163 downwards.
ATGGCAGCAGCACCCTCCCCCCAAAACTTTCCAGATAGTGGGCATGTCCAGCATCAAGGTGGAAGTTAAAAATAAAAAAAAATTAATATTATGAGCACATTATATGATACACCTTCAGAATTTAGGAAACTATATAATTCTTTAGAAATATATATTTTCTTGCTTATTACACCAACCGTATCCCAATCACTATTCACTCAATCTTATATGTCAGCCAAGCAGGCAGACAGAGTATACACTAGATCATCTGCAATCACAGGCTATGTAGCAAAGTAATTTTCATATATGCTAATTATTTAGCATCTTATTCATTATGTCTATAAAAGGACCACATGTCCTCAAACAAAACAGGTCCCACGGGTGCGTCGGCCCACCGGGAATCTTCCCTGTGAACCTTATGGCCAATCCGCCTCTGTTTACATGCCAAATGTATTGGGTGATTCGCCAGAAAGTGAACATAAAGTCCCGTGCATCACACAATTTTATTTATTTTTTCCTTTTAAACAGGTCTGTTAAAAAAATTGTTCTTATATGAAATCTTAATTGCTTAGTAGCCATGCCTTACCCGATAACTTAAAACTAGAGATGAGCGCCTGAAATTTTTCGGGTTTTGTGTTTTGGTTTTGGGTTCGGTTCCGCGGCCGTGTTTTGGGTTCGACCGCGTTTTGGCAAAACCTCACCGAATTTTTTTTGTCGGATTCGGGTGTGTTTTGGATTCGGGTGTGTTTTGGATTCGGGTGTTTTTTTCAAAAAACACTAAAAAACAGCTTAAATCATAGAATTTGGGGGTCATTTTGATCCCAAAGTATTATTAACCTCAAAAACCATAATTTACACTCATTTTCAGTCTATTCTGAATACCTCACACCTCACAATATTATTTTTAGTCCTAAAATTTGCACCGAGGTCGCTGTGTGAGTAAGATAAGCGACCCTAGTGGCCGACACAAACACCGGGCCCATCTAGGAGTGGCACTGCAGTGTCACGCAGGATGTCCCTTCCAAAAAACCCTCCCCAAACAGCACATGACGCAAAGAAAAAAAGAGGCGCAATGAGGTAGCTGTGTGAGTAAGATTAGCGACCCTAGTGGCCGACACAAACACCGGGCCCATTTAGGAGTGGCACTGCAGTGTCACGCAGGATGTCCCTTCCAAAAAACCCTCCCCAATCAGCACATGATGCAAAGAAAAAGGTTAGGTGGTATACAATTATGGACGGGCTGCCGAGTGCCGACACAGAGGTAGCCACCGCCGTGAACTACCGCACTGTACTGTGTCTGCTGCTAATATATAGACTGGTTGATAAAGAGATAGTATACTCGTAACTAGTATGTATGTATAAAGAAAGAAAAAAAAACCACGGTTAGGTGGTATATACAATTATGGACGGGCTGCCGAGTGCCGACACAGAGGTAGCCACAGCCGTGAACTACCGCACTGTACTGTGTCTGCTGCTAATATATAGACTGGTTGATAAAGAGATAGTATACTCGTAACTAGTATGTATGTATAAAGAAAGAAAAAAAAACCACGGTTAGGTGGTATATACAATTATGGACGGGCTGCCGAGTGCCGACACAGAGGTAGCCACAGCCGTGAACTACCGCACTGTACTGTGTCTGCTGCTAATATATAGACTGGTTGATAAAGAGATAGTATACTCGTAACTAGTATGTATGTATAAAGAAAGAAAAAAAAACCACGGTTAGGTGGTATATACAATTATGGACGGGCTGCCGAGTGCCGACACAGAGGTAGCCACAGCCGTGAACTACCGCACTGTACTGTGTCTGCTGCTAATATATAGACTGGTTGATAAAGAGATAGTATACTCGTAACTAGTATGTATGTATAAAGAAAGAAAAAAAAAACACGGTTAGGTGGTATATACAATTATGGACGGGCTGCCGAGTGCCGACACAGAGGTAGCCACAGCCGTGAACTACCGCACTGTACTGTGTCTGCTGCTAATATATAGACTGGTTGATAAAGAGATAGTATACTCGTAACTAGTATGTATGTATAAAGAAAGAAAAAAAAACCACGGTTAGGTGGTATATACAATTATGGACGGGCTGCCGAGTGCCGACACAGAGGTAGCCACAGCCGTGAACAACCGCACTGTACTGTGTCTGCTGCTAATATATAGACTGGTTGATAAAGAGATAGTATACTCGTAACTAGTATGTATGTATAAAGAAAGAAAAAAAAACCACGGTTAGGTGGTATATACAATTATGGACGGGCTGCCGAGTGCCGACACAGAGGTAGCCACAGCCGTGAACTACCGCACTGTACTGTGTCTGCTGCTAATATAGACTGGTTGATAAAGAGATAGTATACTCGTAACTAGTATGTATGTATAAAGAAAGAAAAAAAAACCACGGTTAGGTGGTATATACAATTATGGACGGGCTGCCGAGTGCCGACACAGAGGTAGCCACAGCCGTGAACTACCGCACTGTACTGTGTCTGCTGCTAATATAGACTGGTTGATAAAGAGATAGTATACTACTAATATTATATACTGGTGGTCAGGTCACTGGTCACTAGTCACACTGGCAGTGGCACTCCTGCAGCAAAAGTGTGCACTGTTTAATTTTAATATAATATTATGTACTCCTGGCTCCTGCTATAACCTATAACTGGCACTGCAGTAGTGCTCCCCAGTCTCCCCCACAATTATAAGCTGTGTGAGCTGAGCAGTCAGACAGATATATAATATATATAGATGATGCAGCACACTGGCCTGAGCCTGAGCAGTGCACACAGATATGGTATGTGACTGAGTCACTGTGTGCTGTGTATCGCTTTTTTCAGGCAGAGAACGGATTATAAATAAAAGTGGTGGTCACTGGTCACTATCAGCAAAACTCTGCACTGTACACTACTGAGTACTCCTAATGCTCCCCAAAATTAGTAAATCAAGTGTCTCTCTAATCTATTCTAATTCTAAACGGAGAGGACGCCAGCCACGTCCTCTCCCTATCAATCTCAATGCACGTGTGAAAATGGCGGCGACGCGCGGCTCCTTATATAGAATCCGAGTCTCGCGATAGAATCCGAGCCTCGCGAGAATCCGACAGCGTCATGATGACGTTCGGGCGCGCTCGGGTTAACCGAGCAAGGCGGGAAGATCCGAGTCGCTCGGACCCGTGAAAAAAAACATGAAGTTCTGGCGGGTTCGGATTCAGAGAAACCGAACCCGCTCATCTCTACTTAAAACCCACTAAAATCTTGGTATCTTGGAGAATTATGTCATTTGAATTTATGTAGTTGTCCCATGCATCACGGAGAATCGCCCTATTTATTTATAATACTATCCAGACACACAGTTTTGTAGACAAACTTGTCATGTATATAATCCATCATTAAATTTCTATATTGTTTACTGTAACTTTAGCATTTACTAATAATCCTTTCAAGCCATCTCTCCAGGCATAAACAGGTGCATGTACCACTGTGTTTTTAATTTTTATGATAGGCAAGAAAAATATGATCTAAATTACCAGTTTGTTTTGCATAGTACTTTTTAATGTGTTGCTTTGTCTGAAACATGCACAGGTTTCTGTATGATTAACCGGTGTTTTGGATGCCAGTGGTCAGTATACCGAGCGCAGCATCCCAAAGATCGAAATCCCGACAGTATATTCACCTCCCCCCCCCCCCCCCCCAGGCCCCATAACCCTCCCTCCCTGCAGCCTAAACCTAACTCCCCCCCCCCCCCCACAGCCTAACCCCAACCGTCATTGGTGGTGCCTAACACTAACCCTCCCGGGGTGGTATCTAACCTTGACCCCCCTCCCCACAACCTAAACCTAACCCCCCGTGGCAATAGCCTAAGCCTAACCCTCCACCTGCAGCCAAAACCTAACCTCCCCCTATACAGAGACAGGGTTGGAAAGTCTGTAGTTAAACTGCCGTTCTTCTTTTTGTTCCATTGATGTTTTATATCTGTTTAAGATAGTAAGTAAAGCTGCTCATAATGTTAGTAACCTTTGCTTAGCTAATAACATATACAGCATAAGATCATGTTTATGCCCAGGGGTTAAAGTGAGCCGGAACGGGGCGGAACTGCTTTCCGTCAGTTCCACTTGGAGACGGAACGCAGTTCCGCCTCCCCCAGCTCACCTAACCTGATGTTCCGGTGCTGCAGGGTGATGCCGGGCGGCCGCTGTTATCAGCGACGCCCGGCTCTCCCCGCACAGCGGCAGCCGGAGGCAGGAGCTCAGTACTGAGCTCCTGTCTCCGGCTTTGTCAGTACGCGCTATGGGAGAGACGTCATGATGCCTCTCCCATAGTGCCGAGGAGCGGGCGCCAAGAGAGGACTGCGGCGGGAGCGGGGCTTGGTAAGTATGGTGCCTCTCTCCCCCCCCCCTCCCATATGTGCACTGCTAGCTGCACTGTTATTGGGGGGTCTTTACTACTGGGGGCAAACTGCTGGGGGGCTATACTACAGAGGGGCCAAACTACTGGGGGGCTATACTACTGAGGGGCAAACTACTGGGGGGCTATACTACAGAGGGGCAAACTACTAGGGGGGCTATACTACAGAGGGGCAAACTACTGGGGGGCTATACTACAGAGGGGCAAACAACTGGGGGGCTATACTACAGAGGCAAACTACTGGGGGCTTTACTACTGGGGCAAACTGCTGGGGGGCTATACTACAGAGGCAAACTACTGGGGGCTTTGCTACTGGGGCAAACTACAGTGGGGCAAACTACTGGGGAGCTTTAATACTGGGGACAAACTACAAAGGGGCAAACTACTGGGGGGCTTTACTACTGGGGGCATTACTACAAAGGGGAAAACTACAGGGGGGCTGGGGCAAACTACTGGGGGCATTACTTACGGGGCTAAACTACATGGGGCAAAACTACTGGGGCCATTACCACTGGGAGGCTTAACTAAAGGGGGGGGGAGTAAATTACTGGGGTCATAACTGCAGGGGCATTACCAGTGGGGGCATGACTACTGGGGCTAAACTACAGGGGGCTAAACGACTGGGGGCATTACTACAGGCAACATTACTACTGGGGGCAATACTACACAGGGGCATTACCATTATGGGCATTACTGATGGGGTGCACTGCTAATGAGGGCATTGTAAAGGGGACACTTAATAAGGGGCACCACTCTTGGGGACATAAGGGTCACTACTATTGCGGGTATTGCATAAGGGGCACTACTATTGCGGGTATTGCATAAGGGGCACTACTACTGTGGGCATAGTATAAGGGGTGCTACTGCTGTGGGCATTACTGTATGGGCTGACAAAGAAGCTGAGCTCCTGGTCCGCCCTCCGTCGCTCCGCCCCTACCATCGCCGCCGCACTGGGAGCCCTGGTTCCAGACTCCCAGCTGCAGCGGATCTGGGACCAGGCTGGCTTTATAATCCCTGCCACCGCATCGCGCTCCTGTGACTGCGGCGCTACTAGTTCAAATCTGTCGCTGATTGGCTGCCGGTCCGCAGCAGTTTTGTAATATTAGCACCGTGGTCACAGGAGCTCGATGCGGCGGAAGGGATAATAAAGCCAGCCTGGTTCCCGATCAACTGCAGCCACCCTCAGCCTCCTCTGCCACCCCGCCCTCGGACCTCTGCATGCCCACAGCCTTCTCCTCCGCACTATCTCCGAGGCCCACAGCCTTCTCCACTCCACGCCTACCACAGCCTACTCATCCACAGCACCGCAGACCACCGCCGCTGCTAAACAGGTAATCTTACCCTGCTGCCTTTCTCTCTCTCTAGTGCCTACTGTATGCCCTGCTGTCACTCTCCATGTCCCTGCTGTCACTTTGCATGTCCCTGCTGTCATTTTCCATGTCCCTGCTGTCACTCTCCCTGTCACTCTGTCACTCTATAATGTGAATTTCGGCTCATTCTGTATGCTATAATGTGAATGGCGGCTCATACTGTGTGCTATAATGTGAATTTCGGCGCATACCGTGTGCTATAATGTGAATTTCGGCTCATACTGTGTGCTATAATGTGAATTTTGGCTCATACCGTGTGCTGTAATGTGAATTTTGGCTCATACCGTGTGCTATAATGTGAATTTCGGCTTATACTGTGTGGTGTAATGTGAATTTGGCTCATACTGTGTGGTGTAATGTGAATCTCGGCTCATACTGTGTGGTATAATGTGAATTTCGGCTCATACTGTGTGCTATAATGTGAAAGGGGTCCTGTTATTGTGGTGTATAAGGGGTATATGGTGTGGTAAACTACACTGAAGGGCACACCCCCTTTTGCGTGGCCATGCCCTCTTTTCAGGAGCGCGCACGCCATCGGCGCGCACATAATTACAACCTTCACTTTTCCATACCCCCACTTCAAAATTTACACTTGGGTGCTACTACTGTGGGCATTATTACTATTGTGTGACCACGCCCCTTTCTTTTTGAGACCACACCCCCTTTTGCCGCACGCGACTACGGCACGCGCAATACCTTTATTACATGGGCGCCGTGGGGAGGGGGGTGAGTTCCACCACCTCTCTAGGACCACTTTAAGCACTGTTTATGCCTAATTTGGAAGTGAGGTTTTCGGGCTTTGTCCTCTGTGATATAAAAACTGAAAGACTGAGACACAAGTTGCCTGAAACGTTGGTGTGCAGCCCGTTAACCTGTTGATAACAGGAGCTGATTGTATCCAGCCTGAGTGTGAGGATGAGTTCCTGGATTCCACAACCACTTGAACATATTTTATTGCTAAGTATCATTTAATGTTACAGCTTATTACTAATATTGTTATTATTGTTCTTGTTATTATTATTATTATAAGGCATATTTAAATACATATACTGTCTTAAAAGATGGAGAAGAACAAGCGCCTATGGTGCAGTAAGTTCTTAAAGGTGTATTTTGACGTTAATAATAAATGAATGCGTACCAGATGAAATCTTTATAACACGTCTAATAAGATGCCAATCGTGATGTTTCTCACCATCATCATCATCTATAAATTAGAGAGACAAAACATCGCTGCATAGCGTAATATCTCTGGTTATCTAATGATAGCCCCACAGTTACCCAGGTAAGCGTACCAGATTCAGGAGAATAAACGGCATAAACACCCAATGGTTTTGTATCCAGATATCTCTCACCAGATCCAGTAGAATGGGGTATTTGTGATCTCAGTCAAATGAACAATTAAAAAAAATTTTATTCGAACTATAGGGCTATAAAATATTCAGAAATAGATATAAAAATAATTCATAAAAAAGTCAGTATAGATATCTCCTGAGGAAGCCCTGACGGGCGAAACGCGTTGAGAAACCTATGCAGAACTTGACCTGGCTGCTAAGCTAAGCTATACTGACTTTTTTATGAATTATTTTTATATCTATTTCTGAATATTTTATAGCCCTATAGTTCGAATAAAAATTTTTTTAATTGTTCATTTGACTGAGATCACAAATACCCCATTCTACTGGATCTGGTGAGAGATATCTGGATACAAAACCATTGGGTGTTTATGCCGTTTATTCTCCTGAATCTGGTACGCTTACCTGGGTAACTGTGGGGCTATCATTAGATAACCAGAGATATTACGCTATGCAGCGATGTTTTGTCTCTCTAATTTATAGATGATGATGATGGTGAGAAACATCACGATTGGCATCTTATTAGACGTGTTATAAAGATTTCATCTGGTACGCATTCATTTATTATTAACGTCAAAATACACCTTTAAGAACTTACTGCACCATAGGCGCTTGTTCTTCTCCATCTTTTTTGCTACAGAATTTATGCCATATACCTATGGTACATTGAGGAACTGAGCAGCCACCCTGAAGAGTGGAAGGTGCTGACAAAGACTTATTCAAGCCTGGGAAACTGACACCAGCCATTTGCGGCTACCTTATTAGTATAAATTTAAATTGCGCAGATAAGTACTTTATCATTGTCGATTCCTAGAGAAGCGCACTGGTCTATACATTCTTTCTACATATACTGTCTTGTCTGCTTTCCTTAACTCCATGCATTCAAAGAATACAATTCCACCATGAACAGTGTTATACTAGCATTTGCCTGATGCATAAACTACTGTATTGTTACATATTTAGAACTTCTCAAACAATATTTATCTTCATAGAATCAGTCTATTTAACAAAATTGAATCTAAATTTTGATTTACCAAAGTAGCCATCTTTTGCAGATATATACGCCAAGCGTACTTCCCAACTCTGTGGGTCTGGGTCCTGTGTTGGCTAATCCTTGATTTGAAGCCTATCATCTTGTTCTTTTCCTTGAAAGTATTTCTGACATACTCTAGCAGAATGTTTTGGGTCATTATCTTGCTGTAGGATGAACCTTTGACCAACTAGTCATATTCCATAGGGTATTGCATAGCACTGAGTAATGCAATCGTAACCCTTTTGGTTCAGGGTGCCAGTCACTTTGTACAAGTCACAGACTAGGGATCCAGCAAAAGAGCCCCAGACCATCATGCCTCCTCTTTTATGTTTGACAGTTGGTGCCACACACTGTTTTGTCTACTCTATGGCATACAAAAACCCTATGCGATGGACCAAAGATTTACATTTTTGATTTATCTGTCCAGTACTCCACTAGTGCTGCATCATGACAAAGGCAAGCCTCTTTTTCTTATTTTTCTATCTTAGCAATGGCTTTCCTACTGCCACTCAACGTGTTAACCCTAAAGCTAAAAAGTTTTCTCCTCACAGTTGAATCTAATATTTTCTTACTTCGGCCACTGTGGCTGAGCTTGAAGTTGATGTGCTGTAAATGCCTATCACTCTAGTTGTTGACTCTCAGAAATATTTGTGGTTTTGAGCAGTGGCGACTCCAGAGGTGGACAGCAGTGCAGTCCAAAATTCAAATAGAACCTGTGCTCCTGGTACTGAGAAACCAATAACAATCTTAAATGCTGTCTAGCTAAGCTCCACCAATGGATGAGTTCAAGTTGGCTGCGACTGAACCCTGATAAAACAGATGTCCTTATGATAGGTCCCAGGACAAGAATGTAGCAAAGCCAAGTGACATAAGTTATGCTTAGGGGTTCAGAGCTACAAAACACTGAGCATGTGCAGATTTTGGTGTTGTCCTGGATACTTAAACATCAGGCACATAGCCACAATCAAGCAATTAATTCCCTCAGAACATCTGCCTATAGTCATACATGCATTTGTATCATTACTCCTAGCCACCTGTAATGCCCTCTACTTTGGTCTCCCAGCAAAATAATTGCACCACATAACACCCATTCTCTACTCTCTCCATTGGCTGCCTGTAAGATGGCGAATCATTTTCAAGATTGGCTTACTGACTTTTAAAGCCCAACAGGACCAAGGCCCAGCTCTGAGGTGACCCAGCACTAAATAAGCACTAGAGATGTGCACCGGAAATTTTTCGGGTTTTGTGTTTTGGTTTTGGGTACGGTTCCGTGGAGGTGTTTTGGGTTCGAACGCGTTTTGGCAAAACCTCACCGAATTTTTTTTGTCGGATTCGGGTGTGTTTTGGATTCGGGTGTTTTTTTCAGAAAACCCTAAAAAACAGCTTAAATCATAGAATTTGGGGGTCATTTTGATTCCAAAGTATTATTAACCTCAATAACCATAATTTCCACTCATTTCCAGTCTATTCTGAACACCTCACACCTCACAATATTATTTTTAGTCCTAAAATTTGCACCGAGGTCGCTGGATGACTAAGCTCAGCGACCCAAGTGGCCGACACAAACACCTGGCCCATCTAGGAGTGGCACTGCAGTGTCACGCAGGATGGCCCGTCCAAAAAACACCCCCCAAACAGCACATGACGCAAAGAAAAAAAGAGGCGCAATGAGGTAGCTGTGTGAGTAAGCTAAGCGACCCTAGTGGCCGACACAAACACCTGGCCCATCTAGGAGTGGCACTGCAGTGTCAGGCCGGATGGCCCTTCCAAAAAATACTCCCCAAACAGAACATGACGCAAAGAAGAAAAAAAAGAGGCGCAATGAGGTAGCTGTGTGACTAAGATAAGTGACCCTAGTGGCCGACACAAACACCTGGCCCATCTAGGAGTGGCACTGCAGTGTCACGCAGGATGGCCCTTCCAAAAAATACTCCCCAAACAGCACATGACGCAAAGAAGAAAAAAAAGAGGCGCAATGAGGTAGCTGTGTGGTTAAGATAAGCGACCCTAGTGGCCGACACAAACACCTGGCCCATCTAGGAGTGGCACTGCAGTGTCACGCAGGATGGCCCTTCCAAAAAACACTCCCCAAACAGCACATGACGCAAAGAAAAATGAAAGAAAAAAGAGGTGCAAGATGGAATTGTCCTTGGGCCCTCCCACCCACCCTTATGTTGTATAAACAGGACATGCACACTTTAACCAACCCATCATTTCAGTGACAGGGTCTGCCACACGACTGTGACTGAAATAACGGGTTGTTTTGGACCCCCACCAAAAAAGAAGCAATTAATCTCTCCTTGCACAAACTGGCTCTACAGAGGCAAGATGTCCACCTCATCATCATCCTCCGATTCATCACCGTGTACATCCCCCTCCTCACAGATTATCAATTTGTCCCCACTGGAATCCACCATCACAGCTCCCTGTGTACTTTGTGGAGGCAATTGCTGCTGGTGAATGTCTCCACGGAGGAATTGATTATAATTCATTTTAATGAACATCATCTTCTCCACATTTTCTGGAAGTAACCTCGTACGCCGATTGCTGACAAGGTGAGCGGCGGCACTAAACACTCTTTCGGAGTACACACTTGTGGGAGGGCAACTTAGGTAGAATAAAGCCAGTTTGTGCAAGGGCCTCCAAATTGCCTCTTTTTCCTGCCAGTATACGTACGGACTGTCTGACGTGCCTACTTGGATGCGGTCACTCATATAATCCTCCACCATTCTTTCAATGGTGAGAGAATCATATGCAGTGACAGTAGACGACATGTCCGTAATCGTTGGCAGGTCCTTCAGTCCGGACCAGATGTCAGCATCAGCAGTCGCTCCAGACTGCCCTGCATCACCGCCAGCGGGTGGGCTCGGAATTCTGAGCCTTTTCCTCACACCCCCAGTTGCGGGAGAATGTGAAGGAGGAGATGTTGACAGGTCGCGTTCCGCTTGACTTGACAATTTTCTCACCAGCAGTTCTTTGAACCCCTGCAGACTTGTGTCTGCCGGAAAGAGAGATACAACGTAGGTTTTAAATCTAGGATCGAGCACGGTGGCCAAAATGTAGTGCTCTGATTTCAACAGATTGACCACCCGTGAATCCTTGTTAAGCGAATTAAGGGCTCCATCCACAAGTCCCACATGCCTAGCGGAATCGCTCTGTGTTAGCTCCTCCTTCAATGTCTCCAGCTTCTTCTGCTAAAGCCTGATGAGGGGAATGACCTGACTCAGGCTGGCAGTGTCTGAACTGACTTCACGTGTGGCAAGTTCAAAAGGTTGCAGAACCTTGCACAACGTTGAAATCATTCTCCACTGCGCTTGAGACAGGTGCATTCCACCTCCTATATCGTGGTCAGTTGTATAGGCTTGAATGGCCTTTTGCTGCTCCTCCAACCTCTGAAGCATATAGAGGGTTGAATTCCACCTCGTTACCACTTCTTGCTTCAGATGATGGCAGGGCAGGTTCAGGCGTTTTTGGTGTTGCTCCAGTCTTCTGTACGTGGTGCCTGTACGCCGAAAGTGTCCAGCAATTCTTCTGGCCACCGACAGCATCTCTTGCACGCCCCTCTCATTTTTTAAATAATTCTGCACCACCAAATTCAAGGTATGTGCAAGACATGGGACGTACTGGAATTTGCCCAGATTTAATGCGCACACGATATTGCTGGCGTTGTCCGATGCCACAAATCCACAGGAGAGTCCAATTGGGGTAAGCCATTCTGCGATGATCTTCCTCAGTTGCTGTAAGAGGTTTTCAGCTGTGTGCGCATTCTGGAAAGCGGTGATACAAAGCGTAGCCTGCCTAGGAAAGAGTTGGCATTTGCGAGATGCTGCTACTGGTGCCGCCGCTGCTGTTCTTGCGGCGGGAGTCAATAGATCTACCCAGTGGGCTGTCACAGTCATATAGTCCTGAGTCTGCCCTGCTCCACTTGTCCACATGTCCGTGGTTAAGTGGACATTGGGTACAACTGCATTTTTTAGGACACTGGTGAGTCTTTTTCTGAGGTCTGTGTACATTTTCGGTATCGCCTGCCTAGAGAAATGGAACCTAGATGGTATTTGGCACCGGGGACACAGTACCTCAAACAAGTCTATAGTTGGCTCTGCAGTAATGATGGATACCGGAACCACGTTTCTCACCGCCCAGGATGCCAAGGCCTCAGTTATCCGCTTTGCAGCAGGATGACTGCTGTGATATTTCATCTTCCTCGCAAAGGACTGTTGGACAGTCAATTGCTTGGTGGAAGTAGTAAAAGTCGTCTTACGACTTCCCCTCTGGGATGACCATCGACTCCCAGCAGCAACAACAGCAGCACCAGCAGCAGTAGGCGTTACACGCAAGGATGCATCGGAGGAATCCCAGGCAGGAGAGGACTCGTCAGAATTGCCAGTGACATGGCCTGCAGGACTATTGGCATTCCTGGGGAAGGAGGAAATTGACACTGAGGGAGTTGGTGGGGTGGTTTGCGTGAGCTTGGTTACAAGAGGAAGGGATTTAGTGGTCAGTGGACTGCTTCCGCTGTCGGCCAAAGTTTTTGAACTTGTCACTGACTTATGATGAATGCGCTGCAGGTGACGTATAAGGGAGGATGTTCCGAGGTGGTTAACGTCCTTACCCCTACTTATTACAGCTTGACAAAGGCAACACACGGCTTGACACCTGTTGTCCGCATTTCTGTTGAAATACTTCCACACCGAAGAGCTGATTTTTTGGGTATTTTCACCAGACATGTCAATGGCCATATTCCTCCCACGGACAACAGGTGTCTCCCCGGGTGCCTGACATTTTTATAGCGAGAGGCTGAGTGCTTCCATCCTCATGTGAAGCTGAACCACTAGCCATGAACATAGTCCAGGGCCTCAGCCGTTCCTTGCCACTCCGTGTGGTAAATGGCATATTGGCAAGTTTACGCTTCTCCTCCGACGATTTTATTTTAGATTTTTTAGTCCTTTTTTTTACTGATATTTTGTGTTTTGGATTTTACATGCTCTGTACTATGACATTGGGCATCGGCCTTGGCAGACGACGTTGATGGAATTTCATCGTCTCGGCCATGACTAGTGGCAGCAGCTTCAGCACGAGGTGGAAGTGGATCTTGATCTTTCCCTATTTTTGGAACCTCAACATTTTTGTTCTCCATATTTTAATAGGCACAACTAAAAGGCACCTCAGGTAAACAATGGAGATGGATGGATACTAGTATACTTATGGATGACGAGTGACTGACGACACAGAGGTAGCTACAGCCGTGGACTACCGTACTGCGTCTGCTAGTATAGAGATGATAATGATATAAAAAATATATATATATCACTACTGCAGGTATATATAATATAATGACGGACCTGCTGGACACTGTCAGCAGACTCCTAAACTACTAGTATGAAGAAGATAGAAAAAAAAACCCCACCACAGGTAGGTATACAATTATGGACGAGCACTGACGACACAGAGGTAGCTACAGCCGTGGACTACTGTACTGCGTCTGCTAGTATAGAGATGATAATGATATAAAAAATATATATATATCACTACTGCAGGTATATATAATATAATGACGGACCTGCTGGACACTATCAGCAGACTCCTAAACTACTAGTATGAAGAAGATAGAAAAAAAAACCCCACCACAGGTAGGTATACAATTATGGACGAGCACTGACGACACAGAGGTAGCTACAGCCGTGGACTACTGTACTGCGTCTGCTAGTATAGAGATGATAATGATATAAAAAATATATATATATCACTACTGCAGGTATATATAATATAATGACGGACCTGCTGGACACTGTCAGCAGACTCCTAAACTACTAGTATGAAGAAGATAGAAAAAAAAACCCCACCACAGGTAGGTATACAATTATGGACGAGCACTGACGACACAGAGGTAGCTACAGCCGTGGACTACCGTACTGCGTCTGCTAGTATAGAGATGATAATGATATAAAAAATATATATATCACTACTGCAGGTATATATAATATAATGACGGACCTGCTGGACACTGTCAGCAGACTCCTAAACTACTAGTATGAAGAAGATAGAAAAAAAAACCCCACCACAGGTAGGTATACAATTATGGACGAGCACTGACGACACAGAGGTAGCCACAGTCGTGGACTTCCGTACTGCGTCTGCTAATATAGAGATGATAAAGATGATAGAGATGAACAAAAAAAATATAACACTACTGCAGGTAAATATTTATATAATATAATGAATGACGGACCTGCTGGACACTGTCAGCAGAATGCGTTTATAGAATAAAAAAAAAAAACACCACAGGAGTGTTTAACTTTTTCAGGCAGACAATATACTGGTGGTCACTGGTCAGTCACACTGGCAGCAAAAGTGTGCACTGTACTCCTGCTATAACTGCACCCCAGTCTCCCCCACAATTCAGCTGTGTGAGCAGTGAGCACTCAGCACAGTCAGATATGCATAGATGATATTATCATGCAGCACATTGAGGCTGAGCACAGATATGGTATGTGACTGTGTATCGTTTTTTTTCAGGCAGAGAACGGATTATATTAAATAATAAATAAAACTGGTGGTGGTCACTAGTAACTATCAGCAAAACTCTGCACTCTGAGTACTCCTAATGCTCCCCAAAATTACTAAGTTAGTAGTAAATCAACTCAAGTGTCTCTATCTATTCTAACGGAGAGGACGCCAGCCACGTCCTCTCCCTATCAATCTCAATGCACGTGTGAAAATGGCGGCGACGCGCGGCTCCTTATATAGAATCCGAGTCTCGCGATAGAATACGAGCCTCGCGAGAATCCGACAGCGGGATGATGACGTTCGGGCGCGCTCGGGTTAACCGAGCAAGGCGGGAAGATCCGAGTCTGCCTCGGACCCGTGTAAAAAGGCTGAAGTTCGGGCGGGTTCGGATTCCGAGGAACCGAACCCGCTCATCTCTAATAAGCACCAGCACTCATCACTACATACGCTCCCAGCACTACATACCTCCAAACTCAGGACAATTGGGAGGTATGTACAAATATGAAACCAAAATATTATACATCCCATAATAAATATACTTAATTTAACCAGTAGGAGACAGAACTGAGATTTATAAGCACACATTCCTCCACCTCAAGTTAAGATGCTTGTCTCTTCTTGCTGGTAGCTTCTTTCTGGTCTCTGTAGCCAGTGGGTTGATTGGGCACTCAGATCCAAACACACAGCAGACTATGGAGATCAGCATGAAATGCCGGCGGACGGGATCCTGGTTGTCATGATCCCGACAGGGTAATCCCGTCCACCGTAATGCCAGCAGCTGTGCTCGCCATGCTGCGTGTATGGTGGCTCGCTGCACTTGCCACAGGTTCTATTTTTCCTGTTTTGTGTTGTGGACACCCACAGAGGGAGAATAGGCTGTGGCGCCACTATTCCGGCGGCGGCATTTCACCTCTAGTCATGATACCTGCATTGGCATTGTGACCTCCAGGATCCCGACTAGCGGTATTTTAACTGCTTCCCAGACTATGTAGGACAAGCTGCTGCTACTGGGCATGTACAGCAGCTGTATTCTGTCTCTTGTACTCATGGTGTGGCAGCAGCTCTCATAAAATCATACTGTGTTATAAACTACTACTATTGAGATAATGATTTAAACTGCTTAGCGGGCAGGCAAGGGGGTGGTTTTCCAGCAACTGAAAACCCAACTACATTTGCCCGTTTAGATGCATACTATCAGGTAAATCAAACAGGCATATCAAATGTATTTTCATATTGTATAAAAGGCATCACAAGATCAGATAACCAACTACAATTAAGATATACAGTACTGCTGAGATGAGACTGTGAAGGTTTGTAGCCGGTCAACAGGCCTCACACACTGTAATAAGCATTTTGAAGTAATTTTCGTCAGATGGCTGTTTTATTAAAATGTTTCTCATACATAATGTGTAGTGATGTACCTGTTGTATGTGTAACACCCCCGATGTTGGCAGGGTATGTCTTAGTGGTTGAGAGCGGTATCACAGGTGTTAGGTGGATATGTGACAGACCTTTCCCCTGAAATGTTGTTCTCCGGACCTTGTCTCATAGTACCGTGCTCAGAGAGGTAGGATAATTGATATGAATCAGAAGTGAGTCAGCAATTTTAACATTTTTATTGATCAGCAATAAACTCTGGATTTGGCATAACAGGAATATAAAATTCACTACAGTTCACACCACAAAAGGTCATCCAGTATGAAAAAGACAAACAATTTGGATCATAGAAGAATAATAATTGGAATTAGGATGAGAAACAATTGGGTTCATAAAATTAACCTAAAATCAATGGAATAATGAAATAATATCAGACACTATACCGTCCATTCTGCAATGTGATGACAGGAAAAAAAATGGCAATACATTTAGTAATTCTAAACACTAAGTTTCTAGCTGTCCCTTGCCAAGGTAACAAATATCTTCACCGGCAAATAACGCTGGAGCTCTGGATGAAGTTTGTGGTGCCACAAGGTGTCAATTACTTAAGAAATCCTGGAATGGGAAATGTCAGTGTTACTGATGTTTTTATTTCAATGAGGATTTAACTAGCAGGGTCTCCTGACAACAGCACGTATGTCACAACAAGGGGCTTTTGTGTAAAACAAACTCAGTCTCTTTTAGTTGCAGGGCTTAATTAACACTTGCAATGTTAGCTCAGTCCTTCCAGCAATGACTGTATGCGTTGCACAAAACTCAGTCTTTTATCACAAATATTTCTCATCTCTTTGCATTTAAACTCAGTCCTTAAGCATAAGTATTTATCTTGAACTCGTAATAAACTCAGTCTTTGTTTCAGCTCTCTTTCTAAGGGTCTTAACTGGTACAAAATGGCGCTGCTGGCTGCATCCTTCCTAAATACTTTCTGGTCTGTAAAACAGGTGGTGGAGGCTGAAGGGCACATTTGCCTGTGGCTGTCTGTCTGTTTCAACAGTACTCACTCAGACCCAGGGAACGGAGATTACAACTGGCTGCTCCGGTTGTAATGGCTCCTCACTCTCTCTCAACAGGCCTGGCGGTATCCGGTCTTCCGGCTGCAGTGTCTCAACACCCGCGCTCCATCAACAGTCCCTGGCGACACTCCGCTGCTTTTCTTTAGCTATGCTGCTCTTACCACCCAGTGTCCTGTGGCTATCCCCAACACACTGCTCCCACTTTGCTCCGCATTCCTCTGTCTCCAGCTCATGCCATGCTCTCCCTTCTTCTTCCCAGCAGTCTCTCCTTCTCCCAGCATCCTCTGTCCAATTATCCAATTAGCTCTATGTCCTGGGGCCACATGACCATACGCAGGGCTGCAGTTAATTCCTCCTGCCCCGGCATTTCTTCTGCTGCTCCGGAGCTATGCCAACATTCTAAAAGGGGCACACACACCAAATTCCAGGGTGCCACATATGTGCTAATGAAACCAAGCAAAACCAAATAGTTAAAAACATTGGTGTAAGTGAATGTGATGTATGCTGAAGGGATGATCATATGCTATTGGTGCAACCAGCTTGCAACTTATGATAGTTGCTGCTTTGCATATCCTGGCAGTTGTGGCTTTTTAATGAACATAGTTTATACCTTTGGATTGGGATACGGGTGCGCCATTGCGTTCAAACTCTGCATCAGCATCCCAATGTCCAATTTAAATTTTTTAGTTTGTGTAAATTTAATGAGATATCCATACTGTAGTTCTTCTCGAAAATGCTGTTAAATTTTCCTGCTCACAGAATTTTCCTCATATCCCATAATGTTTTGGTAAAGTAATAGCCATCTGGTCATCTCATTGTGTCCTTCTCCAAACGCTTCTATATTCTTCGGACAATACTTGCAAAACAGCTGCTTTCTCCTTATTCCCCCCCACTCTGCCTGATGAGGTTAATAATAACGCAGAATGCATATGTACAGCATTAGCTTTCATGGTAACATGCATAATTAAATCCCCAGAAGAACAATACAGCTTTGGGGAAGCAAACTTCCTTAATGTGCTGGGCAACAAGCCAGTTTTAGCAGCTGTTGAGGTTTGATACACAGATTTTGGTTAAGTGAATAATTTATCATGGATATTATCTCCAGTGTGTAACATTGCGGCGGTTTGTATGTCTGCGCATATGGCTCTTGAGATTCCACAATTTCACCATATGCTACTGGGTCCTGTGTCCTCTCAGATGCTTTAACCTCTATATTGCAGATGTTGCTAAGCGTCTGGAAGCGAAGGGGTTTATTGGAGACTGAAGTGCTTTAAAACAAAATAGGCTGTTATTCCAGCAAAAGGTACAGCCAGCACAATAGCTTCTTACACAGGAGTGCAAACAGCAATCAGGAATGTAGCAACACAGGTTCACAGCAGAACAACAATATTGTCAGGGTACTGTATGCAACATTCAGTATATAGAGGGATTCAAAGGTGCACTCCCCCCTACATCTTCCTTGACCCACACAAGCAGGTATAAAAACCTTAACTTCTCTTAATTGAATGAGGCTTTCGTCCTCGATTGGCTGTTCTTCCCACGCTTCTTGAAGAAGGTCAAGAAGACATTACAGTTTCCTTCCATAGAGAGGCTCAAAGAGGCTAAAGCAATAGACGCCTGTGCTGCAAATAAGTAGGGGAAAAACTCATCCCCTCTTTTCTCTGTCTCAACAAACTTTTCAAAATGTATTTCAGGGTGTGATGGTTAGATACTGTAAATCAACATTCATAGGCACATAGCCTTGGGAGGAGTATCAACATTCATATACATATTATATTAACAAGCTGTAGTGTTACGCGGAACCAGTCTATGTGATCCTTTCTGAATGTAGAAGACTTTACCAGAGACAGAAACAAATCCAGGGAGAAGGGAAATCTCTCTCCAAGGATCACTATGGGAACCCAGAGAGACACCTATTCTTCAGGCAAGACCATAAAGTGAGTCCAATCACGACCTACAGTATTAACACAGTTGCTGTTAACCATGAACACATAGCCAAACACAATTTGTCTGTCTTTCCGCTGATTATCAGAGACAATTGTGGTAGGATAGGCATGAACATCCCCATGCACACAACAGATGTGAACCTCTGATGGTAAGCCTCCATATAGAGGCCAAAGTGGTCCAAGATGGCAACCTTAAACTGAAAATAAACCTTTACATTGTCCACAAAGAGGGCCTCATATGCAGCTTGGTCCTCCCCCATTGGGCGATCTGTATAGCCCAGGACTCCTGGCACCAGGTTGTAGAGGTAGCAACCCTTTCAAAAGTGGTGAGGAAGGCCTTGACATCCATGACATGCATTTTAGAAAGTAAGAAAATAGAAAAAGAGAAAGCCCTCTCTCTGCGCCTATACAGAAGCCTGCTGCTGAGAACACAGCATGTCTACACCTACACAAATTAAATAACAACAAGAAAAACAGGGCAGTGTACCACAGTGCTGGTTTCTTAGGGATATTGGTAGTATAATCCCTTTAATTTGATAACAGTCTTCCCCTCTTTTATGGGTCCTTAAATACTGATGTCTTGTCTTTTAGAAAGACACTTACTTTATTATAGGTTGCCGCTTTCACTGAAAAGTATCTTTAGGAGGCAGGCAGGGGTGCGTGACGGCAGTGGACATTACTCCCTTCTTATTCTTCTAGCTCTGTCTGCTGCTTTTGACACTATTGACCATTCTCTTCTCATACAAACACTACAATCCCTAGGTCTTCAAGACACAACCCTCTCTTGATTTTTATCTTACCTATCTAATCGCTTCTTCAGTGTTTGCTTCTCTGAATCCACCTCCTTTTCGCTACCTCCTGGCTACCTCTCCCCCTGAATGACCCACACAAGCATCTAAATTGCAAATAGGCATTTGAAACAACACAGGAAAAACTAGTCCAGTGGAGAATGGTTATAACCCTCGAAATACTTGGTATGGAAACACATATGTGCCATAGGATAATAAGTAAAGCAATTCCTCAAAAGTACACCTTTAAAAGACTTTCCTCAATCATGTTTGTGGCATCTGTAATGACTGAGACGCACTTCTGTATGCCATTCAAACCTCTATTTATTATTTATTACCAGTTATTTATATAGTGCACACATATTTTGCAGAGACCTCTAACAATCATTTTATAATTTTATCATTTGGGAGAAGCTGTGTTCAAACGTGTCACGGCAGATTTATAAACAGAAAAGTAATTGTAAAACTGCTACTTTTAGTAGTGCAATAATAATTATTAATATTATTGTTTATTTAAAAGGCTGCACAACAATCTGCAGTGCTATATGATGATCTCATTGTATAGTACTGCAGATTTTTGTGGCGTGTTGTGGAGTATCCAGGGGGAGTGTAAATTCGCTGTGCAAGTGTGTGATCACATGTGTATGCAGAGCTGCGAAAATCCAGTGTGTGCAGTGTGTGCGCAGCCCAGGACTTACTCCTACAGTGCGATGAGAACAGGCTGATCGGGGCCGGAGCTGACGTCAGACACCCTCCCTGAAAACGCTTGGGAACGCCTGTGTTTTTCTGGACACTTCCTGTAAATGCTCAGTTGCCACCCACAAACGGCCTCTTCCTGTCAATCACCTTGCGAACGGCTATGCGAATTGATTTTTCGCAGCATCCCGTCGCTGACAGGCAATGCACGTTGTTGTTGTCTGACGTGAGAAAACGCACAAAAGCGATTAGATCTCAATTACCCCCATAGAAAGCAAAGAAGGGACTGTCAAAGTCAGAAAAATATCACGCTGCACACTGCCATATATGCACCTCATGCGTGTGCCCGCTGCACGAGCATGAGCCCTCCCGTGCGTGCGTATACTCGCGGTCGCGTGCACTCGCGGGCGCGCGGTATGCGCATTTACGGTAGAGTTTATGTTCGTCTAGCGGGCGACTCAGTCGTAACATATTTTATTCATATAATGTATTTTGTAGATTATGGTCCCTTTGATAGAATCTGAAAGTTTAGTTAATGTAATATGTTCGGGGACAAAGAGATCCCTCTTTGTTTGATACGAAGGGTCAGACAGGGGTTACACAATGGTGTTTAGTATCCATCGGAAGAGAATATAATTAGCAATATTCCGGTGTTGGTTTGAAGCGGATTAATCGCTCGTGCGTATAGTTATGGACATAAGAAGTTTATGGACATTTACTATATTTGCACTTTATTACCCATGCGGCGGGAAACCCAGTTTCCCACCCACCTGAGCAGTTAGGAATAGTCACAGCCCACCTGTATGAACCAACCTATAACCTTTTGTTATAATGCGAAGACGAATTCCTGTGTCCAATGAACAATAAGAATGTAGGGACCATTGTACTGTATTGTGTGTAGTGTATAAAAGGACAAGCCGATCTGGGCCAGCTCTCTACTCTCTTCAACGGTTCTCATTGCTGATAATCGGGAGCTGGATATCCAGAAAGGCGCTTGCGATTGTTTCCCCTGGTGCGTAAGTTCTCTGCAACCATATTGTCTCTTATTTAATGTTATAAGCCATTCTCTCTCTCCTTCCCCCCCCTTTAAATGTAACTGTATCAGTATTGTATTTTATGTGTAGTGATTCGGTTAGGTATTTTATGTTATCTTGGTAGTGTATAACTTGTATTGTATTATTCTTTTGCAGTTGAACGTTCATTCATTTCCTTAAAAGGCGTTAGACCCTTAGACCGGTATTTGAGTGTTTATTATATTGCTAAGGGGTTCTCAGAGCGTCACATACGCTCATACAGCTTTTAAACTAACAAGGTTACACTGTGTTGCATTTACACCTTATCACTGCACAAGGGTTTACAGTATAAGTACATTGTATATGGTATAGTTATAAAGGTTTAACTCTGTGAGCGTCAGCGCCGCTTGTGATCTCCTCGTGGTCTCGAGCGTCCGCTACGCTGATAGCGTATCATTACGTTAGTCGGCAGCCTATAGCGTGCTTGCCTTTACGCTCTAAGCCGTGAGCGAACGTGCCGCTCGTGCATCTCGTCCACGGCTAAGCGTTCGTTACGCTACGTGCGTACTCTTACGGTATTCCATACGCCAATTGCGTACTGTGTTCTTTAACCTTTTAGAGTGTTTTATACAAGGTATAGAATAGGCATTGTCAATTGAGGGCTCCTCCGGTCTTCACATATCTGCACTAGGTAATTCCAGCAGACATTATCGGTCAGCAAAAGGCGGGAGGTAATATTCCTCGTAGTGCTGACCAGATAAGCGTCTGCTTCACTTAGTAAGGAGTGCTGAAGGAATCCGGAACCAAAAGGTAGGAACAGTACGTTATTGTCTTTTAAAACCTGTTTAGTTTCTGTTTTGCGAACGTAAGCAATCAGCATATACATCTGTATTTCTTGTTTAGTATTGTTTTCGTGCCTCATTCTCCTGATTGCCACATACTAGTGATAAACGTGTTCAGATATTTGTTGTTATTAATAGTTAAAAGTAATATTTAAGGGAATAATTGTAAAAGGCACGCACACAATCTCGCCTAGAATACAAGGGAGATTTGAGTGGTGGTCAGTGAAGGATTACTGTTAAAGATCATTCACATTGATAAATGTGTAGTGTGTAACTGTGGACGTACTTGGTCTGTGTACACGTGTCCTTACAAGGGCAGGGCGTACGCAGCAAGGGTTGACGCACGGAGCGTGTATTACGCAACGGAGCGTACGGATACGCCCACATGATACAAACCGCACGATAGTATTGTTTAGTAAGCAATAAGGAAGTAACGCGAAAAAAAAAATAACACAAATCTATCTCAAATCCAAAAGTTTAAAAGTTAAAAGGAAAAGACTTTCTCTGTTGCAATTCTTCTGGGTTAAGCTAATACCGAATGAAAGGATTTCTGCGCAGAAATAAAAATTAAAGTGTACATGTGGTAAGAGTGTGTGTATATATAAGATTTCTCTTTTATTACGGAAGTGGGAACCATAGGCCAGTAGAAAGAGATACACCAGCGAGAGTGATATCGTGGGGTGGCCTGGGAGGCGTCCCTTGTTAGACTCGACACATTAATGAGCAGTAGAGTCTGCTGTACATAACAGACCAGGAGGTCACAGACCAGGAGGTCACGGAACAGGAGGTTCAGGTACAGCAGACTAGAAGTAGAGAGCACAACCGAAGAGGGGTTGGTGCGAGACCCATATAGGCCAAAGAAGCTCATCGCTGAAGGAATTTGCAGCAGAAATTTTCAATTCCACTGATCGTTCCGCACATAAGATTAGTTGCTTGTGTGCAGATACGATTGTACCGCATGTGATTGTGTGCATTAGCGAGTCTTGAATTCAGAAGAACGCTACTTGCACATTGTTAACGTGATTTGTGTACATTTTTTTATTTTAAGGGAAGTAGCCTGATCACTCGGGGACATTCCAACAACCGATACTTGCTGGGGACTGGAAGGTCCAACACGCCCCAGTATATAAAGGTTCATAGGGGCCCTAGGTTGGGTACAGCAGCTCTGGGAACAGTGATTGCAGTACTGGCCAACGTGGGCGGAGTTAAGTGGGCAGACCTCGAGGCAAAACCCCCACCGCAGCCTTACCCCGGACATTTTGGTTTTCTGTGAGGGTTGCCGGAGACCCTGATTGGAAGTCAGAGGTAGTGAAAGCAACGCCTGCAGAGATGGGGGCCGCTTGTTCAGGTAAGGGGCGATCAACCCTGGTTCAGGTTGATTTGAAACCGATCAATCAGGTCGGCAAGGTCATGTGTGAGAAATCAGACCAAGATGGTCATCACACAGAAATATTATGCAATGAATGGGAAAGGATGACTGTGCATGACGGGGAAAAGTTTCCCCGGGTAGGTAGTTTTAATCCAGAAGCATTACAGAATTTAAGGAGAAGAGTGTGCCCGATTAAATCTTCAAAAAGGCGTATTAGACATTATGATGATTTAAAATTGTGGCAACAGGAAAGTGAAATGCAAAGAAATTTAACTTACATATCTGACTCTCATCTTGGGAAGAGAGACATGGCAATGGAGAGGATTATGGTTGCAGAGAATGGCGCAATGGTGTACGATAAAAACGCACTTAGTAACTGTATTACGAATGAAAGTAACAAATGTAATAATGTTTATAAAAATGAAAGTGTAAAAATTACAAATGTTAACCTGTGCAAGTCGCACCCCATGTCAAACTTCCCTCAGGACTACAAGCAAGAAAGTGAGCCCAGCATGATGTCGGAACCTTTTCCAGTAGCCATCCTACCAGACATCCAGGTGGACCCGACCAAATCGGTAAAGGCAGTAATCAAACCCCCTAACGTAGGGTCAGGTGAGGTCGTGTCCACAGGTACGTACGGTGTTATACATCACGCACAAACAAATGTACCCCATATTGTAAGACCAACACACGGTGATGTAATTGAATTTAGTCCTGTCAGTGTGATCACAGTCCCCAATGGGAAGACTGACGATCAGGGAAGCATTCCCGTCAAGGACAGTGCAATGCGCCGTCCCTGGTCCCGGATGGAATTGAGAGCAATTATGTCTGAATTCCCTGATCCTAGGAAAGATCTAGATGCATGTCAGAGATTTATCAAAGAACTAGGAAACTCCACAGAACCCACCAACAAAGATTGGCGGACAGTGCTGAGGGCATGTTTGCCCTCCAGTGTTGACCCTGCAAAATTTATTGCTGATTGTAAATTAAACACAGAGGTACCTCATACGGAGGAACACAATCAGGAATGTATTAAGCAGATCAACCAACAGTTAGCAGTATATTTCCCAGCCATTGCCAAGTGGAACAAAATCCTCTCCATAAGACAAGGAGAAAGGGAAAGTACTTCTGACTACATCAATCGAGCACTGCAAGTAATGGCTAGAGACACTGGGATCACAGACATCAAAACAAATGCACAGCATAAAGAAGTAGCGGTTAAGTTATTAATGAATGGTTTAAAGGAAGTGTTGAGAGCAAGGATACAGATCACCAATCCACACTGGAGAGATAAATCAGTAACTGCATTATGGGACTCTGCCGTTGGGCATGAGCAAAGCATCATCAAGCACAGGGAAACAAAGAAGCCCCAGATCCCTGTAGGAAAGTCAAAGGTGAAAAGCTGTTACAACTGTTTAAGGGAAGGTCATGTTGCACGAGATTGTAGGTCTAAAAACACACACAAGGTATATACACCCCCTAGACAACGACATGACCATAATAGTCAAAGAACCAGGGAAACACAGGAAGAGCGATTGATAGCGATGGGCATCCAAACATTAGAGGAGACATCAAATCAACCAAAACCCCAGGCCATTGGCACATGGAGGAAATCAAGGATTTGTCATCGTTGTAAACGAGAAGGGCATTATGCCAGCAACTGCAACAGCCCACATAAAGTCAGACCCCCTAGACAAAAATATGAGCAAAGTTATGACAAACCAAATTATAATCAGGGATCATATAGGAAGAATTTTGGGCCACACCCATGATATGCAATCAGGAAAGGTGATCATTAGGACTGATGGTAAGCCTGAGGTTATTGTTAATAAATTGGGAGGTCATTCCCTGAAGACACAGGAATGACCGGGTAAAATTTGTAATGTATCTGTGAAATGTTTTCTTTTTCCCCATTTCTGACGGTCATCAGCTGGACTCAAACATTGCATAGCTACTTGGTCTTTGCAGAAGTCTACCAAACCCCAGCATGACCTACCCGCATCAATGTATCCTTGCCAGATACAAAGGGTGGAGTATGGAGGTGCTGGTGGGAGGGACTGAGCAAGGATACCATTGGACATGTAGATATGACAGCCTGATGATGAACGGCAGATCTGACAATGTTTTAAAATGTTTGAAAAATTTTTTTTTTTCCTGTTGTTGTTTATTGTTGGTTTATGTAATACATATACATATGAATTGTTCTCTCTCTCTTTTGTTTTTTTTTGTTTTCTCTCTTCTCACTCATGTTTTCATGTTTTAAAGATGGTATGTCACACATCAGTTAGACAAATGGTGATGCAAGATTTTTGCTCCTTACAGAAAGATCGCTGGTTTGGAAGAAATATTGTATCACCGGAGTGTTCGGTTGGAAGACTGAGAGACAGCACCTTTGAGATGACAGCAGAACAAGAAGAACAACAAGACTAGAGAACTAATTATCGTAACAAGTTTCTCTCCCCCTCAAACTGTTTTTTTTTTGTACCCCCATTACAAATTTCTCCTTTTCTCCTCCTGAAAGATGGACTTGCCCCAAGAGACTGTGATATGGATTTTCCTGTTGACCATGATGTTGACCAGAGCAGTCTGTTTCGGTGAGAGTACCAGTGAGGTCAAGAAAGGATCCAGAAAGGTTCTGATGACAGAGACAGAGGCGTAAATTTCCAATAGAAGCACAATCACAGAGCAAAGGCGAGTACCGGAAACGATCTAGCAGCCATGTTATTTGTAAACATTGTGAAGGATTGTTAGCTGAAAAGAACTGTATCTGTAGACACTGTGACAGTAGAGTTGAGGATGGGTGCATCAAGAAATGTCAGTCCAGTTTTAACATTAACATGGACCGGCATCCATTGAGTGACTATCATTCCTTAGTGGGTAAAGTGTTAAATCAGACAGATTGTTGGGTATGCTCTCAAGTACCTCAAGGCCATAGCAAATCAGGATTAGTACCATTCCCTTTAACTATAGGGGAGGTACTTGAGCTAAGTGGTGGGAGGCCGGTGGACAGGAGGTTTAATATCTCCAGTCCTCCTAGTTTGAAGCTCCACCAATATCATGTGGATAGATCCCTAGTATGTTTTAACTTTTCCAATCCCCGAAAGCCGGGAAATTGGGAAGTGTCATGGAATAACCAAACCATGACCTTTTCATACAGAGCCGATAGAATGCCTACAGATACAGAACTTATACGCCACATAGCCGGTAGTGGAAAATATTTCCGATATAGGTATACCCTAGGAAGTAGGACCATGAGAGTTGGAGAGGTATCACCAGGATACTGTGCACATATCGTACAAACTGATACGTGTACTAAACAGATGGGAGAATTAGGGTTAGGAGATTTCATATGGAAAATGTGTAATATGGTAATGTCCTACTCCGTCCCATATGTTCTCCCCGATGATGCATATTTCATATGCGGGAGGAAGGCGTATAAGTGGCTTGCCCCAAACTCAAAAGGGTTATGTTATATTGGAAAAGTACTGCCTGAGGTAATGACCGTATCCCACACTAAAATGAAGGATATTCACCGCAGTGCCCAAGCTCCTTATACTCACACTCATTACGAGCACATCGTTAAACGGCACCTGATAGAAAGAACAGAGCATCCGGCCTCTGACCTGATCAATGAATCCACCGGGATTCAATTCCTAATCGCGTTAGATATCACTCGTACCGCCAGAGGAGTGATAAATTATAAATATATATCTGCGCTTGCAAATTTATTAGACAATATCACTGAAATGTATGATGACACATTCAGGTATACTGGAAGGGAGCTCCAAGCTTATAAAACAGAACTGGTTCAGCATAGGATGATTCTCAATTATCTCACAGCTGTGACAGGCGGGTATTGTGTTACCCTAGCGACTCAGTATGGAATAAAGTGCTGCACATATATTACAAACAGCACCGAGGACCCGGT
This sequence comes from Pseudophryne corroboree, assembly GCF_028390025.1. Taxonomy (NCBI): domain Eukaryota; kingdom Metazoa; phylum Chordata; class Amphibia; order Anura; family Myobatrachidae; genus Pseudophryne; species Pseudophryne corroboree. Next base: position 345,158,484 of record NC_086444.1, on the reverse strand, counting down.
CGAGGTCATAGACAAAAAGATGGATGACATTTTGCAATTAAAATGGGAGTTCCGAAGGAAACACAATCTCACCCTTGCCGCTGTGGGTAATGAGCTGACCAGTTGGGTGTCATGGTTGAACCCACGAAATTGGTTCTCTGGTTTAGGAGAATGGGCTCAAGGAATTATCATGGATGTAGGGAAATTTCTTTTGTGTATTCTGGGTGTCATCATATTGGTCGGTCTGATATTTGGATGCGTTCGGGTTTTAACAAAGTGTAAACGTAGCGCCCGAGTGATGAGTTTAAGCAGTGAAGATACTGTAATAACAACGACTGATTTGGTTTATGACCCAACGATAGAGACAATGTTGTGATGAAAATGTGATTCCACGGTCCGTTTCTTTCACCCGTTTCTCCTTTGTTTTACTCCAAGGTACAAAGACATCCGCTTGGAAGATGAATTTGACAACCTTTTACACAGACAACTGATGGACTATGCCATAGACCCCCCATATCCCTAGTACCTTTAATTTTACGCTAGCCCAACACTTTTTGTAAGTCTATGGACATTGAAAAAGCTTTTTGCACACCGTCTATAGCAAAAGCATCGGGAGACTACAGTCAACATGTACATCGAGACAAGACAAGACAAGACAAGACAAGACACAAGACAAGACCTCAATCGGCAAATGTATATTAAACTCACATAGTTTATCACTGCATTTACCATAATTGTTCTTTATCTTCATCTCTACAACCTTCAGGTAATAACACACATAGTCGATAGGGAATATAGGCACAGATATCAGCACTCACATATTCCCCCATTCATGTATCATCAACTAAAATGTGCTCCCCCATTTTGTTGCAACCAAAAGCCGAAGAGAGCTCGGTAAAGTTTGACAGCCCATCCACAGACCCGTACCACGGGATAAGAAGGAATTCAAATGTATACTTCGCAATACCTCGAAGCTTGATTTAAAACACGTACGGCACGATGATACATGACCCCCCAAACATGGATTCATACACACATGCTTCTGCTATCTCACTAGGTCATACCCTTTTCCTACCTTCTCCTCTCCTCCCCTACCCAATCATAGAAATGTATTATACATGACATATATTTTTCTCTTTTTGAACTGTTTTAGGAAGTGGCAGTTATTGGTGACTGCCAAAGGGTGGACTGTCAAAGTCAGAAAAATATCATGCTGCACACTGCCATATATGCACCTCATGCGTGTGCCCGCTGCACGAGCATGAGCCCTCCCGTGCATGCGTATACTCGCGGTCGCGTGCACTCGCGGACGCGTGGTATGCGCATTTACGGTAGAGTTTATGTTCGTCTAGCGGGCGACTCAATCGTAACATATTTTATTCATATAATGTATTTTGTAGATTATGGTCCCTTTGATAGAATCTGAAAGTTTAGTTAATGTAGTATGTTCGGGGACAAAGAGATCCCTCTTTGTTTGATACGAAGGGTCAGACAGGGGTTACACAGTGGTGTTTAGTATCCATCGGAAGAGAATATAATTAGCAATATTCCGGTGTTGGTTTGAAGCGGATTAATCGCTCGTGCGTATAGTTATGGACATAAGAAGTTTATGGACATTTACTATATTTGCACTTTATTACCCATGCGGCGGGAAACCCAGTTTCCCACCCACCTGAGCAGTTAGGAATAGTCACAGCCCACCTGTATGAACCAACCTATGACCTTTTGTTATAATGCGAAGACGAATTCCTGTGTCCAATGAACAATAAGAATGTAGGGACCATTGTACTGTATTGTGTGTAGTGTATAAAAGGACAAGCCGATCTGGGCCAGCTCTCTACTCTCTTCAACGGTTCTCATTGCTGATAAACGGGAGCTGGATATCCAGAAAGGCGCTTGCGATTGTTTCCCCTGGTGCGTAAGTTCTCTGCAACCATATTGTCTCTTATTTAATGTTATAAGCCATTCTCTCTCTCCTTCCCCCCCCTTTAAATGTAACTGTATCTGTATTGTATTTTATGTGTAGTGATTCGGTTAGGTATTTTATGTTATCTTGGTAGTGTATAACTTGTATTGTATTATTCTTTTGCAGTTGAACGTTCATTCATTTCCTTAAAAGGCGTTAGACCCTTAGACCGGTATTTGAGTGTTTATTATATTGCTATGGGGTTCTCAGAGCGTCACATACGCTCATACAGCTTTTAAACTAACAAGGTTACACTGTGTTGCATTTACACCTTATCACTGCACAAGGGTTTACAGTATAAGTACATTGTATATGGTATAGTTATAAAGGTTTAACTCTGTGAGCGTCAGCGCCGCTTGTGATCTCCTCGTGGTCTCGAGCGTCCGCTACGCTGATAGCGTATCATTACGTTAGTCGGCAGCCTATAGCGTGTTTGCCTTTACGCTCTAAGCCGTGAGCGAACGTGCCGCTCGTGCGTCTTGTCCACGGCTAAGCGTTCGTTACGCTACGCGCGTACTCTTACGGTATTCCATACGCCAATTGCGTACTGTGTTCTTTAACCTTTTAGAGTGTTTTATACAAGGTATAGAATAGGCATTGTCAGGACATACTGGAAAAATTACACCTTAAAGCTGAAAGGATAAAAGTGTATAAGACAAAGGGTTTGTAATAGAGATGAGAGGGTTCGGTTCCTCGGAATCCGAACCCCCCCGAACTTCACCCATTTTACACGGGTCCGAGGCAGACTCGGATCCTCCCACCTTGCTCAGTTAACCCGAGCGCACCCGAACGTCATCATCCCGCTGTCGTATTCTCGCGAGATTCATATTCTATATAAGGAGCCGCGCGTCGCCGCCATTTTTCACTCGTGCATTGGAGATGATAGTGAGAGGACGTGGCTGGCGTTCTCTCAGTTTCTGTGTTCAGTGTGCTGCAAATATCTGTGCTCAGCGTGCTGCAAATATCTGTGCTCAGTGTGCTGCAAATATCTACATTCTCTGCCTGAAAAACGCTCCATATCTGTGCTCAGTGTGCTGCAAATATCTGTGCTCAGTGTGCTTTATTGTGGGGACTGGGGACCAGCAGTATTATATAGGAGGAGTACAGTGCAGAGTTTTGCTGACCAGTGACCACCAGTATTATACGTTCTCTGCCTGAAAAACGCTCCATATCTGACTGTGCTCAGTGTGCTAATTGCTTTATTGTGGGGACTGGGGACCAGCAGTATTATATAGTAGGAGGACAGTGCAGAGTATTGCTGACCAGTGACCACCAGTATTATACGTTCTCTGCCTGAAAAACGCTCCATATCTGTGCTGCATTGTAGTATATAGTAGGAGGACAGTGCAGAATTTTGCTGACCAGTGACCACCAGTATATAATATATAGCAGTACGGTACAGTAGGCCACTTCTCTACCTACCTCTGTGTCGTCAAGTATACTATCCATCCATACCTGTGGTGCATTTAAGTTGTGCGCAGTATATATATAGTAGTAGGACAGTGCATAATTTTGCTGACCACCAGTATATAATATATAGCAGTACGATACAGTAGGCCACTGCTCTACCTACCTCTGTGTCGTCAAGTATACTATCCATCCATACCTGTGGTGCATTTAAGTTGTGCGCAGTATATATATAGTAGTAGGACAGTGCAAATTTTGCTGACCACCAGTATATCATATATAGCAGTACGGTACAGTAGGCCACTGCTCTACCTACCTCTATGTTGTCAAGTATACTATCCATCCATACCTGTGGTGCATTTAAGTTGTGCGCAGTATATATATAGTAGTAGGACAGTGCATAATTTTGCTGACCACCAGTATATAATATATAGCAGTACGGTACTGTAGGCCACTGCTCTACCTACCTCTGTGTCGTCAAGTATACTATCCATCCATACCTGTGGTGCATTTAAGTTGTGCGCAGTATATATAGTAGTAGGCCATTGCTATTGATATATTACTGGCATATAATTCCACACATTAAAAAATGGAGAACAAAAATGTGGAGGGTAAAATAGGGAAAAATCAAGATCCACTTCCACCTCGTGCTGAAGCTGCTGCCACTAGTCATGGCCGAGACGATGAAATGCCATCAACGTCGTCTGCCAAGGCCGATGCCCAATGTCATAGTAGAGAGCATGTAAAATCCAAAAAACAAAAGTTCAGTAAAATGACCCAAAAATCAAAATTAAAAGCGTCTGAGGAGAAGCGTAAACTTGCCAATATGCCATTTACTACACGGAGTGGTAAGGAATGGCTGAGGCCCAGGCCTATGTTCATGGCTAGTGGATCAGCTTCACATGAGGATGGAAGCACTCATCCTCTCGCTAGAAAAATGAAAAGACTTAAGCTGGCAAAAGCACAGCAAAGAGCTGTGCGTTCTTCTAAATCACAAATCCCCAAGGAGAGTCCAATTGTGTTGGTTGCGATGCCAGACCTTCCCAACACTGGACGGGAAGAGGTGGCGCCTTCCACCATTTGCACGCCCCCTGCAAGTGCTGGAAGGAGCACCCGCAGTCCAGTTCTTGATAGTCAAATTGAAGATGTCACTGTTGAAGTACACCAGGATGAGGATATGGGTGCTGCTGGCGCTGAGGAGGAAATTGACAAGGAGGATTCTGATGGTGAGGTGGTTTATTTAAGTCAAGCACCCGGGGAGACACCTGTTGTCCATGGGACGAATATGGCCATTGACATGCCTGGTCAAATTACAAAAAAAATCACCTCTTCGGTGTGGAATTATTTCAACGGAAATGCGGACAACTGGTGTCAAGCCGTGTGTTGCCTTTGTCAAGCTGTAATAAGTAGGGGTAAGGACATTAACCACCTAGGAACATCCTACCTTATACGTCACCTGGAACGCATTCATCAGAAGTCATTGACAAGTTCAAAAACTTTGGGTGACAGCGGAAGCAGTCCCCTGCCAACTAAATCCCTTCCTCTTGTAACCAAGCTCCTGCAAACCACACCACCAACTCCCTCAGTGTCAATTTCCTCCTTAGACAGGAAAGCCAATAGTCCTGCAGGCCATCTCACTGTCAAGTCTGACGAGTCCTTTCCTGCCTGGGATTCCTCCGATGCATCCTTGAGTGTAACGCCTACTGCTGCTGGCGCTGCTGTTGTTGCTGCTGGGAGTCGATCGTCATCCCAGAGGGGAAGTCGGAAGACCACTTGAACTACTTCCAGTAAGCAATTGACTGTTATTGATTTATGGAATCATATTTCTGAATATTAATATTTAATATATCATATATGGTTATTAATATATAGATATATTTTAATTAATATGCGTTTATCATATATATCTGCAAATATATTATGTCAGGCTTACAAATGAATTGGCTGATAAATATATGCAGTCCTTATATATATAACTTATGAAATTATGAAGTTAAGATTCCTTAAAGAGAGTTCAAGCTTGAATATTACTGCTCCTTTCATATGAATATTTATTTACAGGCAGATCAAATCGTACAGAATAAGATATACACAGTAGTGATATATATATATATATATATATATATACTAATATTTAGCTATGCTTCCTTAGTTATATAACATAAAACAACATGACATAAGTTTCACAAACAGATTCAATTACTAACATAAAGTGTATACTTGCAAGTTACAGATCCTTTCCTCCTGCATCTTCTCCATGACTTCTTCTCCTCCTGACTGACTTCCTTCTAACAGACCTGCCTCTTTTTATCCTATATTTTACCAATTCAAACTAACATATTCTCATAGTTCCTAATGGAGTAGATAATTATAGATTTGCCATTTACATTCCAAGGTGTCGTAAAACATGCTCTGCTCCAAGTTGGATATTCTGCTCAAGCAGGTATTGTGCCATAAAACGTGTCCTTTCCTTATACTGTACATCAAAGACCTTCCTTTGGTTATTTGAAGTGTAACAATATTTGTTTGCCTGAAGCATGTTTTATCAATGGATGTGATTTCTTTTTGTAGTAGCTAATGTAAGCTACTGTTTTATGACCCATGATCTGACCTATAACTGGACCATTGACCAGCTAGTTTTATAATTGCCAAAGGTATTGCAAATCTTGATTCTGATCTAAATGTACACCTGTGGATTCCAGTGTCCATTTGATTGTAAATGCATTCTTTGTTATACTGTGACCTCTCTAGCCTTATTTATGGCTAGAGCAGAATAAACATGTTCCCTACACTATGTTTTACCATCTTGCAGTAAAACACAAATATATACAGTATAAATATATAAACACATATACAAACCTAATTTCTTAAATCAGCTAAACATTACCTCATACATTCAAACTTATTTCATATCTATTCCTTACTATATATATCCACTATACTATTCACTATGGTTACATCACCAATTTATAATTAATTATATTTTAATTCAGACAATATCCATTGCCCTAATATTATACTGAGTGCGGACAATTAACTCTATGGCAACAGTCGCCCCCTTGTGGCCATGAGAAATTATTTTGATTGGCCACACATTAAACTAGTGTAATTGCTTCCAAATACATTTCAAAATATTCCTTCAAACATAACTTTTGTTGTAACCATAAAATAAACCATAAGTGTAATAATAATAACTATTGTGATTTTAAAAATCTCGAAAAATTCTTAGCTTGCCTAACCTTATTTTACTTTATTTTACTTTTTAACTAAAGCAGACCAGACTGAGGTTTTATTCAGTATTCATGAGGAAAACTAATTTCTACAGACATTAGGAATACCATAGCCCAAATGTAGACCTTTTTCTGTATCTGGATCAGTACGTTTGGACATTTTTTTAGCTGTTGTTGGCTGTAGCAATTTGCTGGTATAAGACTGTCATCTGCGTGGTTTGCTTGCCATTGGAGATGTATTGCGTTTTGCTTTATGAAAACAGTAGAAGTAGAATTCTTCATAGCAGCTGCTCCTTTGCTTGGCATTTCGCTGTTTGAGGCAGAGGGCTGTGTCTTGAACATTCAGTACTTGTGACGACCCTCAGTAATATCTTTATACAGTCCTTAGCAGTTCTGTTTCCTTTGCATTTATCCAATGCCGCAGTTGTTACAAGTGTCCATATTGCTTTGCACAAAATAGGTTGTGATTTTGAATAGAACAGGCATATATGAACCAAAGTCTTTTTTTCCCTTTTTCTTTCCTTGCTTGTTAATAATAGGTCTTAATTGTCTTCGGGCAATAGTACCACAAATGGCTGCGAGTAGTACACCTACTATGTTTACTGTATTTCCTCACTGAATAAATTATCATGCAGTCTTAAATCTCCTTATGCTACCTTGTCCCTATTTTATATATCTCAATATCAAAACTAAAATAACCTTATACCAGATTAACCCATATAAAGGCGTTTCCTATCCTACCTATATTTTGACTAATAATTATTTAAAATGATTTGACATGTCTATGGCAACATCCTATCAATACAATAAATTAATATAATTTTGCTTCAAACAGATATTAAATATCATTTAGGAATGGCTTTAAATATATCTAATTCCATCCAGTATTATGTTATATGCAGCCATGTGCATATACAGTGACCCTGTTATGCTACAATTAATTCTCTTTGTGCAGTCTGTATTAAGAGAATTAATCACCCTTCTTAATAATCTTTACCCAATTTGTTACAATGGGGTATGCCATCCTTTATTAGATATTTAATTACTTTTGAAGCTTTGTGAAGGAAGCATAGGTAATATCTACTGTGTAATATAAAAAAACATAAAATATTTACAAGGTATAATATAATGATATAAAATATATATCAGACAAATGTTTACATATATGTGATTAAGGTATATGAAGGGATGAGACAGTTCTGCATAATCACAGTGATGAGATTTACTGTACACTGTTGTGGGTGTGTACATGTAGTTTGAAAGACAAGTAATGATTCCTGTGATGAAAGGGTTAATGAAAACAACCCCCTTTCTTGTGAAACTGGAAAACTCCTTGAGGATTTGTCCATATATCAGTCTTTAGGGCTGCTACTGTATGTAGATTTTGCTGGATTGCAGCGATGAAAGGATTAATGGAGACCTTTTCCCTTGTAGATTGGAGTCTTTTTGGAGTCTTGCATCCTTCATCATACAGGTTGCCAGGTTTACTATGATTCAAACAAAAAGACATGCAATGAATATCAAGGCTATACATACTGATTCAGTATTGCTTGCTATGCATTCTTTCCTATCTGCTGTTTTGTTATCAGGTACAGAATTTACAAATGCGTCTTTAAAGATTGAATAACAAACAATTGTTTCTGGCCTGTGCCAATCTTTCCTGTCACACTGTGTGTCAATAACAGCACAATTGTCACTGCAGATATGATGCAGGTTTAATTTGGAAACTGTGGCTGTTTGAACATCGAAGCAAACAATGGCTACATTGGATCTAACAAGTAAAGGAATGATACTACCGTATTCACTTGTGACAATACTCCCTTGCGATGCAGCCTGGGCCTAGACTGTCTTCAACCATAGTGTTTGCTGCGTGGCGTGGCTCCTTAGTCTGGAAGAGTCTTGGAGCTTCTGAAACATAATTTTGTGGGGAGAGAAACTTGTTAGACTTTGCCAAATATGTATTGCAGGTCCCAGGGCTTTCTGTCTTTCCACACCTGTAATAAAATGGTTATGGCACCAGGGCATAAAAACATTCTCATCCTGGTGATACTTTGTGTCATTGTTAATTGGTGTGTGGTTTGCAGAATGACACTCTGCATGTGGTCTCTCTGAGAGCCTGCAAACATTTGCACCATCACTAGATGTCTCCGAGTGTTGTGTGGGGGTTACAAAAGTTTGGGAATTTTGTAAACATGCATTCCTGAATTAATTTCATGGATTTCACCTTTAAACATGTTTCCGGTTGAATACATTTCAGGGTTTACAACTCTGGTTACTATTGGATTTTTCACCATGGAGAACTTCTCCACCCCTGTGTGCACTGTACTGCAGCTATCAGTGTTTAAGTCTGCTGACAATTCACCTTTGCCTAAGGGCATAACAAATTCTTCATTTACATTGTGATCTCTGAGAGTGTATTCAGCAGAATACCCATAATCTCAGTTACAATGATCTTCTCCCTTGCTAGAATCGGTGTAGGGGACATCTCCTATTGCTCCTACATTTGTTGCATTGATGTGCTGTTTGATGATAGACACATCCTGCACATTGCTACTTTCTTCCTTTACAAAAGAGGCTGTTCTGCTGGTGGTCTGTGTGACCATAGCAGACTCTGAGCACTGCACATGGACAATGCTGTCCTGAGTCTCACCTACATCTACAATGTTCTCCCTTGTACTTTCTTTTATCTCCTCCTGAGAGGTCATGACAGTTTGCTTACAATCTGCCATGCTTTTTGCTTCTGCCCCAATCTTTGTCTGTTTATTTTCCTGTTTAAGGGACTTAAATAATGAATGCATTTTTGCATTAATGGTCAGGCATGCCTTACGAAGATGCGAACCTGATTCTTCCTTACATTTCTGTTTGGCTTCTAAAGCCGCAGTTCTGCGCATTTTTCTTAATGCTACAGAAAACTTTTGCATTTTTAACATTGCAATCATTTACAATGCTACATTTTTATATTCTTTGTTTTTAGTACCCACGGTATCCTCTCCTTAAGATTGACCGGTGTCTTAAGGTTAAACTCTAATACCTGGTACATATATTCATTTATTTGGGAATACTCATTTCCACTGTGCATCTTTTATTTTTATTCTAGGCCTTTAAATTCTTTATTTGTAACCTATTCCACTGTGATCTTGTCAACTGCCAGCAGGCTTACAGCCCTTGGTGCTGCTTCCTAATAAATATTATGTTAGTTAAAATAATGTATATTACACTAACACGTTTATCCTAGGTTATACAAAATACAAGATAACATTACACAATGGTAATTCGTGTTCATAGCTATATCCCCACCGTGATTCTGCAGATTTGGTAGCCAGCTTATAGCATCTGCTACTCCTTATAAATATTATAATCAAATAATCATATTCAGTAATAACAAGTCCCTTCAGGGTCGCCAATATTGATTTATGGAATCATATTTATGAATATTAATATTTAATATATCATATATGGTTATTAATATATGGATATATTTTAATTAATATGCGTTTATCATATATATCTGCAAATATATTATGTCAGGCTTACAAATGAATTGGCTGATAAATATATGCAGTCCTTATATATATAACTTATGAAATTATGAAGTTAAGATTCCTTAAAGAGAGTTCAAGCTTGAATATTACTGCTCCTTTTATATGATTATTTATTTACAGGCAGATCAAATCGTACAGAATAAGATATACACAGTAGTGATATATATATACTAATATTTAGCTATGCTTCCTTAGTTATATAACATAAAACAACATGACATAAGTTTCACAAACAGATTCAATTACTAACATAAAGTGTATACTTGCAAGTTACAGATCCTTTCCTCCTGCATCTTCTCCATGACTTCTTCTCCTCCTGACTGACTTCCTTCTAACAGACCTGCCTCTTTTTATCCTATATTTTACCAATTCAAACTATCATATTCTCATAGTTCCTAATGGAGTAGATAATTATAGATTTTCCATTTACATTCCAAGGTGTCGTAAAACATGCTCTGCTCCAAGTTGGATATTCTGCTCAAGCAGGTATTGTGCCATAAAACGTGTCCTTTCCTTATACTGTACATCAAAGACCTTCCTTTGGTTATTTGAAGTGTAACAGTATTTGTTTGCCTGAAGCATGTTTTATCAATGGATGTGATTTCTTTTTGTAGTAGCTAATGTAAGCTACTGTTTTATGACCCATGATCTGACCTATAACTGGACCATTGACCAGCTAGTTTTATAATTGCCAAAGGTATTGCAAATCTTGATTCTGATCTAAATGTACACCTGTGGATTCCAGTGTCCATGTGATTGTAAATGCATTCTTTGTTATACTGTGACCTCTCTAGCCTTATTTATGGCTAGAGCAGAATAAACCTGTTCCCTACACTATGTTTTACCATCTTGCAGTAAAACACAAATATATACAGTATAAATATATAAACACATATACAAACCTAATTTCTTAAATCAGCTAAACATTACCTCATACATTCAAACTTATTTCATATCTATTCCACACTATATATATCCAGTATACTGTCCACTATGGTAACATCGCCTATTTATAATGAATTATATTTTAATTCAGACAATATCCATTGCCCTAATATTATACTGAGTGCGGACAATTACCTATATGGCAACACTGTCCAACAGTCCTTTGCAAGGAAGATGAAATATCACAGCAGTCATCCTGCTGCAAAGCGGATAACTCAGGCCTTGGCAGCCTGGGTGGTGTTAAATGTGTTTCCGGTATCCACCGTTAATTCACAGGAAACTAGAGATTTGATTGAGGTACTGTGTCCCCAGTACCGAATACCACCTAGGTTCCATTTCTCTAGGCAGGCGATACCGAGAATGTACACAGACCTCAGAAAAAGAGTCACCAGTGTCCTAAAAAATGCAGTTGTACCCAATGTCCACTTAACCACAGACATGTGGAGCAGGACAGACTAAGGACTATATGACTGACAGCCCACTGGGTAGATGTATTGCCTCCCGCAGCAAGAACAGCAGTGGCGGCACCAGTAGCAGCATCTCGCAAACGCCAACTCATTCCTAGGCAGGCTACGCTTTGTATCACCGCTTTCCATAAGAGGCACACAGCTGACAACCTCTTACGGAAACTGAGGAACATCATCGCAGAATGGCTTACCCCAAATGGACTCTCCTGGGGATTTGTGACATCGGACAACGCCACAAATATTGTGCGGGCATTACATGTGGGCAAATTCCAGCACGCCCCATGTTTTGCACATACATTGAATTTGGTGGTGCAGAATTATTTAAAAAATGACAGGGGCGTGCAAGAGATGCTGTCGGTGGCCCGAAGAATTGCGGGCCACTTTCGGCATTCAGCCACCGCGTGCCGAAGACTGGAGCACCAGCAAACACTCCTGAACCTGCCCCGCCATCATCTGAAGCAAGAGGTGGTAACGAGGTGGAATTCAACCCTCTATATGCTTCAGAGGATGGAGGAGCAGCAAAAGGCCATTCAAGCCTATACAGCTACCTACGATATAGGCAAAGGAGGGGGAATGCACCTGACTCAAGCGCAGTGGAGAATTATATCAACGTTGTGCAAGGTTCTGCAACCCTTTGAACTTGCCACACGTGAAGTCAGTTCAGACACTGCCAGCCTGAGTCAGGTCATTCCCCTCATCAGGCTTTTGCAGAAGAAGCTGGAGAGATTGAAGGAGGAGCTAAAACAGAGCGATTCCGCTAGGCATGTGGGACTTGTGGATGGAGCCCTTAATTCGCTTAACCAGGATTCACGGGTGGTCAATCTGTTGAAATAAGAGTACTACATTTTGGCCACCGTGCTCGATCCTAGATTTAAAACCTACGTTGGATCTCTTTCCGGAAGACACAAGTCTGCAGAGGTTCAAAGACCTGCTGGTGAGAAAATTGTCAAGTCAAGCGGAACGTGACCCGTCAACAGCTCCTCCTTCACATTCTCCCGCAACTGGGGCTGCGAGGAAAAGGCTAAGAATTCCGAGCCCACCCGCTGGCGGTGATGCAGGGCAGTCTGGAGCGAGTGCTGACATCTGGTCCGGACTGAAGGACCTGCCAATGATTACTGACATGTCGTCTACTGTCACTGCATATGATTCTGTCACCATTGAAAGAATGGTGGAGGATTATATGAGTGACCGCATCCAAGTAGGCACGTCAGACAGTCTGTACGTATACTGGCAGGAAAAAGAGGCAATTTGGAGGCCCTTGCACAAACTGGCTTTATTTTACCTAAGTTGCCCCCCCTCCAGTGTGTACTCCGAAAGAGTGTTTAGTGTAGCCGCTCACCTTGTCAGCAATTGGCGTACGAGGTTACTTCCAGAAAATGTGGAGAAGATGATGTTCATCAAAATGAATTATAATCAATTCCTCCGTGGAGACATTCACCAGCAATTGCCTCCAGAAAGTACACAGGGACCTGAGATGGTGGATTCCAGTGGGGACGAATTAATAATCTGTGAGAAGGGGGATGTACACAGTGAAAGGGGTGAGGAATCGGACGATGAGGAGGAGGTGGACATCTTGCCTCTGTAGAGCAAGTTTGTGCAAGGAGAGATTGATTGCTTCTTTTTTGGTGGGGGCCCAAACCAACCAGTCATTTCAGTCACAGTCATGTGGCAGACCCTGTCGCTGAAATTATGGGTTTGTTAAGGTGTGCATGTCCTGTTTATACAACATAAGGGTGGGTGGGATGGCCCAAGGACAATTCCATCTTGCACCTCTTTTTTTCTTTCATTTTTCTTTGCATCATGTGCTGTTTGGGGACTATTTTTTGAAGTGCCATCCTGTCTGACACTGCAGTGCCACTCCTAGATGAGCCAGGTGTTTGTGTCGGCCACTTGGGTCGCTTAGCTAAGTCACACAGCTACCTCATTGCACCTCTTTTTTTCTTTGCATTATGTGCTGTTTGGGGACTATTTTTTGAAGTGCCATCCTGTCTGACACTGCAGTGCCACTCCTAGATGGGCCAGGTGTTTGTATCGGCCACTTGGGTCGCTTAGCTTAGCCATCCATTGACCTTGGTGCACCTCTTTTTTTCTTTGCATCATGTGCTGTTTGGGGACTATTTTTTTGAAGTGCCATCCTGTCTGACACTGCAGTGCCACTCCTAGATGGGCCAGGTGTTTGTGTCGGCCACTTGGGTCGCTTAGCTTAGTCACACAGCTACCTCATTGCACCTCTTTTTTTCTTTGCATCATGTGCTGTTTGGGGACTATTTTTTGAAGCGCCATCCTGTCTGACACTGCAGTGCCACTCCTAGATGGGCCAGGTGTTTGTGTCGGCCACTTGGGTCGCTTAGCTTAGTCACACAGCGACCTCGGTGCAAATTTTAGAACTAAAAATAATATTGTGAGGTGTGAGGTGTTCAGAATAGACTGGAAATGAGTGGAAATTATGGTTATTGAGGTTAATAATACTATGGGATCAAAATGACCCCAAATTCTATGATTTAAGCTGTTTTTGAGGGTTTTTTGTAAAAAAAATACCCGAATCCAAAACACACCCGAATCCGACAAAAAATTTTCAGGGAGGTTTTGCCAAAACGCATCCGAATCCAAAACACGGCCGCGGAACCAAATCCACAACCAAGACACAAAACCCGAAAAATGTCCGGTGCACATCACTAGTTTGTAATAGGTGACACAGAGGACATGCAGGATGTGTGGATGAATGAGGTACTGTAGGAACCAGGTGAGAAGGCCCTGATTGTTAAAGCTTACAATCTAGAATGGGGGGGGGAGAGAGAAACACAAGGGAGGTTTACCTAGGGTTTCTGTGGGTAGGGGAAAGACAATACAATTCATGCATCAAACAAAGAATAGTTGTCGGTATGCCCCCAATACCACTGTGCTACTGATGCCTCAGTTTCTGCCTGTTTACCAAAGGAAATCTTGGCAGCTCACTGCTCTAAAATTCCAATTAGACTTCTGCTTGCCTGTTCCTCTGCTGGGCTTTCTGCAAACACCTCCTCCCCAAACTTTTCTTGTGCTCCTGCTAGCAAAACTTTTTGGGGAGTACCACCCAGATCTTGTGAGATTTCAAATGAGATGTCTATCAGTCTGTCCCTCCTGGACTGACAGCTGCATGAACTAGTGAGCAACAGGAGTAGGAAAAACCCATTCGTACAATGCTTAAATAACTTTTAAAGGGGCCCATACACATATATCAAACTCTGAGGCACTACACATGCATACCTCCCAACTTACATCTTTTGGGAATAGTGACATGCTACACTGGAGGAGCGTCCGTGGCTGGAAAGGGGGTAGGGCCTTGGGTGGATGGGCAGGGCCTTGGGTGGATGGGCGGAGCATAGCACCGCAACCCCCTTTTTTGTCATTTTGGGGACATGCCCAGTGCTCCCTGAGTTGCTGGGCAACCCATGGCTTCCCTCCTTACACTGACAGATGCAGGGCATCTGTTCAGTGATCACCGGCTGCTTTGCAGAGCAGAGCAGCAGTGATCACTGGCTCACCCAACTGTCCCCCGTCCGCCCGCGGGACACTGTGTCCAATAAGCTAAATTTGGGACAGTTAGGAGGTATGCACATGGATCAGTCGTGTACTGATCCATCAATCCAACCTCTTCCTCACTGCCCCCTTCTGCCGCATTTACTTCCTGGAAATGTGTTATACGGGTAGCTGCTGGCCATAAAAAGAAGTCTGCAGGTGAGGATTTTGTGGCAGATACAAGCACCAGGGAGATGACTGAACCTGAGCCTGACACTAACATTTTGCCATGCTGCATGACAGTATTCAAGCTCCTTATCCATGACGCAAGGTTCAATGCAATAAACTTTACTTGTACTTATTTTTAAAGAAGGCACTTAGAAAAAAATATATTTCACCAACCTGTTCCTAAAATAACTGTAGTACATATATCTTAGGACACAATGTGTGTCCTGTATTTGTTTCACCATTCATTCAGCCTTGTGTTTCCTGTTTATTCTTTTATTAGTTTTGGGGGGTTTTATTATAAAATTCCGTATTTGTTTAAACCCTATAAACTGTTTTACAATACACATGCGACATACCACTAGCATTACACTTTGACTATATATATAAAACCTATGGCATGTGGTCACGATCTGGGCAGTTGAAATCCCAACTGTCAGAATGCCGACAGTGGCATCCTGATGGTCATAATCCCAACGGTAAGTACTGAGGTCAGGGTTAGGCACTAGGGGTAGTGTTAGGCTGCGTGAGGGGATGGTTAGGGTTAGGCTGAGGAAGGGTTGAGTTAGGGTTAAAATACTCACCGGGATCCATTGGGATTTTGAATGTCGGGATTACGCTGTCAGCATTCTGACCGTCAGGATATCAACCGCCAAGATATCGATACCATCCTAAAAGCTATATACACAGATTACACATTCAGATTTGTCCTCTTACAACTTTGCTCCATTCGCTATTATAAGTCGCGTTACACATAAAAATGCATTTTAGTCGCAATGTAGTACGCATGAGCAGCTTCTGCTGATTAAAGCAATAGGACGCATGCGCAACTTTTGCTGATTAAAATGATATACAGCATGCCTTTATTCTGTGTGCGACTGTGCATACAAAATGCTATGCATGGTATTGATGTCTTGGCATTGGCACTTTGGATGCAAATAGAGCAGCTATTACACACTGAATATAGGCATGCTGGATATCATTTTAATCAGCAGAATCTACTTGTGTGTCCTATTGTATTACATTGTGACTTGCATTTTTGCAGCAAAAAAGACTGGCACAAATTGAAGGGCTGTTTAGCATGACTGCAACAATGATGTAAGAGGTCACATCTGTACCTCCCTATCATCACTACACTACAAGTACACACTACACGCAAGACACATTAGATCAATTCTCTTTACAAGGATATCAAACACAAAACCTCATATCAAGAGTATAAATTGCACCATACTCTATTATACTCCATTCAAGATGGCATATGGTACAGTACAGTGGAAATATTTTGCAGTTACTGGCATTTTTAGGCTGACAGTACCAACACAAGCATCTAAGTGCTGCCCCCAAACAAGTGCCGCCCCTAGGCACGTGCCTCATGTGCCTAATGTGCCTAATGGGAAATTCGCCACTGAAAGTAAGCATAACTTGAGTGCACCCAAGATGACTGCTTTACCCTCTACAGCCTCTTTACCCTTTTGATGCCTTATACGGTGACATGAAGCAGGAGGTAAAGATAGCACTGCCTAAATGAGCTTACCACCTAGTAGCTGTGGGGATACTTGCTATTTGCTATATACTGAAAGGAAAATATGATGCTAGAGGGGACACCAGTGTTAGAACAGCTATTAATACAGGCATATTTTTTTGCAGCTACTGGTGATGTGATTTGGTTGCAATGAAGAGATGTATTGGAATGTGGAGACAAGAAAAACAAACTAGTCACTGTAGAATATCAAGACAGCTGCTGGAACCATGACCATCCTTCTCTTTATGTGCCAACTGCAGCTCCTTTATCTGGTTCTGGAAAAGACTTTTGCTCCTGTGCTGCGTGGACTTCCTTGTGGTCATCTGCCAGCTCAGACTAACTGTGTGACTGATATTTTACTTTGGCATCATGCTCGCTGCTGGGTACAGAGCCAGGACACTTGTTCCCAATGTTCACACACAAGCTGTGGCAGCTGC
The DNA here is from genome assembly GCF_028390025.1 of Pseudophryne corroboree. Classification (NCBI taxonomy): domain Eukaryota; kingdom Metazoa; phylum Chordata; class Amphibia; order Anura; family Myobatrachidae; genus Pseudophryne; species Pseudophryne corroboree. The sequence goes on along the minus strand of NC_086444.1, from coordinate 345,141,263 downwards.
TGTCACCAAGAAGGACTTGTACAGTAGATCACTAAAACAGAAAGGGAGATGGCTACAGCAGTGACAAATTTCTGAGTCCAGCAGCTGACATGACATAGTATTCCAGTAGACCTTCAAATCTTTTATGTCCATGGTACAATTGTGTAATTGCCCACTGCCATCACAAATGTGACATTTTCTTGTAATGTATTTATGAGATGATTATATGGGAAGTGGAACATAGCTGTGATCTAAAGTGCACCCATATCTAACATCTGGGAATCTTTGAATCATCACTGTCGAGATTGTGCTATCAATATTCCTATTGTTGATATAGTAAATGTCAACATAATGATTACATCCAACGTAAAGTATTATTGTCCGACAAGAAGATTAGTTAAAGGGTATACTATATATCAGTTTCCCAAACTCAGCCATTACTGTCCACGGTTTAAAGGATATCCATGCTTGAGCACAGGTGACTTTAGAACCTCAATCATTTGCTCTAAACATCTGGACTCAAACATGAATATCCTTAAAATCTGGACTTTAATGACAAAGTTTAAGCAACTATAGTCCATCATTGAGCATACATTGTTATGCCAGTATTGCTTCCGCCCGATAAGCTGGACATAAGAGTAGATGTACTGTATGGAGACATCCAGGTGTATCATAGAAGATACATGTGCCAGGAGAGCTGGACAACAAGTAGGGAAAAGGAGAAATGTATAGCTAGGATAATACTATGAGTTAAGAAATTAATATATGTATAAAAAAGGAAGAAAAAAAACCCAGTGCTACTACTTGCTAATAGACAATTAGAGATGGAACGGTTGTAGTATCTAAAAATTATTTATTAAGATTTTGTACAAGATAATAAAACAATTGTCTGTATGGTAGATATAGCAGTAATAAACACAATAACAAGTGCAATGGTAGTCGATTAAAATAGTTGGAAATGAGAATGCTCCACTATCCTCTAGTAACAGGATTAGTGTTTAACTTGTGTCCAATCCACAATACAATATAAAGGGATATGTACCCTGTTCCGTGTATAGTCCCTGGCAGTCCTTCCAAATGTGTTTAATGGATTATATACAGTTAGCAAGCATAAATATCCAGCAATTTATATTTACTACAGCAAATTGCCAGGGTTACCTAATTTACAGGCTTAAATCACGCAGGAATAAGAGTCCATTGATTTTCAATTGTGGCAAGTGCTGTTGTTTTTGGTATCCTTGAGAAGTTGGCAAATCCCAGTCACTGTTTGATTACTTGCAAAATCCAGGGGCTTGGTCCAGGTTTTGTCCAAAATGCAGAGGTAAATCCTGTGATGTGTGAGGACCAGTGGGGGGCACTCCATCTAATGCTTTTCATTGTAGGTCCTACAGCTTTGTCAAAGGTGATTTATGCAAATCACTGTAGGGGGTTTAAATACCCCAACCAATATGGCTGCTGATTACCACCTGTAGCATATCAATCATTCTATCTCTCATATAAAAACTTAAACATAAATAAAATATTATGTCCTGTAGAAGGCAGACACACTCAGTCTTTATTTAATTGTGATATATTTCTTAATAAGAAGATAAGAAAGTGCATTGATAATATGGCCCAAATGTATTAAGCCTTAACAAGTGATAAGGTGGAGACGGATTAAGAGTGATAAATTACCAGCCAACCAGCTCCTAACTGTCATGTTACAAACACAGCCTGTAACATGACAGTTAGGAAGCTGGTTGGCTGGTCATTTATCACTCTTTATCCATCTCCACTTTATAACTTGTTAAGGCTTAATACATTTGGGCCATAATCACATAGTGATTTTTCTAATACTTCCTGGTCATGTAGCTAAGCACATGACCTGGAAGGATGCATTGAATATAATATACGTAGTCAGGGGTAGGGCTCACATCATCAGTCACGTGACCCGAACACTCCACCAATCTTACAACTTGTGGAATAAGTGTGTGGTATGGCAACTGCACTGCCAGTGATCGCAGTGCCTTAAAGCATATTATAGGGACTGCCAGCAAAATCACTGGCGTGCGGTTGCCGACTACTCAAGATCTTTATAGTCTTAGGGCTTTGAAGATAGCGGGGAAGATCATATCAGATCAGAGTCATCCTTTCAATGAGTCCTTTGTTAAACTTCCTTCCCAAAAGAGGTTTAGAACACTGTCAACCCGCACAGGGCGTTTGAGAAACAGTTTTTTACCATCTGCGGTGCGAATGTTAAATATGTGAATATATTGATATTTGGATGTATGACATGTAGTTGTTCCTAAACCATTGTTGCTGTTATATTGCTATTTGGCTGCTGATGTACTAATTAAATTTTGTCTGTCAACGTGTTGGCTGATGACAATAAACTTTGAACTTGAGCTCGATGTGCTGGACTTCAAAGTAGATGTAAGGAGACATCCAGGTGTATCATGGAAAATACATATGCCAGAAGAGCTGGGCAACAAGCAGGGAAAAGGGGAAGTTTATAGATAGGACACTACTATGAGTTAAGTGTGTTAGTTTACAGCAATTAGATAAGTGAGGAAGGGTGAGATTTAGGACAATAGTAAGTAGTTGCCTCAGGGACAAGTTGTGCACTGATGCAAGAAGGAAGATGGAGAAAACAGGAAGGATATGTAAGGGGTGTGGAGGATGTTAGGATCACTGTTGGCAGTTACAGGCTTATGTAATATATTTTAAGTATAAGCAGCAAAACACAATAATGCTGACTGGAGTGCTCAGTTTCAGTGATTTTAGTAGCACATTCCAGAGGGACAGAAGAATGAATCCTAATGGCCCCCATACACTACGATGAGGTATCGCATGCGCTCTGTCGCATGCGATACCACTTCAACTCCCCACCAGCGGCCGGCAGCTCCTGGATTCGTGATATCATGAGTCCTGGTTACCTTCACTCACAATGTGTTAATGTTAGATCGCATGCGATCTAACGTTAAGCACCGTCTTCGCAACAGGGCCAGGTCTTACCTACTGCAGGTAAGATCTTTAAAAAGCCCTTCTTATGACCCCAGGGAGCATGCCTCAGATCGTAATCGTAAGTGGACCACACTTGTGGTCGACTTACTTGCGATACGTCGGCCCAATGCATTGATATTGTGCCAAAAGGCACAATATCGCTCTAGTGTATGGGGACCTTAAGGCAGTTCTCCCAAATACATTAAGGGGTATATTCAATTGAAGTCGAAAGCTCCCGTCTGTCGAAAAGATGGCAGTTTTTGACTTTTTTAGGTCAGAAGGGGGTCCGACATATTCAATATAACCGCAAATTATTCGACAAGTCGAGGAATTCGACTTGTCGAAAAGCCTGTGGATCGGCGGAATAGCTGCCGATCCACGTGCTTCTGTCAAAAACGGAGCCAAAACCATCTCAATTCGACTTTAAAAAAAGTCGGATTGAGGGCATGAGACGGGGGAGCGGGGCTGCGGGCTGCAGGTCACTACCTCTGATGGGCGCCCCCCGGCCAGGCTCCCGGCAGCGCACCCTGGCCGCCGCTGACAGGTCCTCCGCCGCCGCTGATGTGTCCCCTGCTGCCGCTGACAGGTCCTCCTCTGCTGCTGATGTGTCCCCCGCCACCGCTGACAGCATCCCCGCCGCCTGACAGGTACCCCCAGCTGTTGCAGTTACCTCTCCCTGGCCATCGCTGATGTGTCCCCCGCCGCCGCTGACAGTGTCACCAGCTGCCTGACAGGTACCCCCAGCCGCTGCAGTTACCTCTCCCTGCCCGCCGCTGATGGGTGTCTCCCCGCCCCCCCCCCCCCCCCCCCCCCCCCCCCCCGCTGCTGCAGACAGCTACAACGGGCAGCCACTAGCAGCAGCAGGATGGGACACCGTGAGCGGACAAATCCGACAGTCGGATTTGGCCGCTCATTTGAATAGGGCTTGTCAGATCCATTCCGACAAATGCATGTCAGAATGGATCCGACTTTAATTAAATATACTTTTTAGACTCTAGATACTTGAAATCAGTGAACTGAGGGTATACTGTACATTCCAAGCACATAGGGAAACAATCAACAATAAACTGCAGTAATTTACCAGAAATAGCTCTGTATCTCAAGTGCACCTCTGCGTTTTATTTTGTCTGTGGTGTGAGGAGTTGCAGCCTACAGCTGTATATAAAGAGCAATAATGGGCAGAAGTGATGAAGTGCAGGGCTCTGTGGTAAAGAATGCCCAATTTACTGTACCAAGGTGTGATGTGCAGTATCACATTGGCAGTATATGACGACATTGTAGTAGCCAGGGAAAGGAGAATAGCCTGGGTAGTTGCTCCTGGCCTCTGTAATTAATAAGCAGTTTAATCTGAAGAAATGTTGTAGCCTGTGCCTTAGTTTTTTTTTGTACAATTCTTCCAGGTGGTTTGCAAAGTATAGTTTGAAGATGATATTTCAGTATTCCAGGGTTGCATGATGAGGGCAGTGATAAGGGGTAAAGCCAAACCTCCCAACATTGCTAGGTATGTAAGAGGGACCTTAGAGCGGGATGAGTAAAGCAGTGTACTAAATGGTTATACAGTATTTGTCTTTTTTCAAATTAAGTTGCTGCCCAAGACTGTATTATTTATATAAATAACAAATAACAGCAGCCTCATTAACCACTTGGATTCTGTGGGTTTTTCATTCCTCTGACTGAAAGAAATAGTTTGTCACAGGGTAACCAAACTGACTGATTATAAATGAACTTAAGGTGCATACACACTTGCTGAGAAAGTAAACGACGTCACCCATTTTCACCCTTCCTGAGTGATGTTGTTTACTACCTTGGCCAGTGTGTATGTCGATGACAACGAGCGATGCGCGGCCCTGTGGTTCGTTAACGACTCTCGCTGTTGGCAGTACATGCAGCTCAATTTGGACTATCATCCAAAAACTGCATGCACGGCCCGGCCACGGCGTGACGTCACTGAGCGATATGGTTGTCATATCGCACAGTGTGTACGCACTGCCGCCAACCGCCCCGGCATGGGAGGGAACACACTCGGTGACGTCGCTCATAGAGTACATCGCCTAGTGTGTACCCACCTTTACAAAAGATAAACAAACACATATAACCACCTTATACAAAAGATAAACAAACACATAACACTATCAGATTATATAGTACATTTGTCTAGAATTAACATTCTAATGTCTTTCTCATTCCATTAGAATGTGGCTAAATGTCACCTGCTAAACCATATACAGTAAATTAATACCTAGTAAGTGCCCACTGGTGTCAGAGTAGACCTCTCAATTTATGTCTTGTTTGACCCTAAAGGTTTCAACCAAATCTCAGCCTCAAAAGAATCTTTTTAAAGCCTCAAAGGACCCTAATCACATATTAACACTGATATGCTATGTTGAATTGAAATAATTAAACCCCACTGGTTACACCGCTTAACTGGCTAATATTTTAGGCTAAAAAGATCTCAGAAATTGCAGCATTGGACCATCGCGTGCTCACTTCACTCGCCACGCTTCGGGCTCGGTGTCTCGCTCCGCTCCGCTCGCCACACTTTACTATCCCAAATAGATTGTGACATGGACCCAGGGGGTTATGGGAAAGGTACCCTCCACGAAGGTAAATTAGACGCTACCACTGACAACACTCCTGACCAATGAGGTAACAAATTAGGCGGGTTCATTGGCACTGATGCTGGCACGTAGGGGGTGTGGCCTCTGACTCCGGTTACTGCAGCATTGTATCCAGAAGACACTCCAGGTGGCTGCAGAGACTGCAGTATTCCTGCCTGGAGTTTCTAAAAGACACTCCAGCCGATGCTGCAGCAGAGATCCGGGCTACAGGGGTTCTAGACTGTAGGGTACTAGCCAAATGCAGGGACCGTGGGGCAGAGATGCTTAAGTTTTCTATCACATTTGCACCTTACCACCATTATACATACCTCCCAACATGACCCTCTCCAGGAGGGACAGAATGATCTGGACTTCTCTCTTAATTTATGATTGCCGGCACCTGTTTTGAACAGATTAATGGACAAGAAAGGTGTTTCAGCACAGGTGAGGGCAGAGACGGCCTTAGGCATAGGCAAACTAGGCAATTGCCTAGGGCATAGGTTCTCAAACTCGGTCCTCAGGACCCCACACAGTGCATGTTTTGCAGGTAACCCAGCAGGTGCACAGGTGTATTAATTACTCACTGACACATTTTAAAAGGTCCACAGATGGAACTAATTATTTCACTTGCGATTCTGTGAGGAGACCTGCAAAACATGCACTGTGTGGGGTCCTGATGACCGAGTTTGAGAACCTGTGGCCTAGGGCATTTGGTATGCTTAGGGGCACCAGCAGCTTCTGCTGATTAAAATGATATGCGGCATGCCTATATTCTGTGTGTGACTGCGGCTGTATCTGCATACGAAATGCTATGTTACAGTGTATTCCTGAAAATCACTGTACTATAGCATTTCATATGCAGATACAGCCGCAGTTAAACACAGAATATAGGCATGCTGCATATCATTTTAATCAGCAGAAGCTGCTTGTGCATCCTAGCCACATAGTAATGCAAATAATATGATGCATTTTCATAAACAAAAGGCGCCCGACGTTAGCAGAGCTGCCAGCTGACTCATGCCAGGCATCTCCTGCAGAACCAGTGGCGGTGCTAGGGGGCACCAGCCAAAATCTTGCCTAGGGCATCATATTGGTTAGGGCCGGCTCTGGGTGAGGGCAATCATAAATTAAGAGGGAAGTCCAGGAGCAGAGCATTCTGTCCCTCCTGGAGAGGGTCATGTTGGTATGTTATCTAGCTATTGAATAAAGCAATATCAGAGCAGTTTTATAAATATATAAAATACATACATACAGTAACTTGACAATGGTGCAAATTTTAGATGCCTGTTAGCACAAATAGGGTAGTCCAACTACATATTGTATCATTCATATCAATATACTGTAAATGTAATCAGTGTGGATGTCAACACTGTGACTGTCTAACTAATATACCCCTCTAGGGCATAACTCAGCTGTCACTTTGAAATTAATAGATAGTGGGCAGAGGTTGGGAGGAGGAGATGCAGGGCTTATTTTTCATGATTCAACTTGTCTCAGTGTTGCAAGATATACACCCTAGGGTAAGTGAAGGTGAATATATTGTCACTATCTTTGACATATGCTCATGCTTCACACAATTCTGAACACTTAAAAAAAATCCTTGTTTAAAGTATGAAATGACAAGGAGCAGCAATGCAAATGTTCAGCTGAAAGGTCAACAGCACCACCTAGTGATATAAACTGTTCATTTACTCAAGCACACTGCATATCCTCTATTGCAAGAACATAATTTAGGACAGTCATTGTCTTTGTCAGCTATGATTCCTGAGCATGACACGGGCAATTGATGTGAGAGAAACTCAGCTACACAGCTATAGCTACAGACAGCTGTTTCAAACAGCTTGAGGCTCATTGTGAATCAGCACGTGTTTGTGCAATGGTAAACCAATAGGTGAATTGACAGTTTTAGCAAACAGAACTGTCACAATGGAGGATCATAAAGACGTCCTAATCTTTTCCATTTTTTCAGTGAAATCATTGAAACTTCATAACCACCGATGATGGTGGAAATGGATTATTTACAGCTGTGTAAGACTGCTTTACCCACTGATGTTTCAATACAGAGGTAGTTGGAAACTAGCCAGTTGAAAAATAGTATTGTAAGTCATGTTTATGGACAACCACTATTACACAGTTACCTACTATGCTATATGTCCAATTTTATTGTAGCCTATTTATTAAGTAATATTTGTGGGATATCCCTGGAAATCACCCTCTTTAGGAGGTACCCACAAATATTCAGGATCCTCAGGATGTACCTTTGATATCTGCAGCGGTCTCTCTATTTCCAACAGCAAAAGATGTCGCCATGGACTTCTTTGGTGGTTGCTAGGCTGTCAGAGTTTCCAGGTAAGCTATGCACAATAGCAAGCCTACATCCTGATAGAGAAGTGAAATGATCGCATACACTCGGTCTCTGCATATGATTATTGATACATGCTAGTGGTACAGAATTTCTTACTGGCCCAAATAGCACTGATAAGAAATTCTGATAATGGGGCCAAAAACCCAATAAATAATAAATTGACCCCCAAGCCTTTTTGTGTAGAGAGAAGTACAGCACCACTCTGAAAGGGCGATAAAAATAGGTACAGTGCATTCATTGTAGCCTTTTTTTATCGCTAATCACTGGCTTACAGTCTCCTAGGTAATACAAATACTCATAAGAGATTTACGGATTTCAAGCCCACAGCAGCACTATCTTGGTTGTCATTTGTTGTCAATCTTCGTCTGTGTTCAGCCTCTGTCCCTATCCAACTGTTTTGAAACTAAGGGGTATACTCTATTTACTAAAGGTCAATTTTAATCGATTTTAACTGATGTAAATATACCCTTAAGTCTCAGTTGCTGGCACTTTTGGCTCTCAAATAAATGGAGAGCCTCGATTTGCCCAATATGTTGTGGAACTACAAATCTCAGAATAACAAGTCTTTGTAGTCTTTACAGTTTTGTTATCTATTTTGGTCCCTGTATAATTGCAAATGTTCCATTAGACTTCCTGACATATATACTTACTGTACTTAAATAAGTAAGTATGAATAAACACAAGGATCATTACAGTCCATAACTTCAGAAGTCCAAAACAAATGGCATTTTTTAAGCCTTACCATAGGCATGTGTAGGACTGACATGGGGGTGGAGCTCTGTGGTTTCCGCCCTCCACTGCAACTATGCACTACTCTTCCCCCCCCCCTCCAGGACTACTTACCTTTACATTATAATATAATATTTATATTATATTTACTAAGGAAGGATGGCCAATTAAGAATTATCTTTTGGTTTTCCTGTTCTTGATCCAAAGTGGTTAAGTGCTAACTGTGGACCTGATTCAGAGATGCACATAAACCTAATGGTCTACCTGAGCTGCAGCCTGATTGACAGACTATGGCCATTTGGGGTCGGGGAGGAGGTGGCGTACCAAATCAAGGATCTGTATCTTCCGACGCAGACTTCCTGGCCCCATGAACAGCCCGGCCATCCTGCGTAACCTGAGACTTGCTCAAATGGCCAATGTTTATCCTTGGATGCTGCAGAAGCCAACAGGAGGCTTCTATTAACACAAGATGCCTTCTGCTGCATTTGCATAATTTAGCAGTTGCAGGTACAGCATTGCATCCATCTCTGTATTTTAACCCATCCAAGTGTTGACTGAAAAAATAACAATGTAATTTTAATTGATTCTCTGTGTGAATGATTGGACAATGAAACAAATCTGAAATGTGGTAAATGTTTCAAATCATATTCATTTTACAGTGTATCTGATTGGTCAGCCAGTTCAGCCATTTAAATGGTGGTGACACCCAGCTTTGAGGCCTTCTTGAAGGACCATACAGTGAACATGCTGAGAAAGCTAGCTGTCACCAGCTACAAATATCTATACAATGACTATATCAATAAGAATATTTACAGTATATTCAAAAGGGTCAGCAAATATATGAAAACAAATGGCGCACAAACCACAGCACAATGGTAAGTCATAATTAGGGGTAGTTTTAGAATGGAGGAGGCCCTTTTGCACATGTTTGTGGACCATCTCCCCTCTGAAAAAAGAAAACTGGTGCCTGTGCTTCAGCAGAGAATCAGAAACACTCTTTTGCGCATGTTTAATAATCCAGCATTATGCTTGGAAATATTAGATCAGCGCCATATTTCTAGTAATTACTGCAGTAGTATGGCACTGGCACCCTAATTCTGAAGATATCAAAGAAATAATGGCATTGAGAGAATCAGTAGGCGGGAAGTAACTGAAATAAAAGCATGGTATGCACTAAGGCTTCCCCTGTGCCCAGGAGACCATTTGTACTGCACTTCCTGCATCCATTATAGATACAACCCTGATCATAGTACCATATTTGGCCTGTTTTATTACATGCTTAACCAGTGGCGTCACCGGGTGTGGTGACATCCGGTTTTCACCCTTGATATCTCAGTGCGCCGGGGGCGCACACGCAGCAAAAAGCGGGCATGACTGCAAATAAAGGGGACATGGCCTCGCGGGATTGTCACTCCGGGCCGTGCCCAGCATCTCTGGAAATGCTGGGCTGTACTGGGCTGCCCCCGGGGACTGTCTCCCAGCGCTGTCGGCTCCTCTTCTATGACAGGAGCCGGGTGCTGTAGCAGACTTTCACACTGCAGCACCTGGCTTCTGTCACTGCCGAGGAGCCCACAATTTGGTGTCACCCCTTCCAGGCGTCAAACCCGGGTGCAGGCCGCACCACGCACACCCACCTTGTGATGCCACTGTGCTTAACCCATTCCATTGATTGTCTCACAGTAAACAGCTTGGTTCACTCTAATCATCAAAATTCTTGTTAATAAAAGGACAACAGAGCCACCTTTACTTCCTTTTGTTAAATACATTGGTTTATGCCATCATACCTATGTGCCGTGTTCTTTACTTGTATTGCTGTGGTCCCTGCAGTTAATATTGGCACTTCTGAAGTGGTCTAAGCAGTGGCATCTCAAGGGGGTGCAAGCCGACTCGGGTGTCACCTGCTGTGGGGTGTCACCAAAATCCCAGCTCCTGCTCAATGACAGAAGCTGGGTGCTGCTCTGTAACATTACGTGCAGCATTTGGGTCCTGTCACTGTGTAGGAGACGTACTGCAGCCAGACCACTCCCCGGAGGCAGCCCGCATTTCCTGAACCTCTAGAGTGCCGAAAACGGGCGTTCAGGGCATGAGGCCACACCCTCGCACCAAGCCATGCCTCTCATATGAGGCCTCACCCCTTTTCACAGCCGACTTGTGTCATCAGGGGAAGTGACACCCCGGTGTCTAAGTTACTGCTAATCTTGTGCCCTTGTAGTGCCATGTAAATCAGGAACACCATCATATAATCACATTCTCCAACATTGTCAAGATATTTAAATATCTTATTCTACTTTAAGGTTTTATGAATCTTGCACAAAGTTGTAAATGTAATTGTCCCTATCCAACATGTGGGAAAGTTATCATATTATGCCCCTGTCCACACAACACCTTTTACATGAACCATTTGCAATTGCAAAACTTAGGCGGTAACTACTTGTAGGGGGCAAGTACTTGGGGTACCAAGGGGCAGGGCCGTAACTACGTGTGTGCCAAGTGGGCTTGGCACACAGCGCAGTTGCCCTGAGGGCGCACGGCCAGTGGCATGTAATGAGTCAAATTGACTCATTACATGCCTCTGAAGTCTGCGCTGTGCGCCGCCGCGGCGCTGTGGAGGAGAGCTACAGCGCCGGGCAGGTGAGAAGGAGGAGGAGGGAGGGGGACTGGAGCCGCAGCAGCGTTATTTCATTGGTAGTAAGCGCCGCTGCAGCATCCCCCTCTCCTTCCGTATTGGCTACCCGGCGCTGCTGTGGATGCTGGGATGCGGTTCCTCCATCCCAGCATCCACAGCAGCGCCGGCCAGCCAATACGGAAGTAGAGGGGGATGCTGCAGCGGCGCTTACTACCAATGAAATAGCGCTGCTGCTGCTCCAGTCCCCCTCCCTCCTCCTCCTCACCTGCCTGCACCGAGGAAGCTGCACAAGGAGCCTGTTAGCGGGGAGATGGTAAGTATGTATCTCTCTTTCTCTCTCTCTCTCTCTCTCTCTCTCAGGGGGACACAGTCTGCCATAATGTGTAAAAAGGGGGCCTGGCTGCCGCAATGTGTAAAAACGGGGACTGGCTGCCGCAATGTGTAAAAAGGCGGCCTGGCTGCCGCAATGTGTAAAAAGGGGGACTGGCTGCCGCAATGTGTAAAAAGGGGGCCTGGCTGCCGCAATGTGTAAAAAGGGGGACTGGCTGCCGCAATGTGTAAAAAGGGGGACTGGCTGCCGCAATGTGTAAAAAGGGGGACTGGCTGCCGCAATGTGTTAAAAGGGAGACTGTCTGCTGTAATGTGTAAAAAGGAGGACGCTGTCTGCTGTAATGAATAAAAGGGGCTCTACCTGGTGTAGTGGCGCTACTGTGCAGCGTAATTTGAATAATGTAGACTACTGTGCACCGTAGTATGAATTGCTATTATGTTGTGGCCACGCCCCTTCCCCATGAAGCCACGCCCCTATATATTTTACGCGTGCCTGCGCCGCGCACTGCCCCTATCTTACATGAGGGAGGGGGGGAGGCAATGTCGTTTCTTGCACACAGCGCTAAAATGCCTAGTTACGGCACTGCCAAGGGGTATATTCAATTTAATCCATTCCGACATCCATTTGTCTGAATGGATCCGACCAGGGCTATTCAATGACATCTCAATTCGACTTTAAAAAAAGTCGAATTGAGATGCGGGAGCTGAGACGGGGGAGAGCCGCGGGCAGATGGGGGAGAGCAGCGCTACAGCAGCGGCTCCAGCAAGTGTAGCCGGAGGATGTGTCACAGCCGCCGCTCACGGCAGCGTCCACCCGGCTCCAGCAAGCGAGGTCTGGAGCCGCTGCTGTAGCGCTGCTCTACCCTATCTGCCCGCAGCTCTCCCTTATCCCCCCGCCCTCCATCTACTCCTTGTCTCCCCCCCCCCCCGTCTTCTCCTCTCCCCCGTCTCTGCTCCCGCATCTCAATTAGACTTTTTTTAAAGTCGAATTCAGATGGTCGACAGAAACACGCGGATCGGCAGCTATTCCGCCGATCCATGTGCTTTTCAAAAAGTCAAATTCCTTGACTTGTCGAATAATTTGGGGTTAGATTGAATAGGTCAGAACCCCTTTCTGACCTAAAAAAGTAGAAAACTGCTGTCTTTTCGACAGACGGCAGCTTTCAACTTCAATTGAATATACCCCCAAGTCTGCTATGTTAGTGTGTCTGTGGATCTGAGCACGGAGAGAGAATGTAGAATGTGGCTTACCGTGATCACTGGGCCTGCATATATCTGACGTACTGTATTACATGCACAACTGCGCTTTGTTTAGGCAGACTCTAGCTAATTACCGTTTGGGGCAGACTATAACTTGTTACCGTTTGGGGCAGACTATAGATTACCGTTTGGGGCAGACTATAGCTTGTTACTAGGGTTACCACCTCATCCCTTTAATTCTGGACACATATTAATTACACAGGATGTGTGGCTGATTAAAACCAGGTGAAATGGAGTCTTGAAGTCAGCCAGCCACAGAACCTGTGTAATTAATATGTGTCCAGAATTAAAGGGAAGAGGTGGTATCCCTACTTGTTACTGTTAGCGACAGACTATAGCTTGTTACCATTTGTGGCAGACTATAACTTGTTACCTGATTCTTATGCATCCTGCATGAGCTGGCGACAATCGCTGTGAAATCAAACATTTGGAAATCCCCATCCAGAAATCCTGCACTTGTCCCTGATTTATTCTCTTTAGCACATTCATGCTCAATTTCATTGCTCTAAAAATAGACTTTAGTGACAACTGCACTTGATGGATACTTGTGCAGCATCTTGTGTAAACAACGTGTTTTTTGTTGGGTAAATCCTGTATCACATTTACTTTAGGAGTGGATTGACATAGAGGCCAATGGAGCTTCAACTCCAGACCCAATTCAGGAATATATGGCATACTTACCTACTTTTTGGCAGCTCTCTCCGGGAGAGAGCTGCCAGGACTGCTCAGTGGAGGGGCTGGGCTGAACAATGATGAGAGGAGGAGGCGTAACGGGGTGTGGTGGAGGAGGGGCAGAGGCAGAACGAGGGCGGGGTTACAGCGGGACACTGCTTAAGCCACGCCCCCTGCTCTGTAATGCCGCTATAACCGGCATTTTACAGCAGGGGGCGTGACTATGATGACGCGATTCAACAAGAATCGCGTCATCTACTGTCCGGACCGCCCACTTTACTCTCAAAGTGGGCGGCCGGGCAGGGGGGTACTGAAAAACCGGGAGACTTGCCTGCTCTTCCGTGGGGCTGGGGGGGTCACCCGATTTTCGGGAGCCTCCCGGCCATTCCGGGAGAGTAGGCAAGTATGATATATGGCTGATTCAGCCCTGCAAACAGGGGGTTATTCAGACCTGTTAGCAGTTGGGATTTTTGCACTGCTGCGATCAGATAGTCACCGCCCACAGGGGAGTGTATTTTAGCTGTGCAAGTGTGTGAACGCATGTGTAGCAGAGCTGTACAAACAGATCTTGTGCAGTCTCTGAGAAGCCCAGTACTTACTCAGCCACTGCGATCACTTCAGCCTGTCTGGGACCGGAACTGACGTCACGAACCCTCCCTGCTAACGCTTGAACACGCCTGCGTTTTTCCAGACACTCCCAGAAAACGGTCTGTTACCATCCACAAATGCCTTCTTCCTGTCAATCTCCTTGCGAACGCCCGTGTGAATGGATCCTTCGCACAAACCCATCGCTGAGCGGCGATCCGCTTTGTACCCGTGCGACGTGCCTGTGCATTGCAGTACATACGCATGCACAGATTAGACCTAATCGCCCACTGTACGAAAACGAAGCCTTGCGATCAGGTCTGAATTTCCCCCCATGTGCACTGCAGGGGAAGGCAGGTATAATGTGCAGAGAGAGTAGATTTGGGTGGGGTGTGTTCAAACTGAAATCTAAATTGCAGTGTAAAAATAGAGCAGCCAGTATTTACCCTGCACAGAAACAAAATAACCCACCCAAATCTAACTCTCTCTGCAAATGTTATATCTACCACACCTGCAGTGCACATGGGGCCTAATTCAGATTTGTTTGCTTGCTAGCGTTTTTCGCTGCGCAGCGATCAGGTAACTACTGCGCATGCGTATGCACCATAATGCGCAGGCGCGCCATACGGTTACAAAGCGGATCATTGTTGTGCACTGGTTCTAGCAAAGAAACCATTTGCACAGCCGTTCGCAAAAAGATTGACGAGGGCATTTGTGGGTGGCTACTGACCGTTTTCTTGGAGTGGTTGGAAAACGAAGGCGTGTCAAAGTGTTTGCAGGGCGGGTGTCTGAGGTCAATTCCGGGCTCGAATAGGCTGAAGTGATCGCAGCGGCTGAGTAAGGTCAGAGCTACTCGGAAACTGCACAAGCTGTTTTTGTACAGGGCGGCTGCACATGCGTTCGCACACTCGCAAAGCTTAAATACACTCCCCTATAGGCGGCGTCTATCTGTTCGCAGTGCTGCAAAAAATAGCTAGCGAGCGAACAGATCTGAATTAGACTCATGGTTTTGCCCAACTGCTAACAAATTTGCTGCTACGATCAGGTCTGAATTACCCCCACAGTCCTGAATTGGTTGCAACCAGGGTCACAGTAACATTGCAGCACATGCACATGTGCACTGTGGCTCCGGTGCATCTGCAGTAATGTGCTAAAGAAAACAATGTTTGATTTTAGAGCGACTGTCGCCAGCTCATGAAAGATGCATAAGAAGCATGTAGCAAGCTATAGTCTGCCATAAACAGTAACAAGCTATAGTCTGCCCCCCAAAAAGTGCTGTTGATGCAGTGCCCTGGTCACCGCAGCCTGATTGGCAGGATGCGTCCGCTTGGGGGAGGAGGCAGGAATCATTTTACAAAATGAAGTTGTGTCGCAGGGCCATCTTAATGTATTAGCACACTGTCCAGATGCCCAGGACTCAACAATTCTGGGGGCCTTCAAGCAGGGGAGGGCGGGGGGTCACCTGCCCCCCCCCCCCCCCCAGGCTGTTGCCTCTGGAGCTTCTTGGGAGGCAGGTATAGAATGCTGACAAGCTGTTACACACAATCAGAGCGGACAGGCAGCATTCTCTACCTGCCTCCCAGCCAGGGCCGTCTTTTCGTATGGGCTCAATGGGCTCTTGCCCAAGGGCCCCAGGAGTCTAAGGGCCCTAGGCTGATAGCTGAGGGTCTCCTCTTTCCAGGGGTACCAGATTTTTGAAAATCGGCCCTAGGGAACCTGAGATATTTCACCTCTAAGCAGTGGTCCCCATCCAAGCCTGTTAATTGCTATTCCCAGGCAGATATCTCAGGTTCTGTCTGACTTAGAGTTTTTCTGAGGGTATAATCCAAATGCTGGGACTCTCCCCTTTCGGTGGACACTGGCAGCTTATATCTATTCGTCCCAGAACCAGAAATATCAGCCTTCCAGCAGCTGGTCTCTGCTCCAGCTCCACATGCCTGGTATGCAGTTTTATATTTTTGTCGGTGGATTGCTCTGGCTCCTGAACTCTGATCCCCAAGTCCCAAGTACCTGCTGAAAGGTGTCCCCAGTACCTCCTGAAATGTGTCCCCAGTACCTCCTGACAGGTGCCCCCAGTACCTCCTGACAGGTGTCCCCAGTACCTCCTCACAGGTGGGACTCTTTAGTGTTTTACCTCATTGAACGCTAAGAAATTTATTTTCAGGAACTGGAGATATCTGCAGCCAAGCAAGCTGCCCTCCCACCAGAAAATTATGAATATTAAGCCCACTCCACTATCCTCCCCTCCTCTGTGTACTAAACCCTCCCCTACCCCCTGTAAGTCATGTACCAGGGCCCCTTTATTCAGCACAATGCCCCCTTCTACAATTTAGTGTTCTCCCTCCCGCCCCATCTCCCACCATCTGTGCAGTAAAGGATTAATTAGCAGAAATTACTGCTCCAGGTCCTACATGCTGAGTAGAAGATAGAACACCCCTTACCACCCGCAGGACATCAAAGCTGCCGCTGACAGCACCCCCCACCCCTACCGCTGGAGGATGGGTAGGGGCCCCAGTACATTGCTTTGCCCAGGGGCCTACACTGCTGTTAAGACAGCCCTGCTCCCAGCCTGTAGCCAGATATGGGTGTGAGCATGCTGATTGGTGGATGTCTGGAGCTATCAACCAATCAGAATGCTTACAGCTATTCATTGTATGGATGCATGTGGAGAAACAGCGCTGGACCGCAGGAGGGGGAGGTTATGATTTTTTTTTTTAAGTATGAATGGGTGGGTAGTGCATTGCTTTGCCCAGGCCTACAGTGCTGTTAAAATGGCCTTGGTGCGGCTGCAGCATTAGCGTATTTTCGCACATTCGCCGCATATGAGATCACTGCTGAGAAAGCATTAGCATTAGTGCACATATTTTGCAAAGCTAAGCTTGATTTAAGGGTAGTGAAAAAATATCAGTATGAAGCAATGGCCAATAGCCTTACACTTCTCCACAGGGCTGTAGCTAGTGCAGAACTTGCCACCACAGCATCAGGCAAATGGTTGTGGCACGAGTTTAAATTTGAAACAGACCACGAGACAATCATGGCTTATGGACCAGCGGCCAATAGACAGCGGTGACTGCTTGAATTTGGAGTCAGCCGCAAGCTAATCATTGCCCAGGGACTGGCAGCCAATCAGATGCAGCTGCTGTGTCTGATGCCAGGCGCTGCTGAGTGTAGCATTCAGCTTGTCAAGGAGATGGACATGTCGGGTGAAGAGCTCAGGTGGCTGTGGAAGAGGTTAGAAGATGGTATGATAAAGGAAGAGGATAGGCAACACCGGGTGGATGAAGAAAAGAAGAGGTAGCTCCACTAGCCAGGGCAGGCCAGTGGTAGAAGAAACTAGATGAGGATATGAGAGTGCTGCAAGTGGTGGGAAGTAAAGAGCTAATCAAAGCTTCCCACTGCAGCGTCTCTCAGTTTTACCAGTAGGTGGCTTTGGTCACCAGTTATTTACCCCTCCCCTAGACCATCAGGTGTTGGGCATTAGCCCTGTGGGTGCAATAAGGCCTCAGACCTGTGGGTCATGTTAGGCTGGCAGAGGGCCTGTGACACATGTATAAATTGCTCTAGGCATTAGGCCCAGGTCACTTTATGTATCCTAAAGTATTGTAGGCAGGCAATAACCTGAGCCGCTGATGAGTGACTGGGCATTAAGACCAGTCCACTCTTTAGTAACAGATAGGTAAGGAGGCCTTACTGTGTGGCATAATGTGCTATAAGGGGCACTGCTGTGTTGCACCATGGGAATAAGTGGCACTACTGTGGCATAATGTGTATAAGGGATACTACTGTGGCATAATGTGTATAAGGGATACTACTGCGGCATAATATGATTAAGGGGCTCTACTCTGTGGCATAACATGAATAAGGGGTACCACTGTGTGGCATAATGTGAATATGGGGCTATACTATGTGGCATAATGTGTATTACTGCATGACAGGTTGGGGCATAATTATCACTTTACAACTGTATTAAACACGATATATGGGTGGGAAAGGTGGTGTGCAGGGGCGTATTAAGACAGTAGGGGGCCTGTGTGCTAATGTTTGCGGGCCCCCACGCCTTGTGATGAAAAAATGGCATCGGCACTTGCACAGACAAAAGAAAGACTCTGGCACTGTGCATGAATCTACTGTGCATATGCATATTTCTGGCATTATCTTTGGAAACATGGTGATTTATTTTTGTTGATTACTTTAGAAATATGGCACCAGCGCCATATTTCCTAAGCTAATGCCAAAGATCTACGCATGTGGTAGACAGGAGGTAAGTAAAGCAATGGTTGCAGCATGTGTTGTGTGGACCCCCTGGACCCAGGCCCGGCGCTACCCGCTCAGCAAAGGGACGCAAAGCAGGTAGGCGCCTGATTGGAGAGGCGCCTTCCTGCTCTGCATTCCTGTGCTGCGCTGCCCTGAGCCTGGCCTGACCCCCTGCTGCTGCCGCCTGCAAATGCAAACTGACAGGCAGCAGCGCCGTCCGTTTAAAGCCCTCCCTCCTTCCCTACAGAGGCATGATGAGCGGATGGAAGGTGGGCGGAGCTACACGGACTAAAGGGGGCGGGGTTACACGAACGAAAAGGGGCGGGGCTAAACGGGATCCCCAAGCTGAGGCAGATCCCTTCCCTCCAACCAGCCTGTGATACTGTCTGTAAGTGGATGGAAAAAAGGTGAGAGAAAGTGTGTGTATGTACTGTCTGTCTGTATATATGTATATGTGTATATGTATGTGTGTATGTATGTATTTGTGTTTGTGTGTGTATAAGTTTCACTTCTGCAGCCTGGGGGAGTGCATGGGCCAGCTGAGAGATCTGCACAGTGCTCAGATAAGTACGTGTTTCACGTATTACACAGTCCATTTCACGCTTGTACATGTGGGGGAAACTTAAACTAGCATTTTAGCACTTTACCTGAGTATGGGGTTGCAGTTGCAGCAGGATTATCATACAACTCCGATTCCGCCCTATAAACAAGTTGATGTCTAAACTCACTGCATGATCAATGAACGCCTCTATTTTCGGCCTATCCAGCATCCAGGTGGTATAAACAACAAACTTCGTATAAATCAATAAATCCCTACTGTATAACGTCTGCTTATAATGCAGAGAACAGGGTGCAGGACACCTCCACCACAAGTTGGTATCAAGCTGCAAGCGCTTACAATCCCTTACTCATGCAGTATTTACCAGTTACTGGTAAACATAAGCAGAGTGAGGGAAGAATCTGTATAGATGTACGTTACAATGTCACACATCGGCTGATACAGCCACTTGTCTAAACTCGGCTCAGTTTGCCAATTGGGCTAAATAGTTGAATCATGTCTGGTTTTGCTGTGGCCTGTTAGTACACAGATGGATGATGACATGATAGATGATAATAGTCATCTTTCACCTGCATTTGCTAATATGCCCCCTCCTGCTCCCATCCTGTCCCCTCCTGCTCCTCACCACTGATCTTATCCTCCCCCCTCCGGATTGGCTGCAGGTCCACGGCGGATTTGAAATAGTGGCGCTGTGGTCATAGGAGCCGCAGTGCCGCCAACCACAGCTTCCTCCTTGCACCGCCCTCTGCCTCCTCCTCTGCTACACCGCCGCCGCCCTCAGTCCTTCTCTGCACTTCAGTACCATACCGACCACAGCCTCCTAATACACCGCACCGCAGACCACAGCATCCTCAGCACCGCCGCTGCTAAATAGGTAATCTTACCCTGATGCCTTTCTCTCTCCCTAGTCCCTATTGTATGCCCTTACTATCCCTCTCTCTCACGCTCCCTTTCCCTATGTCCCTGCTGTCACTTTCCCTCTTCCCGTCCCTATGTCCCTGCTGTCACTTTCCCTCTCTCTCTCTCCCTGTCCCTGCTGTCACTCTTCCTGAATTTTGTCTCCATATGGCATCATTTGAATTTCGGCTCATTCAGTGTGCTATAATGTGAATTTCGGCTCATGCTGTGTGCTATAATGTGAATTTCGGCTCATTCTGTGTGCTATAATGTGAATTTAGGCTCATTCTATGTGCTATTATTTGAATTTTGTCTCATACCGTGTGGAATACTGGGAATTTTGGCTCATTCTGTGTGCTATAATGTGAATTTCAGCTCATACCGTGTGGTATAATGTGAATTTCGGCTCATTCTGTGTGCTATAATGTGAATTTTGGCTCATTCTGTGTGCTATAATGTGAATTTCGGCTCATTCTATGTGCGGTAAAATGTGAATAAGATTGTGCTACTGTGTGACATAATTTGAATTGGGTGTACTGTTGTGTGGTCACACCCCGTGGGAAACCATAATCTATTTTTGCGGCCTCCGACGCACGCTCTCATTTTATTAACTACGGTATAAGAGGGAGGGCGCAAATTTATAGTTTGCAGGGGGGCGCCGAACACCCTAGCACCGGCCCTGCCTGGACCCAATTGCCTGTGTACACTGCACACCTTGTACCCATTATAGATACGCAACAGGGTGTCACTGTGACTTTTAGGGTTGTCAGTGGAGGTATCATTTTGTAGTTTGTCAATGGTGGTATCACTGTGCAATTTTGATTGATATGGGATTACTATATTATTGGCAACATTTAGCTACCAGTTGATGAAGCTATGTATTGTATGTTAATAATTAGATGTTAGGTCTTTGTAAGATACACTGGAAGCCAAATGATGGAGCACAGTATGCTGTCCTGGTCACAAGATAATGGAGATAATGGAGTTTTACTTGCATAGTTATCAAATTATGGTGTTGTATTATAAGCGCTCTGATGATGCTGTGCTGTATTTAATTATAAAGAAAATTGTTTATGTAATTAATGAGTGTGTAGACCCATTATTGTTGCTGCAAAATATTATACCAACATACTGTAACTAGTAAAGGAGAAAAAAGAATATTGCATCTGTGCTCCCCTCTAACCCATATAATTAATCTACAAAACAAAACTATAAATCATGTTAAACTAATTGCTTATCATAAAACTGGAGTCAGATCTGAATATAAAACAACATTTTGTAAAATTAATACATTAATTACATGTAGTTAATTCCCCAGGCTCAGCTATATAAGTCAATTATACCACAATAAACAATAATATTAACAAATGTTGCTATTTAATTGTAATTGTATGAGCAAGTAAAATACAGAGTAACCACTACCGTACATACTGCAATAATCCATGGTCAATGAATTGTAAACTATGGCTTTGTTAGTGAGGTGTGTAAATGCAGGGTTCTCTTTTTCTTTGTTTACTAGAATGCAATTATTTATTTGTCTTTTCTTTTAATGAGTGTGCAAATCACGCCTACATCCCTAAAGCCACACCCATACATCGAAACACCACACGACAGTCATCATTTCAGCTTCATGCCAGCTAAATCCATAATATGACACTGATCATACTTTATTTATAAAACAAATACACCTGTGCAAAATCTTGTTAACACTATATTTTACGTAAACGCTTACAGTATGTGAAAATATTAGTATTGCTGTTCTTTACTTGTGACATTCGGTAGTGTATATAGCTGTATACTGTATGTATGATTGTTGCAATGCTTACAGCCACAAGGTGGTAGTATTTAACTTTTTAGTGACAGAATAAATTACATTAATGTATTTTGCTCAGAAATATGTTGATGCTAGGACACCTTTTTCCTACTGAATTTCGACAGTTCTGGAAATTTTAAACAAAACATGATTGGACATTATTACTTGTTTACTATGCAACTGGGATGCTCATTATTACATGGAGGATCATGCAGATGTGGGTATTCTTGCTGCTGCTGTTGCTTTTGGCTCACACAATTCCGATTATATACAAATATGGGCAGAAACTAACTTGAGCATAGAGACGCCCATCGCTATTGCATAATTTCCGTCCGATAGCGTGTAATTGCTGATACATCTGTATCATTGTTGATCATTGCAGTGTGCGTTCCAACCGGAATTATTGAGAAAAAGATGCGGGTGCATGCGCAGCGCCCATCCTGCGCAGGGGGGCCGCAGAAAATGCGATCGCCTCTGCCTGTCAATCAGGCAGAGGTCGGTCGTGGGGCGCGCGGGGGGGGGGGGGGACAAGGGGGGTGGTCAACGCTGTTTCCAGGGAGGAAATGGAGCATTGCGGGGGTAGAGCCGTATGAATGGGGGCAGTGCGGTGTGAATGGAGGCATGTTGGGGGGGTGATTGTGGTGGCTGCGTGACGTCACACGCAGCCGTCGTGATCGGGAAGATTGCTTCCTCTATTTTTGCTAACAGGCGGTGGTTAGCATGCTGGGCGGCCTTGCCCTGCGATGGGCGGCCCTTAGCATGTGATTCAAAGGATAGCAAATTCTGATAATTAGCAGAATTTGCTATCCTTACTGATTTAGTCCCATTACTCGGAAATTGAATTATAGATTAAAATAAATGACAGAGATATGCTGTACACCATTATGCCTGCAGTACAATGCTCAGAAGATATTAATGCAGAATTACACCATGTCTTTTTGCCATTATCAGTTTATTTCCACAGAGTCACACTATTGTTCCCATATAATGTCCTGTGCTACTCCTTTGTGTCAGGGCAGCAAATGAGAATGCTAGATGATATGAGAAGGTATAGCGGCACTGAAGATATGAGGGAAAGTCTGATCACTGAAAAGGTGTCACCCCATAGAATATGCACCTCTTGACTGCAGTACATTAATGTAGTACACATTACCTCTCATACTGTAGATGTTCTCCCTCTTTTACCATTATTTTTTAAATATTGCCACTTTGTCATTCCAGTCAGCTACAGCTGCAACTGCATTGTTACTAATCTGATCATTGCTCATACCTTTAGAGTCTTTGAAGCTAACCCGCCCAACTCTTTTACTGTGGACACTACTTTCTCCTCTGTTCTTTACGTCCGCTACCTGGTACCACCTTTGATCCGATCTTCTCAATCAGACCTACTGTATATCTAGTCTATCTCCCAAGCCTCTGGCTTCCAGATTTTAAATTGCAAGGATAAGACCCTTTCTCACCCTTCAGTCTACCAAAACTCTTATCCACTCTCATTATCCCCTGCCTTTACTACTGCAACTTCTTGTGTCAGGACTCCCTCTTACATATTCCTTGTCACTTCAATCCATTCTCAAAGTCACAACAAGACATTAATGTTTTGATCTTGAGGTTCCACTCCCATCTCGCTGCTCTTTAAGTCTCTGCATTGGCCCCCATTTCTCTTACATCCTGGGCTTATTATAGACCTGCTACCTGTTACCTTGATTTTGTATTTTGCCTTTGATCATTTTGTATTTTATTCTCTATGTTTTTGTAGTATGCTCTATTTGCCTACTTTATAATGCAATAGAATTTTGTGTTGTCATATAAATAAACGATAATGAAGTAGTAAAACTTAGCCATTTAATGATCCAAACTTAGCAAGCATGCCCGGTCTAGCAGTCCCGGAGGGAGGAAACACCTCCCAGTGGGACTGCTTGTAGTGTCTGTAACTGACAGGTAGGTCTTCCAATTGGAAGTCACTGCCAGTCACAGTGAAGCCAGTGCAGTCTCACGGACTGCATCTGGATTCACTGACAGTGAGATTGGTGGCGGATTTTACCTGGGGGGCTGCAGTGCTGTGCCCCACAGGTAAAAACTACCAGTGGTTAGTAATTATGAATGGTTTACCACAAATGATCAATTGTTTTGCAATTGATGGGGGAGTCCGATTGTTCTCTGATATCGATGATGATACCTCTTTGACTAAACTTGCCCCCCCCCCCTGCAAATCCTGTGTTTGCTCCTGTAAGAGGTCATGAAACTTGATAAATAGGATCCTGTATTTTCTGCACAGTTCTTTTCTAAAGAAATGTATCATCTCTCATACACATCCAACAGAAGAACTGCAAATTTCCAGCTTTGCCGTTGTATCAGACTGGTTTCTATACTTTAGAACACACACATTGGTAATGGCATCAGTCTAACCTTGCTACACGGTCACTAGGCAATGTGCAACATGGGATAGGAGTACTGCTTGCTATCTTTGGCTTGTGTGTCAATGCACATTGACCCAGCACTATTTGAAAGTTAGTGATGTGCTTTAATACAATGTGACAAAATGCATGTGTTCATTCTGAAACTAGATGTTCAATGATTAATGATGTACTACAATGGTCTGATTACTGTGTGATATCAAGTAAGTACTTGAGTAAGATGGATTTTAGCAATAAGTCTGGCAAGAATTAAATACACATAAAGACACTCCTGTGATAGATTATATAAATTATATTTAGCTGAGTGCACTGCCTTGATTGCAACTTGAATGTATATTTCTGAATACAAATCTAATGGTATCACATTATAGCATGTAACTCAATGAAAATTAATTATTCTTGTCTCTGACAGGAAATGGTGAAATATTTCTAACATGAAAGGAAACCACATGCTAAGTTAACATTAAACTCCCATTTTCTAGAAGTCCTAGTAAGCTTCACAGATTTTCACATCACCACCATAAATATATCTATTCCAGAGGTTAACGAGGCTCATCCTCCTGCTATATGTTCCATACCAGGCTGAGATGTTCTCAGAATCACCACTAGAGAGAGATCAACAGCAAGAAAAATGTCTCCATAGCTACTGCGTAATGTCAACTGTCACCACTTTACATCACTGTAAGATGGCGTTATTCATTTCAATTAAAATAATCCTTTTATTTCTGTCAATTTCATTATTGGAACCCAGTAATTCATTGCTCTTACTGCTTTTGCTACTCTCTTTATATTGAAGGGTATTTCAAGTATACAAACAATTCCCGGGTCCAAAGTATTTTATAAGATACAATGTCACGTTTCAAGTAAAAATAAAGATTAATCATAATTACGAGGCATAGCTATGAATAGCTGAGGACAAGGTTGTTTGCCTCGCTATGAATGTAGCACTTAAAGCGATCACAACCCATCCTGATAGAGTGGTTTGTCCCACAATGAGGCCTGAAATCTGAAAATCTTGCCTGTGATGCATCATTTAAAACAAAGGTGAGGTGATAGGGACACATATTATTAAGGCCCATACACATTAGACGATGTCGCTCTGTGAGCAACATCGTCTAACGTCTCCCCCCTCCCGGGCCGGCCGGTCGGCGGCCGCCTGTACGCACTGAGCGATATGACCGCTCATATCGCTCAGTGACGTCACGCCCCCGCCAGCCCTGCATGAAGGTCGTGGACGACAGTCCACATCCTTCATGCATGCCCTACCGACAGCGACGATCGTTGCCGACCCGCGGGGCCGCGCATCGGTCGTCGCTGGCGGCATACACACTTAACGATATAATGAGCGACGTCGCTCAAGGAGGGGGAAAATGAGCGACGTCGCTCATTATATCGTTAAGTGTGTATGGACCTTAAGTTTAATATTTATTTATTAATAGTGTGGAGAAAAAATATTTTCTTTAGACACACTATAGCCAAACATAATGACCTCTGAATTATTATTGTTTATGAAATCAAGTGTGCGTTGTAAAAGACAGAGAGCCCCAGAATTACATTTATCACAACCCTAGGACCTATGTCATGCTCCCACGGCCAGCAGCAGAAATCTTGAGGCCTGGTACACTGATATCTCTGGGGCCCCCCTCAGATATAGATTTTATATATATATATATATATACACACACACACACACACACACACACACACACACACACACACACACACACACACACACACACACACACACTATAATTATGTATGTCTTCTCCATCCACACACTCAACATAGTCTGTGTCTCCCTCCATCCTTCCTCCTGCACAGAACAAAGTCTGCCTCTCCCTCTCTCCCACACACAACACAATCTGCCTCTCTCTCCTTCCCCAATTAAAATTATGCCACACAGTAGTAGTCATTTAGCCCCCTGTAGTTATGCCCCCCTGTAGTTTAGCCCCCAGTGATAATGCCCCCAGTAGTTATGCCCCCATTGCTGGTAATGCCCCCAGTAGTTTAGCCACCTGTAGTTTAGCACGCAGTGGTAATGCCCCCAGTGGTACTGCCCCCAGTAGTTATGCCCCCTGTAGTTTAGCCCTTGTAGTTATAGCCCCTGAAGATATGCCCCCCTGTAGTTCAGCCCCCAGTGGTAATGCCCCCAGTAGTTGTGCCTCCTGTAGTTTAGCCCATGTAGTTGTAGCCCCCTGTAGTTCTGTCCCCTGTAGTTTAGGCCCCTGTCATTATGCCCCCAGTAGTTTAGCCCCCTGTAGTTTAGCCACCATAGTTATGCCCCCAGTAGTTTAGCCCACACTGGTAATGCCCCCTGCTATGGGAGAGACGTCATGATGTCTCTCCCATAGCGCTCAACCGCATAGTGAGCTCCGGCCTCCACTGCGGAGAGGGAGCCGGGCGCTGGTCCAATCAAGGAAAGGATGGCCCAACACCGTTTGGCCATCCGGGCAGCATTGCAGTCAGGGAACAGTGAACAACCGGTGGCACGTCACTTTGCCCAGATGAGACATACATTGTCGTCTTTACGATACAAGATCGTGGACCAGGTCCCCGCCTCCCTACGTGGGGGAAATCGAGCTAAGAAGCTTTTACAGCTAGAATCACGCTGGATTTACAAATTAGACACCATCAACCCTAGAGGTCTGAATGACAATTTGGGTTTGAGCTGCTTTTTGTAAGAGGGTACTGCTAATCCTAGACTCATAGGGGTATATTTACTAAGATTTGTAATGTCCAGAATTTGTTTGAAGTTGAAACGCGACTGACATCGGCAGTGTGAATTTGCAACTTTTTGTTTTTTTTACGGCTCATTTACTAAGCGTTCGTAATTTATGTTTTCGTATTTTCCGATGTTGAAGTCATTCGTATTTTTTTTATGTGTTCGCGGCCGACTCTTGTTTTTCCGGCCGTATTTTGTTGGTCTTTTTTACGAATTCGTATCTTTAATTTCCACGGCAGTGTTTTTGACCCTTCTTCCCGGCCGCGTTATTTTCTTACTTTCGTTTTCGTCACTCGTCTGTGATTGGTTGTGTTTGTCATGGAGGAGTGTCTGTGCTCATTAGTATAAAAACGCCCCCAACCAGCCGCACCTCGTGGGTTTAGCTAGTGGAGAGGTGAGAGGAATTTGGTGTTTTGGAGTTGGTGATTTGTTGGTCAGTTTTGGAGGTTTCTTGCGATTGTTGAGTGCTGTATTGTGTGTGTAAGTAGTCTTGTGGTAATTGTTGTGTGGTCTCTTAAAAGTTTGTGTCATTTTTAGTGTTTGTGCATTTTACTTTCAGTCTATTGTCATTGTTTGTTTGTTTGTGAGTGTGTGTGTGTGTGTGTGTGTGTGTGTGTGTGTGTGTGTGTGTGTGTGTGGTTGGTGTGCAGTGGTAGTGGAGGAGTGTGTTTTGTGTTTTTTTTTTTATTAGTGTTCTTTGTCATTATTATGTACTGTACCAGTCAGAGGTGAGTGAGAGGGAGGAGGTGAGTGAGAGGGAGGAGGTGAGTGAGGTGGAGGAGGTGAGTGAGGTGGAGGAGGTGAGTGAGGGGGAGGAGGTTAGTGAGGTGGAGGAGGGTGAGGTTGCTGCTGTGGCCTCGAGTGATAGTGACAGTGATGGTGGACGCACCACTACCAAGACCACTACCAAGACGGGCAGAAATGTTAAATTTAGCTTTGCGGAAAATATGGCTTTGGTGCATGAGTTGATGCGCCATCATCGCCAGCTGTTTGGGCGTGATGCGGCCAAGGTGCCTTCGCGCAGGAAAACTGTTCTGTGGGGGAAGGTAGTAGCGGCAGTAAACAGTGAGGGTGTGGTGAAGAGGACCGAGGACACGTGTCGGAAGAGATTCTACGACATCAAGCGCCGTGTCAAGGCCAAGATGGCAAAGGAGGCTAAGTCAGCCAGGCAAACAGGGGGTGGCCATCCCTTTATAGCGTCTTATCGGGAGTGGGAGGAACCTGTGCGGACCCTTATTCCGCATGAAGTTGTTGGAGCGACTAATGTGTGGGATTCGGATCGTCCTAGGCCTGATGGTGAGTTTATTTTTACTAATCTGTTATATCTGCATATGTGTTTATGTCTAATTAGTATTTTTTAAATGATATTGTATTGTTAATATATTTTTATGTTCTAAATTGATTATCTATTTCTGTTTTTTTTTTTAATATTTGTGTTTGTAAAGTGAGGTATTAGGTAGTAATGGGGTTTTTTTTGTGATTTTTGTTTAATGTCTGCTGTATTTTACTTGTCTTTGTGGCCAATATGTTAGTGTAGATGGCTTAGTATTGTATGGTTTTTTTTTATTAAAAAATCTTTTTTTCGGATTTTATATTTTTTTAATACAAATTTACTCATTAATGTAATAATGTAAAATATATGGTAATACATGTGTGTATATTCAGCTGTTGGCCATGGAAAATTAGACTACTTGGCTATGTTTATGTCTTTGGAAATGGAACCTCATTAGTCTGTTTACAAAAAATGAAGCAACCCATTGTTTCAACATTTATTGTTAGAGACTGTACCCATAATGGTAAACATATGTCCACATCACTAAATGTGGCTGCTTACAAAAGTACACACTGTAATTAAAGGTCATAAACACCAATGTATCATTTTTACAGTACGAAAGCAAGCCTCTACTTCCAGAACACAAGCAACACTGTCAAGAGCTGTGGATGCTGGCGATACAGGTAACGTAAAAACGACACCTGTTAATGTGTCCACCACAAAAAAAAAAAGTCTAATGTTTGCAATAATCCATAGGAACTTCAACATCGCATCACAGTCCACAAAGACGTCCTTCACAGGGGTCTGGCAGCCACACGAGCAGGCCTAGCAAGAGACGTCATCCTGACGTCGCACCAACACCAGCATTAAGCACACCCCCACGTCGTATTTCTACTGTGCTGCCTCAGCCACCAGAACACATTATGGAGAGTACTCAATCACAGGGTCCACATTCCCCTCAGCTGTCTGGTGAGTAAACACAAAACACAAATTACACATCAGCCAAAAAAATGTAATAATCATAGTACTTATCCACAGCAGCAAGCACATGGCTTGCAAATTGTTAAAATTCAAAAACCAATTATTATTTTTAAAAAAAATTAAAGTGTTCTCTTGCGCCTTACAGTAGTATTGTGTTTTTTTTTTTTTTAAATAGTAAAATATTGAGCTTCAGGTAGTTTCACACCCTTTCACAATGGTGATAGAATTCATATTGTCATTTACTGTTTGATATTTTAATGCAAGTACGATATGGCGGGTGACAAATCACTTTTTTTCATGGTGTAAACTTTGTACCTCTGTCTGTTTGTTTCGTAAGTGTGTTATTTGTCAAACATGTGTCCACTTTTGTTTTGAAGTCATTTTTGACAACATAAAAACCATCATAATTTGTCTTTTTGATTGTGTATACGAGTCTTGGTGAACATCCTAATTTGCTTAAGAAAAATGTTTGACAAACAAGTTTAGAAAGTGAAACTAAATATCAAAACCAACATAATTTTAAAATACACTCAAATGTTGTCCCCTTAAACCCCATACAGAACCAGACATCATGCCCCCGGAAGCCCAGCAGGAATCTGAACAGGAAACATACACCCTCCAACTGCAAGCAATAGATGTTAACCAACCAAGCACGCCTCAGGAAAGTACCCCACCACCTCAAATGTCACCCCACCCACAATTGAGCCAAACAACCCCACCCCACCAACCTGAACCATCATTTTGGGTAACATGGAACCAACAGCAGGCACAGAATATTGATTGCCTACGCACACACGCCCAATACCTAGCCTGTCTGCCCCATCATCTACCGAGACTGTGTAGAAACACAAGCAGGCTCAATGTCCAGCTATGCAGAGTCGCAAACAGTATGGAGCAGATGAGAGCAGATAACAGCCAACTTATTGTTACCTTTCAGCGCATAATGGATGAGCAACACCGACATCAACAGGCACTCATTCAGTTAATTCAAAGTAATCAAATTTTATCAGAAACCATGTCTCGCATCATAGACAACAACACAACAGCCACAACACAACTTACCGCAACTCTGGCAAACCTCAGTCAAAATATTAATTTGTTGGCACAACACCAACAAGGTTCCAGCTCAGGGACCAACACACCTACACAGACCCCAATTTCATCACCAGTTCGAAGATCCAGCCGAACCCGCTCCACTGCCCAAACCAAACCCACGTCAGCCACCAAAGAACAGCCTAAGAAATAGTCCACCCTGCAGCTGGATACACATTGTTGACAAAACTAGGTCTACACAATAGCAGTTATTTGTATTGAAAACACATGTTGTACAGTAATAAATGTGAAAAGTGATTGATGTGCAATGTGTTATGTGCAAAAAACTGTCAGTGTAAGAGGAAATTTCTTAGAGTTAACACTCACATGTGTTGGGAATATTCAAGCATCATTACTAACATGAACGTTTACCACATCACAGCCATAATTATGTGTCATCAATTTTGTAAGGTTGGTGTTAGTCAATGTATGTATTGTTAATTGGCACACAATACTAAATGTCCATTATGTTGTGCTAATGAGGTAACATTTGAAACACAGCTTTAGAAGAAAGTCGACACACAACAAACACAAACAATAGGCTAAACAATAATGGTTGTTAGTGCATACTAAATTATTATGTAGTATTGTGGCAAACATTACCTTTGAATGTGTTAAAAAAACTTTGAACATTATAAACACATAATTACTTACCAAAACCGCTATACAATTAGCTAAGTAACTGATACCCAACAGTTAGACATAAACACATATCAAGCAAATACATAAACACATATCAAGCAAATAAACAACACTCAGCTGACTAGCTCAAGAGGGAGCAAGAGCCACATTACTACAGAAAAAACATTGGTGTGCCTTAAGTGTTCATACAAAGCACACAGGCAAATTTACTTACCACTAAAATGTGCCAAAATCAGGGCTTGCCTTACCTGCCTCCCTATATCTGTACTCACAGTGTCGCCAGATGTTTCTAACTCCTCTGCTTGCTGACTGTTTTCTTCTTCATCATCATCATCATGTGGCAGATGTTGCTGCAAACACATGTTATGAAGAAAACAGCAGCAGAACACAATCCTAGTCACCTTTAAGGGACTATACAACAAAAGCCCGGCAGACTTATCCAGACACAGAAACCTTGATTTCAGTACACCAAAACATCGTTCTATCACATTCCGCGTAGACTTATGTGCATGATTGTAATTGTGTTCAGCAGGGGAATCAGGGGCGGACAATGGAGTCAGAAGCCAAGAGTAGCAGCCATAACCCCCATCACCTGAAAAACAGAGATTAGCAGCATTGTAAAACATTGATGCACAAACACAGTGCTAACATAATATGCAGGTTGAGGTAAGCACAAAATTAAACACAAATACTTGGTACATACCCAGCAGCCAGCCATCCGGCATTTCTCCAGCCTCAAATTTATCAAAGAGGGATGACTGACTGAGGATGAAGGAGTCATGGCAGCCACCAGGGTAACCCGCAACAACACTCATAATTTTGAGTTTTGCATCACAAACCACCTGGACATTAGTTGATTGGCCAAAATGTCTATTTATATAAATATATTGCCTGCCCCTAGGTGGTCTCAGCTCAACGTGTGTGCAATCTATGGCACCCAGCACATTTGGCATGTCAGCAAGCCATAGAAAGCTACCCTGACTGCATGCCACTGAGACTCCTGGGTAGGGAAGCAGATAGAGGCATCTATGTGTGGTTCAAATGCATCCAAAACCTGAGTGTACAGTCAAACATGTAAGGTGAGTGTCTTAAGCACTTTGTTCAAATATACTGTTATAAATTCACATTACACAATACAGAAATGGGGCATAGAGGAGTGTGTATGGTTTGCCTCACCTGAGTTAAATATTTTGAAAAGGTGGGCTGTGAGATTCCTATTACATCGCCTGTCACAGCCTGAAAGCTGCCAGTAGCCATAAAGTGCAACACAGCCAGGAGTTTGTGCAGGCCTGAGACAGAGCGAGAGCGTGCTGTTTCAGGGTCTAGGTCCAGTTTGACTAGGTCATACAGACGGAAAATGTTGGTCCTATTTAGCCTGAACATCTGTATGACCTGGCCATCGGCCAATGCGTTTAAGTTCAAACGCCCCCTAAAAAACTGAGGCCTGCGCAGCCTCCGCGGCACCTGTACATCCTGCTGACCATGTTCAGTTTCCTGGCCCTGGTTTCTTGTAGCCTCATGGAGCAGTCTCAGGAATCCCACAGCAAAACCAAATTCACTGCTACACACGGCAGCAGCCATTTCAGAGTGATTGATTTGGCAAATGTGCTGGCCCACCTTTTAAAGGGCCAAAAATGCTGGTGTGATTAATGATGAAGTCGGAACACATGTAAACACGCTTCTCAAAAGCAGGTCTACTTTTTCCCCGTGTTTTTTTACGAATTGTATTTTTTTACGAGCGCAAATGCTCTTTCTCTATACCTAAACAGCCGCGTTTGACCGATGGTGTATTCATTCGTATTTTTACAACACAGCCGTAATAAAAATACGAATGCCCTCATCACTGCCGTGATTTGAGTTTAGTAAATTCCCGAGATGACACTTTGAAGAAAAAACACCATCTCGGTCAAAATCGGGAGCTTAGTAAATATACCCCTTAGTGTAGAAAGCATCATTGATGGTACACGTTATATATTGGCTCCGTTTAAAATATGGTTAGGTTCTATAGTGCTCTGTCAAACAAAAACAAAGGTTTGGCTTGATTGTATCATATGTAGTATATCATTTAAAACTTTAAAAAATGTTTTAGATATAAATATTTGATATTGTATGTGTATGTGCAGGTTCAGTCCTTTTATCACATAATTCTTAACACTTGGCAATGTGTCTGAATGTGTCTTAAAGGTGTGTATGGTCACAGATTTTTAATATATACACGTTCTCAGCATAATATTAGTGTTGCATCACAATTTACATAGTCCTGCATCCAATGTGGCAGCAGGCGTCACCATAATGTTTTCTATGTTCTTCATGTATTTTTTGTGTACTGTTTACACCGTTACCATGGTAGTAATGGTGTGTTCCCATGCCAACAGCCGCTGCGGGGTGCCGCCGGGCTGCGTGGTGACGTGGCTTCCTGTGACGAGGGGAGACGTGGCCGGAAGTGCGGGACCCGGAGCTGCTGTTGGGAATGAATTGTCACAAGCAATAAGCCATTTCTGATTCGTCATCAACTGAGAACTATTGGAATTTATTGAATACACTGTATGAGATTCTATCAATTTCTTATTGGAATTTTATGTGACTGTGACATTTTTTTAAGTATTAAATACTCAAATTTATCTCTGAATGTACTTTTTATACATTATTCAGATGTGATGTACAGTACTATTTTCAAGCGCACTTAGATCCACATTCCATATATATATATATATATATATATATATATAAGTGCCTCCCCAGCAAGTGACCTCACCGCACGTCGCTGGTATTTGCTCTTTTTTTTACTTTATTCCCAAATCAGAATCAGGCCCTGAATCTACATCTATTACCACTGTGTCACCATCTTGGTTATACCTCTAATGGGCCTGATTCACACCTAATGACGATATTTGCACAAATGGTTCATACTTCAGCTACACATGCATCCAAGTCATAAAAAGTTGCACAGCGCAGGTGTCCCATGGAGTGTACACACAGAGATGCAGTTGCACTTGAGAAGCATTGTCTTAGAAATGTAGGATTATTGGAAATCTAATGGACATCCTGGCCAGTGACTGAAAGGTGGCTATTCAGACACACAGAGATGCACTGTCTTAAGAGCATGCTATGTGAGTGTCACAGGGGTGTCACAGAAGTGGTTGCCAACTCAGACACTGTGGGGTCTTGGAGAGAGATAAAGTGGAGAGAGATAAAAGGGTCTATTCTTGAAGCAGTAAAAACTGTCAAGTAGTGAGCGAGTGGAGAAGTTGCCCATGACAACCAATCAGCATTGAAGTAACTTTTATCATTTACATACCGTACAATTGTACGGAGCAGCTGATTGGTTGCCATGGGCAACTTCTCCACAGGCTCACTTCTCCCCACTTTTCACTGCTTCATGAATAGATCCCTAGGTACAAATCAGCAGTGCCGTAACTAGGCATTTTAGCGCTGTGTGCAAGAAATGACATTGGCGCCCCCCCATGTAAGATAGGGGCAGTGCGCACAGTGCGCGCGTAGGCGCACAAAAAATATATAGGGGCGTGGCTTCATTGGGAAGGGCGTGGCCACAAAATAATAGCAATTCATACTACGGTGTCTCCATTATTCAAATTACGCTGCACAGTAGCGCCACTACACCAGGTAGAGCCCCTTTTATACATTACAGCAGACAGCGTCCCCCTTTTTACACATTTCAGCAGACAGTCCCCCTTTTTACACATTACGGCAGACAGCGTCCCCTTTTTTACACATTACGGCAGACAGCGTCCCCTTTTTTACACAATACGGCAGACAGCGTCCCCCTTTTTGACACATTACAGCAGACAGCGTCCCCTTTTTACACATTACGGCAGACAGCGTCCCCCTTTTTACACATTACGGCAGACAGCGTCCCCTTTTTACACATTATGGCAGACAGCGTCCCGATTTTTACACAGTACAGCAGACAGCGTCCCCCTTTTTACACATTACGGCAGACAGCGTCCCATTTTTACACAGTACGGCAGACAGCGTCCCCTTTTTTACACATTACGGCAGACAGCGTCCCTTTTTACACATTACAGCAGACAGCGTCCCCGTTTTTACACATTATGGCAGACGGTGTCCCCCTTTATACACATTGCAGCAGCCAGCGTCCCCCTTTTACACATTGCACCAGCCAGTCCCCCTTTTTACACATTGCGGCAGCCAGGCCCCCTTTTTACATATTACGGCAGACTGTGTCCCCCTTTTTACACATTGCACCAGCCAGTCCCCCTTTTTACACATTGCGGCAGCCAGGCCCACTTTTTACATATTACGGCAGACGGTGTCCCCCTTTTTACACATTGCGGCAGCCAGTCCCCCTTTTTACACATTACGGCAGCCAGTCCCTCTTTTTACATATTGCGGCAGCCAGGCCACCTTTTTACACATTACGGCAGCCAGTCCCCCTTTTACACATTGCGGCAGCCAGGTCCCCTTTTTACATATCACGGCAGACGGTGTCCCCCTTTTTACACATTGCGGCAGCCAGTCCACCTTTTTACACATTGCGGCAGCCAGGCCCCCTTTTTACACATTGCAGCAGCCAGGCCCCCTTTTTACATATTACGGCAGATGGTGTCCTCCTTTTTACACATTATGGCAGACAGTGTCCCCGAGAGAGAGAGAGAGAGAGATATATACTTACCATCTCCCCGCTGACAGGCTCCTCGTGCTGGCAGCTCCCTTGGTGCAGGCATCGGACAAGGAGGTAGAGGGAGGGGTACTGGAGCCGCAGCAGCGCTATTTCATTGGTAGTAAGCACCGCTGCAGCTGTCCCCTCTACTTCCGTATTGGCTGGCCGGCGCTGCTATGGATGCTGGGATGGAGGAACCGCATTACTACCAATGAAATAGCGCTGCTGCAGCTCCAGTCCCCCTCCCTCCTCCTCCTTCTCCGCTGCCCGGCGCTGCTCTCTCCTCCACAGCGTGGCGGCGGTGCACGGCGCACACTGCAGAGGCGGCATGTAATGAGTCAATTTGACTCATTACATGCCTCTAGCCGTGTGCTCTCAGGGCAACTGCGCTGTGTGCCAGGCCCACTTGGCACACACATAGTTACGGCCCTGCCAATCAGCTCCTAACTGACATGTTGCAAGTTGTTTTTGAAAAATGACAGGAGCTCGCTGGTTGGTACATTGGGGTTTATTTACTAAGCCTTGGAGAAAGATAAAGTTGAGAGAGATAAACTACCAATCAACCAGCTCCTAACTGTCATTTATCAAACAAACCAGTAACATGGCAGTTTGGCTGGTACTTTATCTCTCTCCTAGGCTTATACTAGCCATACATCAGGGCGATATCGTTCCAACCAGCCAACTAGTTGGCTGGTTGGAACGATAATCTGGAAGTGTGTGGGAGCAAACGATGATCAGCCGTTTGCTTCCACGCGCTAAAAAACATCCAGAAACGGTTGGTCCAACTAGTTAGGAAAATTAAACCTGTTTGATTTTCCCAACTAATCGTTCAAGTGTAGGGGAAACTGTCCCCCCAACTGAACGATAAATAGGCAGATACTGGCCAGCAGTATCTGCCTACTTCTTCCCCATCACTGACGGCTGGGCTGACTGTCAGCCCAGGATCCCCGGCAGCAGCGGCAGTGGAGCGGGAGCCATGAGGAGGTTTAGGGGCAGCTGCAGCAGTCCATCACTGCTGCCGCGTTGCCCCTGTCATCACGGCAGCGGTGGCAGGAGGAGAACCAGGGATGGGCGGCGGGAGTACTTAACTACTGTCCCTGGGACACCAGGACTCGTCAGCGGCGGCAGGGGAGCGGGAGCTGGGAGGAGGTTCAGGGGCAGTTGCGGCAGTCCATCACTGCTGCCGTGGTGCCCCTGTCATCGCGGTAGCGGTGGCAGGAGCAGAACCAGGGACGGGTGGTGGGAGTACTTAATTGTTGCCCCTGGGACACCAGGACTCGTCAGCGGCGGCAGGGGAGCGTGAGCCGGGAGGAGGTTCAGGGGCAGCTGCGGCAGTTCGGCAGTTCATCACTGCTGCCAAGCTGCCCCTGTCACACCGGGGCACCCCACCAGAGATCACTGTACCTCCGCAATCGCGGCACCACCGCACCCCACCTGTGGTCACTCCCCCTGTGCGATCGTGCCATCCCCACATTCCACCCTCGATCGCGGGCTGGGTCCCGTGGGCAGCGGAGATGGGAGTCAGCCTGAGTGAGTACACACACTCCCCGCACCGGACCCCAAGCGCAGTCAGGGTGCACTGTGACTCCCTGACGAGCTAGGGTCTGCCCCTTCATGTAGCGCTCCCTAGCATGGCCATACCCCAGTGGGAGAATAGGGGCATGATGCGTGCCACCTTACAGGTCTGCTGGAGTTATAGGCAGTGGCGGATTTACCACATACAAAGCGGGTGCCTAGGGCCCGGCGGCTCCCAGGGGGCCCACTGACAGGGACCAGATGAAGAAAAGCATTTCTGGCAGACGCACCTTTGGGGCCGCCTATCAATCCACATTTTTTATATACATATGGCCCCCAACAGAGGTGCGTTTCGGAGGTAGCCAGCGGGTACTAGAACCCTGCGGGGCTCTGCAGGAAGCCATGACCCCTGAATCGGCACAGTTTTAAGTAAGTGATGCTGGGGTCTGCAACTCCCCCTGCTGATAGACCCCGCACCCCCTTCCCGATGTCACCTGGCTGCTGCTGACTTGGCACTCTCCATACACAGCCGCAGGTCAGTCAGGGCTCCGGTGCTCTGGGAGTTGCTGCTGCCAGTGGTGACACAGCCAGTGGAGACATGAGTGATCCCAAAAGAAGGATGTTGGTGACAAGGTCACGGGGGTGGGATCTTATTGACCGATTTTGAGATTATAACCAGCTGTGTCACCTGCGTAGAGGGGGGCTGGGGGTGTAGTCAGCAGTGTCCCCTGGGCACTGGGGGAGGGGGGGGGGCAGAAGGTGTAGGAATATGTTACCTAGGCACTGGGGGGCAGGGGGTGTAGGCCTCTGTGTTACCTGATATGGGGATGTAGGAAGCTGAGTGGAGGCACAAAGTACAGTGGACAGAGAGAGGAGGGCACAGAGCAATCGGTCAGAAAGGGAGCAGGGGCACTGACAGAAGGGTAGAAGTGGGTACTAATTATCCTCCCTTGCCTCTCAGTGGCAGCACAGCAACTTGTTTCCCCAGCCCAGCACACTGCTGTGTGCAGGGCTGCGGTGGTCGGTGGATGCTGGGAGACTGTTACCACACAGATCACCCCCGTTCCCAAACTGCCCCTGGCTGAGGGGCACACAGCTGTCATATGCTGCTACCCAGTCGCCCTCTATCTCCCCGTCACCCCTGCCTATTTCCATCATCCTCTCCGTCTCTCACTATCTCTCCCTGTCACCCAATGCCTCACCCTCCATCCCCTGTGTCACCGTCTTCCGTCACCCATTCCCTAGCAGCTAGCATCATTTAGCGGCTTCATGCATTAGCCTATTAACAGATACTTGTAAACAGACTGAGTTGCTAAAATCTACTATATAATGACATTCTTTCACAGTGTGCGACTGGGGATGGGATGGTTATGTTTGTAAAGTTGTCTGTGCCTTAATTAACAATTCACAGGAATAAGAGAATTCATGCCCGTTTTTATTACATTACCAAGGCGTCTATTCATGAAGCAGTGAAAAGTGTGGAGAAGTGAGCCTGTGAAGAAGTTGCCCATGGCAACCAATCAGCTGCTCCGTACAATTGTATAGTATGCAAATTATAAATGTTACTTCAATGCTGATTGGTTGCCATGAGCAACTTCTCCACTGGCTCACTTCTCCACACGTTTCACTGCTTCATCAATAGACCCCCAAGTCTCTGCACTCTGCACTCAGAGTATGTCGTAACATCTTTATAGATAAGGTGAAAATCTGCAATTGGCACTAGCCATAAGATGAGCTATGGAAAGCATAGGTGCCGAAGGTGGTGAATGAGTTGTGCACCCCAACAGCAGCTCAGTTTCTCCTGCCCTCCCCCCCAGGTACTCACCCACTTCATCCTGGATTTTGTGCCTTAACACCACCCACCACCTCCTGACCTTTCTCTCTCTCTGGCCTAACGTCACCCATGACCCTCTTCTAACGTGAACAAGGGGCTCCACTGTGTGATATAACGTGAAAACAGGGCTCAACTGCATGGTGTAATGTGAATAAGGTTGCACTACTGTGCAGCATAATTTTAATTGTGGGAACTATTGAGTGGACATGACCCTTCCCCGCTAGAGAACGCCCCTTTTCTGGGGGTGCATATAACTATTCAAAACATGCAGTAGGCAGGCACTGTCCACCTACTTCTGTGACATCAGAAGTTGGAGAGAAGTTGACTGGTCTGCTGGTCTGATGAAAAGTTGGTTAGTTGTGTAGAGCACTGTTTTAGTTGGACAGAATAGTTGGACGGTTGGAGGTTTGGAGAGTTGGAGGAAAGCTGGTCTGAAATTGGTCTGATGTATGGCTAGCATTAGTACAGTACATAGACCCCTTAATCCCTTATATTGGAGGACATACTCTGATGCATAGGTCAGGTGATTGTTACATGTAAAGACGCACATTCAAATGCACGTTTGTACACCAGGTAGAGGGCTGATACTAGCTTTTGAATAAAGTCGCAGACACAACTATGGCAAAGTTGCTAAATTAGTCGCTGCAACGCACAACGTTGAACCAGCCCCTTATTAATAGCATTGCTGCTCCTTACGGGTATAGTACATCTGACCAGCGGTCAGGAGACCGCCGGTCAGCTTACCGACGCCGGGATCCCAGCGGGGAGGGGCAAGTGCAGCAAGTCGCCACGGGTTCTATTCCCACTCTATGGGTGTCGTGGACACCCAAGAGTGGAAATAGTCCTTGTTGGTCGGCATGCTGACCATCGGAATAGTGAGGGGTCGGGATGGTGGAGGAGGTCATGTGACTGTCGGTCTCCCGACCACCGGTCACATGAATACCACCCCTCCTTACAGGTCATTTAGAATAAAACAGGTTGCGCATATATTTTTGGTAATGTCTGTCATCTATCTTTGTGCTTATTTGTGTAGGAAAGTAGAAAAAGTCCAGCAGTTCACAAGCAGGCCCCCATTGCGTGTGTGTATAATACTTTCTACCGCACACTGCTATTCAATATGATTACATTGCCATGCACTGGGAACATTAAGCAATGCAATACCACAAGCAGTTGTTTTCTACTCTAACTACTGTAAGTGTAATTCACAAAAATGATATTCTAAGGCAACACAGAACTATAGATATAGATTAGCTTCTATATATTCATCCAAGCATTAGCTTAATTAACAGTTTATAGGTGGGCAAATTAAGATGTGCGGAGATATTAACCACTGGGGAGAATATTGCAATTATCTTAGTAGGTATGCAGCTCCATATATAATAACATGTATAACGATGCATATGACCTTATGTGTTGTAAGCTCTCACTTATTAAACTCCAAGCAGGACCACTAAAACATACATGAAGCGTCAGCTCTGATTGCCATACTATTCTTTAAATGCATATATTAAAACGTGCACTCATCCACTTATTTTAATTTCAATATATCCATAACAGATTGTATCAATGTTTTTTATGATTTTTATTTTAGTAGAATGACTGAAAATGTCCATATGATAACCCAATGCAGCTTACCCAAGCTTTCACATACACTTGTAATTGTAATTCAGATTGTATTTTGAGTAGACTATAAAGCAATATAACTATATTTCTCAACTGTTCCACAATCTACAGTATGCTCTAACCTAAACTACCACAGTTACTAATGGTCATTTCGGTGTACTCTTCCTAAGGTTTCTGTTGTGGTAGAACCTCCAGAACCTCTTGAAGTTTCCACAGTTGGCCAGTTGGGTCAGATTTGCACTTACTTTTCCATGCACCATAATATACTGGCTCACTATAGCTTGCTTTCTGCCAGTAGCAATGGAAGAAACACTCTCAACAGATGAGTTAAAAGTATAACACTCAGCAGGAGAATACCTAGTTGGTCATTCCGAGTTGATCGCACATAGCAACTTTTTGCTGCTCGTGCGATCAACTTGATGCCGCCTATGGGGGAGTGTATTTTAGCATAGCTGTGCTGCGATCGCTTGTGCAGCCCAGCTATGCTAAAAAAGTTTCATGTAAAACAAGACCAGGGTCAGACCTACTTACCCTGTGCGACGGATCCAGCGACAAAGGTCACGGGATTGACGTCAGACATCCGCCCTCCAAACGCCTTGAAACACCTGCGTTCGGATCTCCATGCCCGGAAAACGGTGAGTTGACGCCCTGGAACGCCTCCTCGCTGTCAATCTTCTTGCGATCACTTTCTTCTTTGTTCTAGCCACTGCCGCCGGGTAACAACGCGCGTGCGCATTGCGCCCACCGCACATGCGCAGTTCCAACCCGTTCACACCGCAGCGAAGAAACGCTGCGTGCGAACAGGTCGGAATGACCCCCATTGTGACAGCATTTCATTTGTACTAAAAGTTTTACCACATTGCTCCAATCTATTCTCTTCAGCAAGGTTGCCTTCTCCTTCTAAGACATTTTTCTACTCATAACTTTCCGTTATAGCAGTTATCACATTTCTTTCAAGGGCGTTATACTAAATTTAATTACAGGGGTTAAAAGTACAGACAATGATCACTGAAAAAATAAGCTCAGCAACACTATCAAAGTCAGATTTAGCCTTCAGATTGCCTTTCATTGCAGAGTCCTATTTAAAGCCAACAGAAGTCCTGTAACCAGAACAGTGATGATGTACAGTAGCGCCATTTGCAATACGCATCCTGAGCTCACAGCATTACTGACACCCAATTCTAGGCTATTTCATAGAAATCACAGTAGTCTCAGGAATCAATACCGTAAAAAAGCACACTTCTGGGGGTATATTTACTAAAATTTCGTGTTTGTCCGATTTGTGTTTTTTTTTCTAAGTCCCAACACGGGAATTTACCAAGCACAAATCTCGGCAGTGTTGGTGCAATTCGTAATGGTTTTCACGGCTAAGTTCAGAAATACGAATGAATACACCATCGGTCAAACGCGGCTGTTTGTTCATACAACACGGGAATTTACTACTAATTCGTAAATCGTTAAAAAAAGCAGCAAAAAAATAGACCTGCTTTTTCCAGGCGAGTTTGGATAATCATGCACGGATCAGTGAGATCTGTGCATGGTTATCTATGGGAAAGGTTAAGTGGGGTCACTCTAATCTCGCGGTCTACCGCAAAGTTCCCACCATTGGATATAATGTAGCGCTTCTGCGCTAAATTGTATCTCTACAGTGCGCCGCCTGACTGACAGTTCAGGCGCGCACAGCCCATCAGGAGAGTGCCATGACGTGGCGCTCCCTGATTGGCTGAAGGGATCCTCTTTGATAGGAGTCACGGGGGGTCCCGCCAGTTGGGGAAAGGGGTCCCATGTGTAAACATGGGACCCCTTTCAGTGCGTGGATCGGGTTTTTCGTGTTTTTGTTTTGCCAAGTACGTGGATTACAAACAGAAGAGGACCGATCTACACTGGATTGTTGTGAGTATAATTTTATTTACAGGTACCCCTGGATTCTACGTGGAGAAGGGGACCGACTCTTCATGTCAACATAGGTACGTATGTATGTACGTTGGTGTGCATGTATGTAATAAAGTTGTACTATCAAGGTGTGTGTGTATTGTTTCTATTTGGGTATTTTTTTTGTAGTAGAACTACAGGTACCAGCAGGCCCGTTTCCCCCCGCATGCTGGTACTTGTGGTTCTCCAAGTACCAGCTTGTGGGGGAGCCTTTCTGGGACTTGTAGTTCTGCTACAAAAAACAATATTCTTTTTTTTGCACAAAAGGCTATCAGCCCCCCATCCGCCACCCTTGGATGGGGGGGACAGCCTCGGGCTTCACCCCTGGCCCTTGGGTGGTTGGAGGGGGGACCTCTTGATTTAAGGGGTCCCCACTCCTCCAGGATACCCCGGCCAGGGGTGACTAGTTGGTGATTTAATGCCAGGGCCGCAGGGACCAATATAAAAATGTGCCCCGGCTGTGGCATTATCTCTCTGACTAGTGGAGCCCGGTGCTGGTTGTTAAATATGGGGGATCCCCTGTCAATTTTTTCCCTGTATTTTTACAACCAGGACCGGCTCAAAGAGCCCGAGGCTGGTTATGCTCAGTAGGGGGTACCCCACGCAATTTTTCCCCCCAGTTTTTAATAGAGATGAGCGGGTTCGGTTCCTCGGAATCCGAACCCGCCCGAACGTCATTTTTTTTACACGGGTCCGAGCGACTCGGATCTTCCCGCCTTGCTCGGTTAACCCGAGCACGCCCGAACGTCATCATCCCGCTGTCGGATTCTCGC
This sequence comes from Pseudophryne corroboree, assembly GCF_028390025.1. Taxonomy (NCBI): domain Eukaryota; kingdom Metazoa; phylum Chordata; class Amphibia; order Anura; family Myobatrachidae; genus Pseudophryne; species Pseudophryne corroboree. The sequence goes on along the minus strand of NC_086444.1, from coordinate 345,098,172 downwards.
GAGGCTCGGATTCTATCGCGAGACTCGGATTCTATATAAGGAGCCGCGCGTCGCCGCCATTTTCACACGTGCATTGAGATTCATAGGGAGAGGACGTGGCTGGCGTCCTCTCCGTTTATAGAGAAGAGAGTGAGACAGTAGAGAGAGACACAGTAGTAATTTTGGGGAGCATTAGGAGGAGTACTAGACTAGTTACTTGCTGAAGTGATAGATAGTGTGACTGTATTATCTGACTTGTGGGGGAGACACTGACAGTGGGGAGCAGTTAGAGTCTGAGAGCAGGACTCAGGAGTACCTATAACGTACAGTGCACACTTTTGCTGCCAGAGTGCCACACTGCCATTGTGACCACACTGACCACCAGTATAATATATATTGTGATTGTCTGCTTAGGAGTACTACTTGCAAGTTGCTGATAGTGTGACCAGTGACCTGACCACCAGTTTAATAATCACCACCAGTTTAATATATATATATATATATATATATATATATATATAATTGTATATAATATATATATAATATCGTATACCACCTACCCGTGGTTTTTTTCTTTTTCTTTCTTCTTTATACATACTACTATAGTAGCTTACTGTAGCTGTCTGCGGTGCTGCTGAGCTGACAGTGTCCAGCAGGTCCGTCATCAGTCATTACATAATAAATATATCTACCTGTCCGGCTGCAGTACTAGTGTGATATAATATATATTGATTTCATCTCATTATCATCCAGTCTATATTAGCAGCAGACACAGTACGGTAGTCCACGGCTGTAGCTACCTCTGTGTCGGCAGTCGCTCGTCCATCCATAATTGTATACCACCTACCCGTGTTTTTTTTTTTTCTTTCTTCTTTATACATACTACTATAGTAGCTTACTGTAGCAGTCTGCGGTGCTGCTGAGCTGACAGTGTCCAGCAGGTCCGTCATCAGTCATTACATAATAAATATATCTACCTGTCCGGCTGCAGTACTAGTGTGATATAATATATATTGATTTCATCTCATTATCATCCAGTCTATATTAGCAGCAGACACAGTACGGTAGTCCACGGCTGTAGCTACCTCTGTGTCGGCAGTCGCTCGTCCATCCATAATTGTATACCACCTACCCGTGGTTTTTTTTTTCTTTCTTCTTTATACATACTACTATAGTAGCTTACTGTAGCAGTCTGCGGTGCTGCTGAGCTGACAGTGTCCAGCAGGTCCGTCATCAGTCATTACTTAATAAATATATCTGCCTGTCCGGCTGCAGTACTAGTGTGATATAATATATATTGATTTCATCTCATTATCATCCAGTCTATATTAGCAGCAGACACAGTACGGTAGTCCACGGCTGTAGCTACCTCTGTGTCGGCAGTCGCTGGTCCATCCATAATTGTATACCACCTACCCGTTGTTGTTTTTTTTCTTTCTTCTTTATACATACTACTATAGTAGCTTACTGTAGCAGTCTGCGGTGCTGCTGAGCTGACAGTGTCCAGCAGGTCCGTCATCAGTCATTACATAATAAATATATCTACCTGTCCGGCTGCACTACTAGTGTGATATAATATATATTGATTTCATCTCATTATCATCCAGTCTATATTAGCAGCAGACACAGTACGGTAGTCCACGGCTGTAGCTACCTCTGTGTCGGCAGTCGCTCGTCCATCCATAATTGTATACCACCTACCCGTGGTTTTTTTTTTCTTTCTTCTTTATACATACTACTATAGTAGCTTACTGTAGCAGTCTGCGGTGCTGCTGAGCTGACAGTGTCCAGCAGGTCCGTCATCAGTCATTACATAATAAATATATCTACCTGTCCGGCTGCAGTACTAGTGTGATATAATATATATTGATTTCATCTCATTATCATCCAGTCTATATTAGCAGCAGACACAGTACGGTAGTCCACGGCTGTAGCTAACTCTGTGTCGGCAGTCGCTCGTCCATCCATAATTGTATACCACCTACCCGTGGTTTTTTTTTTCTTTCTTCTTTATACATACTACTATAGTAGCTTACTGTAGCAGTCTGCGGTGCTGCTGAGCTGACAGTGTCCAGCAGGTCCGTCATCAGTCATTACATAATAAATATATCTACCTGTCCGGCTGCAGTACTAGTGTGATATAATATATATTGATTTCATCTCATTATCATCCAGTCTATATTAGCAGCAGACACAGTACGGTAGTCCACGGCTGTAGCTACCTCTGTGTCGGCAGTCGCTGGTCCATCCATAATTGTATACCACCTACCCGTGTTTTTTTTTCTTTCTCTTTCTTCTTGATACATACTACTATAGTAGCTTACTGTAGCAGTCTGCGGTGCTGCTGAGCTGACAGTGTCCAGCAGGTCCGTCATCAGTCATTACATAATAAATATATATACCTGTCCGGCTGCAGTACTAGTGATATTATATATATATATATATATATATATATATATATTAATTTCATCTCATTATCATCCAGTCTATATTAGCAGCAGACACAGTACGGTAGTCCACGGCTGTAGCTACCTCTGTGTCGGCAGTCGCTGGTCCATCCATAAGTATACTAGTATCCATCCATCTCCATTGTTTACCTGAGGTGCCTTTTAGTTGTGCCTATTAAAATATGGAGAACAAAAATGTTGAGGTTCCAAAATTAGGGAAAGATCAAGATCCACTTCCACCTCGTGCTGAAGCTGCTGCCACTAGTCATGGCAGATACGATTAAATGCCAGCAACGTCGTCTGCCAAGGCCGATGCCCATTGTCATAGTACAGAGCATGTAAAATCCAAAACACCAAATATCAGTAAAAAAAGGACTCCAAAATCTAAAATAAAATTGTCGGAGGAGAAGCGTAAACTTGCCAATATGCCATTTACCACACGAAGTGGCAAGGAACGGCTGAGGCCCTGGCCTATGTTCATGGCTAGTGGTTCAGCTTCACATGAGGATGGAAGCACTCAGCCTCTCGCTAGAAAAATGAAAAGACTCAAGCTGGCAAAAGCACCGCAAAGAACTGTGCGTTCTTCCAAATCCCAAATCCACAAGGAGAGTCCAATTGTGTCGGTTGCGATGCCTGACCTTCCCAACACTGGACGTGAAGAGCATGCGCCTTCCTCCATTTGCACGCCCCCTGCAAGTGCTGGAAGGAGCACCCGCAGTCCAGTTCCTGATAGTCAGATTGAAGATGTCAGTGTTGAAGTACACCAGGATGAGGAGGATATGGGTGTTGCTGGCGCTGGGGAGGAAATTGACAAGGAGGATTCTGATGGTGAGGTGGTTTGTTTAAGTCAGGCACCCGGGGAGACACCTGTTGTCCGTGGGAGGAATAGGGCCGTTGACATGCCTGGTGAAAATACCAAAAAAATCAGCTCTTCAGTGTGGAAGTATTTCACCAGAAATGCGGACAACATTTGTCAAGCCGTGTGTTGCCTTTGTCAAGCTGTAATAAGTAGGGGTAAGGACGTTAACCACCTCGGAACATCCTCCCTTATACGTCACCTGCAGCGCATTCATAATAAGTCAGTGACAAGTTCAAAAACTTTGGGCGACAGCGGAAGCAGTCCACTGACCAGTAAATCCCTTCCTCTTGTAACCAAGCTCACGCAAACCACCCCACCAACTCCCTCAGTGTCAATTTCCTCCTTCCCCAGAAATGCCAATAGTCCTGCAGGCCATGTCACTGGCAATTCTGACGAGTCCTCTCCTGCCTGGGATTTACCGATGCATCCTTGCGTGTAACGCCTACTGCTGCTGGCGCTGCTGTTGTTGCTGCTGGGAGTCGATGGTCATCCCAGAGGGGAAGTCGTAAGCCCACTTTTACTACTTCCACCAAGCAATTGACTGTCCAACAGTCCTTTGCGAGGAAGATGAAATATCACAGCAGTCATCCTGTTGCAAAGCGGATAACTGAGGCCTTGACAACTATGTTGGTGTTAGACGTGCGTCCGGTATCCGCCGTTAGTTCACAGGGAACTAGACAATTTCTTGAGGTAGTGTGCCCCCGTTACCAAATACCATCTAGGTTCCACTTCTCTAGGCAGGCGATACCGAGAATGTACACGGACGTCAGAAAAAGACTCACCAGTGTCCTAAAAAATGCAGTTGTACCCAATGTCCACTTAACCACGGACATGTGGACAAGTGGAGCAGGGCAGGGTCAGGACTATATGACTGTGACAGCCCACTGGGTAGATGTATGGACTCCCGCCGCAAGAACAGCAGCGGCGGCACCAGTAGCAGCATCTTGCAAACGCCAACTCTTTCCTAGGCAGGCTACGCTTTGTATCACCGGTTTCCAGAATACGCACACAGCTGAAAACCTCTTACGGCAACTGAGGAAGATCATCGCGGAATGGCTTACCCCAATTGGACTCTCCTGTGGATTTGTGGCATCGGACAACGCCAGCAATATTGTGTGTGCATTAAATATGGGCAAATTCCAGCACGTCCCATGTTTTGCACATACCTTGAATTTGGTGGTGCAGAATTTTTTAAAAAACGACAGGGGCGTGCAAGAGATGCTGTCGGTGGCCAGAAGAATTGCGGGACACTTTCGGCGTACAGGCACCACGTACAGAAGACTGGAGCACCACCAAAAACGCCTGAACCTGCCCTGCCATCATCTGAAGCAAGAAGTGGTAACGAGGTGGAATTCAACCCTATATATGCTTCAGAGGTTGGAGGAGCAGCAAAAGGCCATTCAAGCCTATACAATTGAGCACGATATAGGAGGTGGAATGTACCTGTCTCAAGCGCAGTGGAGAATGATTTCAACGTTGTGCAAGGTTCTGCAACCTTTTGAACTTGCCACACGTGAAGTCAGTTCAGACACTGCCAGCCTGAGTCAGGTCATTCCCCTCATCAGGCTTTTGCAGAAGAAGCTGGAGGCATTGAAGGAGGAGCTAAAAGGGAGCGATTCCGCTAGGCATGTGGGACTTGTGGATGGAGCCCTTAATTCGCTTAACAAGGATTCACGGGTGGTCAATCTGTTGAAATCAGAGCACTACATTTTGGCCACCGTGCTCGATCCTAGATTTAAAACCTACCTTGGATCTCTCTTTCCGGCAGACACAAGTCTGCTGGGGTTCAAAGACCTGCTGGTGACAAAATTGTCAAGTCAAGCGGAACGCGACCTGTCAACATCTCCTCCTTCACATTCTCCCGCAACTGGGGGTGCGAGGAAAAGGCTCAGAATTCCGAGCCCACCCGCTGGCGGTGATGCAGGGCAGTCTGGAGCGACTGCTGATGCTGACATCTGGTCCGGACTGAAGGACCTGACAACGATTACGGACATGTCGTCTACTGTCACTGCATATGATTCTCTCCCCATTGAAAGAATGGTGGAGGATTATATGAGTGACCGCATCCAAGTAGGCACGTCAGACAGTCCGTACTTATACTGGCAGGAAAAAGAGGCAATTTGGAGGCCCTTGCACAAACTGGCTTTATTCTACCTAAGTTGCCCTCCCACAAGTGTGTACTCCGAAAGAGTGTTTAGTGCCGCCGCTCACCTTGTCAGCAATCGGCGTACGAGGTTACTTCCTGAAAATGTGGAGAAGATGATGTTCATTAAAATGAATTATAATCAATTCCTCCGTGGAGACATTGACCAGCAGCAATTGCCTCCACAAAGTACACAGGGAGCTGAGATGGTGGATTCCAGTGGGGACGAATTGATAATCTGTGAGGAGCAGGATGTACACGGTGATATATCGGAGGATGATGATGAGGTGGACATCTTGCCTCTGTAGAGCCAGTTTGTGCAAGGAGAGATTAATTGCTTCTTTTTCGGTGGGGGTCCAAACCAACCCATCATTTCAGTCACAGTCGTGTGGCTGACCCTGTCACTGAAATGATGGGTTGGTTAAAGTGTGCATGTCCTGTTTATACAACATAAGGGTGGGTGGGAGGGCCCAAGGACAATTCCATCTTGCACCTCTTTTTTCTTTCATTTTTATTTGCGTCATGTGCTGTTTGGGGAGTGTTTTTTGGAAGGGCCATCCTGCGTGACACTGCAGTGCCACTCCTAGATGGGCCAGGTGTTTGTGTCGGCCACTAGGGTTGCTTATCTTACTCACACAGCTACCTCATTGCGCCTCTTTTTTTCTTTGCGTCATGTGCTGTTTTGGGAGTGTTTTTTGGAAGGGCCATCCTGCGTGACACTGCAGTGCCACTCCTAGATGGGCCAGGTGTTTGTGTCGGCCACTAGGGTCGCTTAGCTTACTCACACAGCTACCTCATTGCGCCTCTTTTTTTCTTCTTTGCGTCATGTGCTGTTTGGGGAGTGTTTTTTGGAAGGGCCATCCTGCGTGACACTGCAGTGCCACTCCTAGATGGGCCAGGTGTTTGTGTCGGCCACTAGGGTCGCTTATCTTACTCACACAGCTACCTCATTGCGCCTCTTTTTTTCTTCTTTGCGTCATGTGCTGTTTGGGGAGTGTTTTTTGGAAGGGCCATCCTGCGTGACACTGCAGTGCCACTCCTAGATGGGCCAGGTGTTTGTGTCGGCCACTGGGGTCGCTTATCTTACTCACACAGCTACCTCATTGCGCCTCTTTTTTTCTTCTTTGCGTCATGTGCTGTTTGGGGAGTGTTTTTTGGAAGGGCCATCCTGCGTGACACTGCAGTGCCACTCCTAGATGGGCCAGGTGTTTGTGTCGGCCACTAGGGTCGCTTATCTTACTCACACAGCTACCTCATTGCGCCTCTTTTTTTCTTCTTTGCGTCATGTGCTGTTTGGGGAGTGTTTTTTGGAAGGGCCATCCTGCGTGACACTGCAGTGCCACTCCTAGATGGGCCAGGTGTTTGTGTCGGCCACTAGGGTTGCTTAGCTTACTCACACAGCTACCTCATTGCGCCTCTTTTTTTCTTCTTTGCGTCATGTGCTGTTTGGGGAGTGTTTTTTGGAAGGGCCATCCTGCGTGACACTGCAGTGCCACTCCTAGATGGGCCAGGTGTTTGTGTCTGCCACTAGGGTCGCTTAGCTTAGTCATCCAGCGACCTCGGTGCAAATTTTAGGACTAAAAATAATATTGTGAGGTGTGAGGTGTTCAGAATAGACTGAAAATGAGTGGAAATTATGGTTTTTGAGGTTAATAATACTTTGGGATCAAAATGACCCCCAAATTCTATGATTTAAGCTGTTTTTTAGTGTTTTTTGAAAAAAACACCCGAATCCAAAACACACCCGAATCCGACAAAAAAAATTCGGTGAGGTTTTGCCAAAACGCGGTCGAACCCAAAACACGGCCGCGGAACCGAACCCAAAACCAAAACCCGAAAAATTTCAAGTGCACATCTCTAGTTTTTAACCCATTCTGCACTGCTCACAATGCACACAATGAAGCCCTGCATGGATCTCACAGATACAGCCGGGATTCATTGTGTTTTGTCAGGCAGTGTTTTACTAATTACTCCCGTAAAACACTGTCTGACATTACGTATCACATCAACATCGGAAAATACGAATGTGGCAAACTCGGCAGCTTAGTAAATGACCGTATCAGGATTCAAAAAGTTGCAGTAAAATGCACCCGATACCATTCGAGATCAAACACCCTTAAAAACGACAAAAACACGAATATTAGTAAATATACTCCCTGGTCTTTAGTAACAATAGCCATAGTAATCTAATGTCTACTAATATAATGTGTGATGCCATATATAGTATTATAGGATGTACAGTAATGCATACTAGCATAAGTCATGCATGCTAAGCTGATTCCTGACTACATAGATTCATGGCGGATGCGGTCAATATAAAAATACCGACACCGGGATCCCGACCGGCACAATCCCGACATATTCTCCCTCTGTGGGTGTCCACGACACCCATAGAGGGAGAATAAAATAGTGTGCAGAGTCTAACGAGGCACCGTGCCTGCAAGGGGCTGCATTGCGCTCGCCCCCCTGTCGGGATCCCGGTGTTGGTATTTCGACCGCCGGGATCCCGTCCGGCGGGATTTCGTTCTGATCCCATTCATGGTTACCAACAACTTTTATGAGCATGTCCTCTCTACACTCTGTATAACTAGATCTCAGCATTACTTACCCATCGCATGTTTAGACAAATTACTAGACCACCAATGGAATAAATTCTAAAGTTTAGAAGCCTATTGGATAGGCTCTGGTTTCCCCGGCATTGGAGTGAACTTAGGCCCTCATTCCGAGTCGTTCGCTCGGTAATTTTCTTCGCATCGCAGTGAAAATCCGCTTAGTACGCATGCGCAATATTCGCACTGCGACTGCGCCAAGTAATTTTACAATGAAGATAGTATTTTTACTCACGGCTTTTTCTTCGCTCTGGCGAACGTAGTGTGATTGACAGGAAATGGGTGTTACTGGGCGGAAACACGGCGTTTTCGGGGCGTGTGGATAAAAACGGTACCGTTTCCGGAAAAAACGCAGGAGTGGCCGGAGAAACGGGGGAGTGTCTGGGCGAACGCTGGGTGTGTTTATGACGTCAAACCAGGAACGACAAGCACTGAACTGAACGCAGATGCCGAGTAAGTCTGAAGCTACTCTGAAACTGCTAAGTAGTTTGTAATCGCAATATTGCGAATACATCGGTCGCAATTTTAAGAAGCTAAGATACACTCCCAGTAGGCGTAGGCTTAGCGTGAGCAACTCTGCTAAATTCGCCTTGAGAGCGATCAACTCGGAATGAGGGCCTTAGTACACTCAGGGAACATTCCATAGATCAATGTTGTTGCTTTAAAATTGGGTTCATGATCTGGGTGAGCTGGAGAAAAATCTATGTGATAATAATCTCACCACACTGAAGCCTCAGTTTGTATTGTAACATAAAGAGAAATTATTCATGCTTATCACATCTCGTCTGGCTTTTTAATGCATGTTTAATGATTCCGCATAAGTTTTCGTGTGCTTCTCCAAATGGTTTTTAGCCATCTTTTCTTTTTTTTCTTTTTTTTTGCATACAGTATATATCACCCAAGAATTCCACTTTATTTTATAATCGCTGAAGTCATATAGACATGCCTGCAATGTTAACGTCTTCTCAGAGTTGTATGTAACAATGACACACTTATAGGGATTAATGTACATTTTATGCATCTCTGCATTTACCAGAACACAGAAAATGTTAATTAAACATCACATATGCTGGATTTTCTCTGCACCTTGAGGCTCAGCTATGGAGATCTGTACACAGCTGAGTGGAAGAGCTCATTTAATCTGGCAAGGCATCAAGTGCACTTTTCCTACAGCTGATAACAGGCTCAGAATGTCCTGTACTTTATTGTACCCTTCAAGGTCTGGGAAGAGTTTGCATGTAACTCATTATTCATTAGGATTTCCTGAATGCCTTGGGCATACACATTCACTTCATCGCTGGCAGAAGGGCAAGAAACACATCTGAAACCCCTCTGGACTGAAGTGGTGACACAACTTTCAAGCACAAATGGATTTACAAACTGCAGCCTATTGAGGAACAGCTTTTTCATTCATGTATATTTTGTTGTGACTTTCTGCTGGCAGGCTCACAGAGTGCTGGGTCTGCATTAACACTTTCTCTTTATGTGTGAATGGATGACTTTCAGTTTCTCCAAAGCAACACACCACATAATGTTACTATAACCACCAAACAGAGGGGTACACATAAACCATACCTAACAACATGACCCTCTCCAGGAGGGACACAATGCTCTGCTTCTGGACTTTTCTCTTAATGTATGATTGAACAGGTGAATGGATAAGAAAGGTGTTACAGCACAGGTGATGCCAATCATACATTAAGAGGGAAGTCCAGGAGCAGAGCATTCTGTCCCTCCTGGAGAGGGTCATGTTGGGAGGTATGCATAAACATAAGTATTCTAGCATATAGAATATACTCGGGACAAACATTTATTTTAATATATGCCTAATATCAGTGCCGTAATTAGACATTTTGGTGCCCTGTGCCACAAAGAGAATTGATACCACCCCAGAAGGGCCGCCATCAGAAATTCTGGGGCCCGGGACTCGCAGAATAGCATACCTCCCAACATGACCCTCTCCAGGAGGGACACAATGCTCTGCTTCTGGACTTTTCTCTTAATGTATGATTGCCATAATCTGTGTTGAACAGGTTAATGGATTAGAAAGGTGTTTCAGCACAGGTGATGGCAATCATAAATTAAGAGGGAAGGCCAGGAGCAGAGCATTCTGTCCCTCCTGAATAGGGTCATGTTGGGAGGTATGGAACAGGCAGGTTCCCCTCCCCCCCAAAAAAAAATAATAATAATGAGAAAAAAATACACACACACGCACACGCACGCACACACACACAGACACACACTTACTTTCTCTATCCCACTCACTCTCCCTCAACTTACCACTTACCTATCACAGGCTGGCCGAAGATGTAGCAGCCTTGTCCCATGTAGCTCCACCCCCTTTGTTTCGTGTAGCCCCGTCCCCTTCTCATGACCGAGATCTGGCACTGTCAAAGGAGAGGGGAGAGTAGTTGCAAGTTTCTATTGAAAAGTCTGTCCCAAAATGGCTGCCGCTTTAGAGGAGACAGTTATTAAAGATACTAGAGGAGCCTCCTCTAGTTTCTTTAATAACTGTCTTCACAGAGGCAGCGGGCATTTTTGGAGGGATGTTTACAATAGAAGATTTCAGCATCCTCTCTCCCTCCTTTGACAGCCCGAACTCGACTCGGCAATGAAAAGTGGGCGGAGCATCGCAGCGTCGGACTGCGGCATGAGCAGCCCGGGCCTTCTCCTCTCTGTCAGAGAGGCCGGGCCCGGGATATCTGTGTCCGCAGCACCCCCTGATGGCGGGCCTGCACCCCAGGGCTGGACCGGCCCAAATAGGCACAGGGAAACCCCCGGTGGGTCCACTGACTGTGAGTCCACCACCTTCTCTAGGGATCTGATTCCAGACTGTGCAATTAAGTTATACAATATGCATATGCTACATTATAGTGCACAGGACTATGGTGTTTTTTTTCTGCTGTGCATTGCTGTTATTAATGTGGTACACTATCATGCATTCACTATCAGTTTACTATATATGTATATATATATATATATATATATTTATCAAGGGGCCCAGACCAAGCAATCTCTATTGATTAGACAAGCCTCTAGGGGGACTGGCCACACCTCCTCTGGAGACTGGCCACACCCTTAAGCATGTACCCCTACCACGCGGTCCCCTGGTGGGCCCTTCATGCCCCAGTCCGGCACTGCTGACCCATATTTGAAAAATGGATAACGCACGCCCCCCCTAAAAAGGTATCATGACGTTGTGGGGAAGAGGCATGGCCACAGAATAGTAGCAATTCACATTACACCACACAGTAATGTACATTATTCACATTACACCACATGTGGCACTTACAGAGGGAGATTGTGGTTATATGTGGCTGGTTCCCGCCCACATGGCATATGTGCACCACTCTGGTTATGTCCCTGCCTAATAACCAGATATTGATCTGATCAGTATACATTATGTTCTAGACTTGACAACTCCAGAGTAATCACTTCCACCTAATTCTTAATGATCTGCTCCTCAAATTTCCTTCATTTACTATTACAAATTCCTGGTCTAAAGTGGAAATGCCAGTTTTAAATAAATGAATTTGGCTCAGGCAAGATTACTAGCAAAATGTAATGGTAAGTTTGGGACAAGGGAGCATAGTGGCCAACTGTCTATAATTTCCCATTATAATTCCAGATATTACAGATTTGCTCCTGGAAATGTGCTTGTGTTTCAGTGGGTATGGGTCGTTGGATAGACACATCTTAGGTCGACAGTCATTAGGTCAACCATGGAAGGTCGACATGCATTAGGTTGACAGGGACAATAGGTCGACATGGTCATTAGGTCGACGTGTACTAGGTCGACAGGTCAAAAGGTCAACATGAGGTTTTTGACTGTTTTTGGTGTCGTTTTCTCCGTAAAGTGATGGGAAACCCAAATTAGTGCACTGTGTCCTCTCGCATGGCTCACTTCGCTCGCCATGCTTTGGGCAAGGTGCCTCGCTCCGGTCGGCAGAGATTACCATTCCAATCGTAGTGCACGTGGATAGTTAAGTATGAAAAAAATTAAAAATAAAAATAAAAATTGAAAAACTCATGTCGACCTTTTGATCTGTCTACCTAGTACATGTCGACCTAACGGCCATGTCGACTTAATGCATGTAGACCTAATGGCATTGTCAACCTTCAGTGGTTGACCTAATGCGTGTCAACTTAAGTTGTGTCGACCTAACGACCATACCCGTTTCAGTACTGACCACCTGCAAAGTTCAATTACTTAGATTTTTTTTTATTGACTACATTCCCTAGATATTTTTAGGATCTGTCATTGTAGTACCAATATATTTTTAGATTGTACCAGGCAACCTACAGTATGTTTTTCAAATAAATATTAAAAAAATTATTATATACAATGTAACATTATATTATATATTTTATATATAGATTATTATATATATATAAAAGTCATAATTTTTAATGTCTATCCAAGGCCATTCAAACCGCTTGGCTTGACATTGCTACAAATGTATCTCTATGCCAGCTGTAAATTGATAATGGTGACTTGTGTATCTTTGGAATAGACACATCTAAGCATTCTGGTTTTGGTTACTTGAATCTTAAAATATTAATAATAATAATAGTATAGATTTATAAACTGCCAATATATTTAATATCACTGGATAGTGAGGAGAACAGGACATACGGGACATAAAAGCAAGCAAAATAAAGCAGACATGAACATACAATAGGATAGGCTCTGCTCATGAAAGATCTCACATTTCAATAGGAAAAGAGCACAGTTGATATAACAGGAGCAACTGTGACCCAGGGAAGATTAGGGTGGTTGTGAGGGTGCATTAGAGAGGGTAGTATAAGTGGGAGTACGGTAAGCTCTTAATAAATAGATGGTTTTCAGAGAACATTTAAATATTTGAAAACTGTGGGAGAGTCTGGTCAGGGGAGGAAGTGAACAAGCAAGAATAAAAGCTAGTTACCAGAGACTAGAAAAGGCACAACCCAGAGGTAGATGTTAATGAGCGAGAGTGAAAATATTTTTATATGAGACCAGGGATGTATTAAGGGTGTTGTTATTGAGGGCTTTGTACTGTAGGTAATGGTGAGCAATTGCAATTGGATTCAAGAGGAGATGTGGAGCCAGCATAGAGATTTGCATTTGCAAAGTATTATAACAGATGAGTAGTGGTGTGAACGGAAGATCAGTTTTACTGCATCATTTCAGATAGAATGAAGTGAGATAGATGGTTATGGATAAATCAAATAGCAGTAGTTTTCAGTAGTCAAGGGAGGCGATGGTGAAGAGTGTGTATAAGAGTTTAGTATATGCAATTACATAGAAAGTGCATCTTTGCATCCAAGTCTAAATGAAGCCCACAAAGTGCATTTACAGATTTGCTGGGACTCATACTGTGCCAAGCCTGCAACTGGCAGCTAGTCAGAAGAAACACCGATTTGCATGAAGTGTAAGTGTTAAGATTAACCAGGGTTAAGATCAGGCGCAAAGAGTAGAAACAGTAGTAGGACTTTCAGCAACAAACTTATATATACAAATTATTTGAAACGACCAACTGGTTTCTCTATAGACAACTTGACTCTGCCTCTTGAAGTTATTTGCCTATCTAGTATTTGAGTACAGTTGGACAATTTATATGTCCTTTGCAGACTATCTGTGTGCACTGACCAGGCACACCCCCCCCCCCCCCTGGTGATATTGAGTTATCTCTTATATATTTGTCCAGATCTGTGATTCAGTGTATAATGCTGGGTGGGGCTCTAGCAGGGTCTGCTCTTCTGGATCACAGATCACTGTGAGCTAGACCCCCACACACACACACACACACACACACACACACACACACACACACACACACACACACACACCTCATTTTTAACATCATCATAGCGCAGCCGCTATTTCACTGTTGTTTTCATGTTTATTGTGGGAGTGTCTTCCCCTTTTGTTTGAGGCAGTTGCATAGTAAAGCAACTCATGTCTCTAGCGCCCAACTATACCTTGGTATAATTTTTACTGGGTACAGGATGCCGTCGTCAGAATACTGACAGCGGAATCCTGACCACCATAATACCGACATTTTGAATGAAATTAATGAACCTTACCCCTTTCCCTAGCCCTCCCTCCCCACCGCCCTTAGCCTCCCCAGCATACTAACATTCAGGATGCCAGCTATCTGGATTCCAGCGTCGGGATTCTGATAGGTTAGGGATTTTGGCGTCTGTATTCCGAATGCCAACATCCCATCTGCCAGACTACATCCCTGTAATTGTATGTATATACTGTACATACATATATACGTAAAGACATACATATATTTGTATGCTTCTTATTTTGTTCCATCCCCCCATTTGTAAGTTCATTACTAAGCTGTATAAAGAGACATCCTTCCGTTTTTTGCTAGATGAATTCAGTGGTGCGGTGCCCTCCAGTGGCTGGCACCCTTAGGCACCCGCCTAAAGCTGCCTAATGTTAGAGCCGACCCTGATTATACTGCACAGGACTAGGGTGTATTCTCTACAGAGCATTGCTGCTACTAATCTGGGACTTCCCTTCTGCATCACAAACCAGGGACTGTACTACACTATGTGATTCATCGTGGCCTGCCGATCGTGGCCGCCCACTATTCACGCCGTTGCAAGGAGCTACGCCCCCTTGATCACCCTTTGGCCGTGCAATATTTAACCACTAACACAATTATGATTGCAGGTAATACTACATATAATACAAATATAAGACGGCCTAAGGGCATGCAGGCGTTGAGGGGGCGTAGCCTGTTTGATAAAATACAAAGATTTCACGCACAACGAGCATGCAGGGGTTAAGGGGGCATAGACCCTTACGACGGTGGGAAGAGCGCCCATAGGGCGCAATGAATCACCTAGTTATTATGTATTACTATATTTACTTCTATCATAAGGATGGTTGGCTATTGCTGTATTGGTATGTTCATTTCAAATGTACTTTATGTGACTGTACTTTATTGTCACAACAGACTGAATCTGAGAATCCAAAGACTGGGCATTCATCGGAGGAGTGGCTGTGGATGCAGGGAGGAAAAGGGGAGGCCGGATGAGTAACTGAAGAACAGAACTTAAAGGCTAGGCTACAATACACTGGAAGGAACAGTAAGAATGTTCAATGAAGAGACGTGGCTGAAGAACTTAGAAGACCGCTGCTAAAGACTAAATGCTGATGGGGCTTGAATGAAGGACATTGGATATCACTGTTGAAGAATGAATGATGTGGTGGCATGACTGAAAAACACTGGATAATACAGTGGAAGAACGAGTTCTGCGGTAGCATGACTGAAAAACACTGGATAATACTGTTGAAGAATGAGTGCTGCGGTGGCATAATTGAAGAACGCTGGATATAACAGTTGAAGAATGAATGCTGCAGAGACGTGACTGAGGAACACTGGATATTACAGTTGAAGAATGAAAGCTGCAGAGGCGAGACTGAAGAACACTGTATATAACTGCTGAAGAGTGAATACTGCAGAGGCGTGACTGAAGAACACTGGGCATAACTGTTGAGGAATGAATGCTGGGGAGGCATGACTGAAGAACACTGTATATTGCTGCTTTGAATACTGAGGAATGGATGCTGAATAGACGTGGCTAGGAGGCATTGCGGATGACCAGGGAGCCTCTCTACTGTCACAGGGCACCCTGTGGACTGCGGAACTAAGAAGCCACCGACAGAGGTGCAGGGAAAGGTGACTAGCTGGCTTGCACAGAAGAGTTGGAGACCCTTTGGATCATGGGAAACCACAGGGAATTCCTGAGGGAGCTCAGAGCTGGAGCTTCTGCTCAAGGCAGTAACATAAAGCACTGGAAGCATGCAAGAGTGAGCTGACCCCTTTCGTAAGAGGAAGCTGCCTCACGTTGGACTGAGCATTCCCCAGAGCACAGCGATTGGACACAGAGGCCCTCATTCCGAGTTGATCTTTCGCTAGCTACTTTTTGCAGCTGTGCAAATGCATAGTCGCCGCCCACGGGGGAGTGTATTTTCGCTATGCAGTGTGCGATCGCATGTGCAGCCGAGCGGGATGAAAACGTTTTTTGGCAGTTTCAGAGTAGTTCTGAACTTACTCAGCCCTTGTGATCACTGCAGCCTGTCCGGTCCCGGAATTGACGTCAGACGCCCGCCCTGCAAACGCCTGGACACGCCTGCGTTTTACCTACCACTCCCAGAAAACGGTCAGTTGACACCCATAAATGCCCTATTTCTGTCAATCTCCTTGCGATCACCCGTGCGCATGGATTCGTCATTAAAAGCATTGCCCTGCAACGATGCGGTTTGTACCAGTACGACACGCATGCGCATTGCGGTGCATACGCATGCGCATTAGTAACCTGATCACTGCGCTGTGAAAATCGGCAGCGTGAGATCAACTCGGAATGACCCCCTGAGAGCCTTGGTTTCCAACATGTTGGCTCCCAGTAATGCAGACACACAGGAGCACGCCCTCTTACCCACCAGGTCCCCCATCTCCTGTGGTACCCCAACAGGGACCATTTCTCTTTTAACATTGATTACAGTTGAAACTGTCTGTGGGTGCCTTGCAGGACTGGCACTGCAGGAGTCAATATTTCCCATTGCTTAGGTTGCTAGGCAACGCCAGCAACTAAAGGACAGCAACTTGTGGAGCGCTAGGACCCAGGTGCAGACCTGCAGAGCAGGAGGAATCGAAGCCGCTAATTGGGTGATGCAGAGCGGGAAGAATAGAAGGTGGAGTTACCATCCAGTGTGTATGCTCTGAGGTAACAGCACGGAGAGTGGAGCTGCGCTGAGGTAATGCTGAGGAGAACCACGCGCTGGAGAGAGCCATTCCAGCGCAGGATGCAGTGGCGGTGGGCGGCGCAGTGACAGGGCAGCAAAAGCTGAGGAGACCCAGCGGTGACTGATGGAACAGCCAGACTGCACCCAGGTCAGGAGTGGCGGAGCCATCCTGACAGTTGCACCGTGAGGAAAGAGCTGCCCAGCTGAATCCGACCATTGGGTGAAACTGAGGTAACGCACAGCTAGCGAGGTCACCCATAATGGCCCTAATCACTCCATGTCAGCAAGAGATGCAAGCTAGGGAGTCTTACAGCCCCTGATTCCTATCTCTATACACAGAACCCTGCACAGTACTGGGACATAGGAGGGAGTGACTCTGGGAGCATGGGGCGACCCTGAAGGGACCCCAAATGCTTTAATTCAATCTTCCACCTACTGCAGTCTGTCCTTGGAAATAGACTCTGTAATCTCTAAACAGCACAGAATAGGGAAACGGGAGCAGCTCCATCTGTTAACATAGCAATATTAGTGAGGAGCTCCCTGAGGAAAGTTAAACTGTACTACATAACTTTAACCAGCTCATTTCCTGGGACAAGCATAGATAGAGCGATACACTAGTAATTTTTCTGTTAGGAGAAAGAACTGACCCACAGTGTTGTGAATGCTGGCAATAGTGTCAGGGAGAAACCCACTGTTTTACTGATCTAGTTACCTAAGGAACTACGTTACTGTCATCACTGCATGGCTTCAATTGTTGCTGTTTGAATTGCTGCCATTTTCGCTATATTGCTTCCCATAAAGCTTCTGCCCTTTGAACTGCTTCAACTCACACATCTTTCTGCTACCAGTTGCTACATTCTATTGTTTATTGGGGCACTAATGTGAATTTATATTGTGATGCTATAACCTGCTGCTTGCCATATTGCATTATTACCACAGCTTGTCAGTTGAACTGTTTGACTTCTAACTACCAGCTGAGGGAGTATATCAACCACTGTGTTCGGCTGGCCAATTGAACTGATCCAGGGACCCCAAATCAACCGCTCTTAACCCTAGTCTGAGTACAAACCTTTGAGGCACTCCCTACTGCACTGAAGTAACCCTTCATCTAAAGATCCCATAGTTACAGCACAGTATCACAGTGAACATTGATGTTTATTCTTAATGGACACTGTTCAGTTTTAGACTTAACAGCATTATAGTATACAGTGCCTGGATATTGTATTTTATTTCTGTCATAGGCCCGTGCTGTGTATATTATTCGAATGTAGTGTTATGCCTACTGATTATATTTACTGCTAATGGTAAACATTAGTCAGTCTTTACACTTAACTATCGTATTAGTTACAGTAGTGACCGCCTTTTGCTGTGTAATAATTCTTTATGTCACCGTCCCAATGTGTGGTGACTATTGTATTGGGTCCTCTGGGGTTGGGGTTCCTTGTCCCTCTGCCTAGGGTTCCAGTTAGCAAGATCCAGGCCAAGAGGTGATTCCGGGCGAAGAATCCAGGTACGTCCATTGACACCTGCACTTACAACAACACTCCACCGTACTTACCTGTTACAACTCCCACATTCCGGCAGCTGCACCATCATCACCACCAGCCCCGCCGCTCTTCATCACGGCCGCGCAGCACCGCCAGCAGCCGGGCAGGCAAGCCCCGGACCCTGGCCTCGGAGGTAAGCCCCCGGCACCTACATAGTCAGTGAGGTTGAAAAGAGGCCCATCGGGTTCAACCTGTCACTTTATATATCTATGGCCCTTTTTTGACAACATTGTACTGTACCAGTGTTGGGGGTCTTGCTGACCCATTACATGAATTATCTGTACTCCTTCATGTCTATGTACTTATTTGTCTTTTGTCCTTTTTTCAAAATAAAAACTTTTCTCAAAAAAAAAAAAGTTAATCGTATCGTAAGGATGGTGGGAAAAAAAAAATCTAGCATTAGATATCCATTTCAGTCATACTCATAATATATAGTGTGTCTGTTCGCAAGAACAACTGCATGTCATGAAAGTGCTTTAAATCCTGCCAATGCCATGCTGAAATGCACCCCAGACAAACTGCACAAAGGATTACAGAATCCTCACAACATGGCAACAGGCTTACTGCTACCACTTACAGTCCTACTGCTAAGGAGATGATCTGCTCCAGAACTACAGTGCATCCGGAAAGTATTCACAGCGCTTCACTTTTTCCACATTTTGTTATGTTACAGCCATATTCCAAAATGGAATAAATTATTTTTCCCCCCCCCTCAGAATTCTACACACAATACCCCATAATGAAATTATGAACAAAAGTTTTTTTTTAGATTTTTGCTAATTTATTAAAAATAAAAAATATTAAGAAATCAAATGTACATAAGTATTCACAGCCTTTGCTCAATACTTTGTTGATGCACCTTTGGCAGCAATTACAGCTTCAAGTCTTTTTGAATATGATGCCACAAGCTTGGCACACCTATCTTTGGGCAGTTTCCCCCGTTCCTCTTTGTAGCACCTCTGAAGCTCCATCAGGATGGATGAGGAGTGTTGGTACACAGCCATTTTGAGATCTCTCCAGAGATGTTCAATCGGATTCAAGTCTGGGCTCTGGCTGGGCCACTCAAGAACATTCACAGAGTTGTCCTGAAGCCACTCCTTTGATATCTTGGAGCAGGTTTTCATCCAGGATGTCTCTGTACATTGCTGCATTCATCTTTCTCTCTATCCTGACTAGTCTCCCAGTTCCATCCCCATAGCATGACGCTGCCACCACCATGCTTCACTGTAGGGACGGTATTGGCCTGGTGATGAGCAGTGCTTGGTTTCCTCAAAACATGATGCCTGGCATTCACGCCAAAGAGTTCAATCTTTGTCTCATCACACCAGAGTATTTTGTTTCTCATAGTCTGAGAGTCCATCAGGTGCAGTTTGGCAAACTCCAGGCGGGCTGCCATGTGCTTTTTACTAAGGAGTGGCTTCCGACTGGCCGATTTGACTACGGCCCTTTTCCCCTGATCGCTCAGTTTAGACAGATGGCCAGCTCTAGGAAGAGTCCTGGTGGTTCCGAACTTCTTTCATTTATGGATGATGGAGGCCACTGTGCTCATTGGGACCTTCAAAGCAGCAGATATTAATGGGTACAAGGTGTCCTATGTCCTCATTCATCAGCTGGTGAAAGTAATCGTCATCATCATTATAAGCATTTATTTGTACCAGTCCTATTTTGTTGCAAGAGATCTGGCTTCCAGTGGTAGGCTTGGGCGGGGGGCAGGGGGCCAACTGTCAGATTTTGTGCTCCTGGGCAATCCACAGCCATGCTCTGCTTGTACATGGCCATCTGTGGGAGGAAGGAAGGAAGTGTAACTTCAACGCGTTATCAATAAGAGACCGCTTTGTAAGTGTAACAGTAAGTATACTGTATAACTTGTTAATCGTACCTTTTAGGGGCAGCTGTCCGGTCCTTTGAAGAGAGGTAAGTATTCTTAAAGCACCCCAGACAAGAGTGAGTTTACTTGTTGAAAAGAACCCTTCTCTTTATTCTCTATGGTCCTTAGGGTTCTAAAAAGCCCTTAGGAATATCACATCACAGTATTATCGATTAACAAAAAAAAAAATACAGCAATATATTTTAATAGGTAATTACATGACAAAGAAATAAATGAATTGTTATTTCTCAGCAACTAAGGATCTCCGTAGTTCTCTGTCCTGGTAGGTTTAGAACATTTCTTCCATTATATACAACAAAATTACTAATATCAGCAGACTCAATTGAATATACTGACTTGTAGCAACTGAACGAAAGCAATCATAAACAATACAAACTCTGAAATGGAATATACTTGTTTCTATTTTAGGCCCTCATTCCGAGTTGTTCGCTCGGTAATTATCTTCGAATCGCAGCGATTTTCCACAAACTGCGCATGCGCAATGTTCGCACTGCGACTGCGCCAAGTAAATTTGCTAAGAAGTTTGGTATTTTACTCACGGCATTACGAGGTTTTTTCTTCATTCTGGTGATCGTAATATGATTGACAGGAAGTGGGTGTTTCTGGGCGGAAACTGGCCGTTTTATGGGAGTGTGTGAAAAAACGCTGCCGTTTCTGGGAAAAACGCGGGAGTGGCTGGAGAAATGGGGGAGTGTCTGGGCGAACGCTGGGTGTGTTTGTGACGTCAAACGAAACTGACTGAACTGATCGCAGTGGCAGAGTAAGTCCCGAGCTACTCAGAAACTGCTTAGAAATTTCTATTCGCAATTTTGAGAATCTTTCGTTCGCAATTTTGCTAAGCTAAGATTCACTCCCAGTAGGCGGCGGCTTAGCGTGTGCAATGCTGCAAAAAGCAGCTTGCGAGTGATCAACTCGGAATGAGGGCCTTAGTCCCTATATCAACTAAAATTACCTTTCCCGTCAGAGGCTACACTGCGAAGTTTCTAATGGCCATTTCATTGGTGCACATGAAGTTTCTTTCTAGTTATGTTTTAGAAAGGAGGCGCAGTCAGTGAAAGTATCCTGTCTCCGGTAGGATTAGCCTCAAATTAGTACTCTATAATCCTCAGTCACGAGCTTCTTAACTAAATGCTGTAGTTTCTCGTTACTAAACTGGACTGAATGAATCCAATGGTAAGGAAGACACGTCAAAGCTGGAATGTAGTCTGAATTAAATTGCTGATATCCTGCTCCTAGAATCTGTACTTAGTTTTACTCCACTGTACTCTCTGAATACTCCTTGAATGAGTCCGAGAGCTGATGTCAATGATCTCTATTTAATTGGTGACCACTGGCAGAAGAATTTTATGCGATTAGCCACATATAAAAATATATGACAGAAGGGATTATGTATCTGGCTACAAATCTCCGTGTGTGTTCCGAGTCATCGGTAAGTGTGTTCCTGTGTACTGCCTGAGCTTGCTTTCTGTATGTATCGTACTAGAGCCAGTACTGACAGTCTTATTTAGCAGAACTATCTCTCTAATTTGTTATGAGCCACGGCAGTGGCTCATTCCTGTTTTGCATTTTGGTTATGTATTTTATGTTATACTTCTGTTTCTGTTCCCCGTGGGTGTCATGGGGTATCCGGTGTCCACCCTTAAGGAGAGGGTACTGTTATGAACCACAAGCAGTGGTTCATTCCTGTTCATGTATTTTATGTTATAGTTCTCTTGCAGGCCAGGATTTCCTTTACTCTGGTTTAGAAAGACTCTTATTTGCCGCCGGTGGTGAGTCTGTGTAATTGCAGCCTGTTTCCATGTGTTTAGCCTCACCTGTCTGTTAATTGCACTGGTCAGTTTGGAGTAGTGCAGCAGGGCACCTGCATGACATAATTAATTAGGGCTCCCTGTTATATTCTTCTCAGTGCATTACACAGACGCCGGTGATAGCTTCTGTCTAGCTGCTTCCGGCCTTGAAGCATTCTTGTCCAGGAGTCCAGTGTCTGATCCAGTGTCTGATCCAGTGTCTGATCCAGTGTCTGATCCAGTGTCTGATCCAGTGTCTGACCCAGTATCCTGCCTTGAAGCGTTCCTGTCCAGAAGTCCAATGGCTTTGTCTGTTCCTGATCCCGTATCCTGTTCCTTGGTGTCCACTGGTCTGTCATTGGAACTCTGCCTGTCCTCCGGTCCTGAGAGCCTGTGTCAGCTACTGGGGGCTCCTGTCCGTTTGCCAGTATTTGTACCGGTTTCGCGAGTAGCAGCTTTGCCACGTCCGTCGGCTCAGGCCGTAGCTACTTGTTATTTTACTTTGGATTTATCTGCAGAGTGTTCTGCATATGCTGTCCTCGCCCGTTCACAACGGTGTTGTGTCGGCGTGTGGACAGCACTGCCTGAGTTGTAGTTTTTTTGTCTTGGCGGCTGCGCCGCACATACTTTATTTAAGTTCTGTAGCACACCTAACTGGGTACTTCCTTCTTTAGTTAGAGGTTCCCCTTGTCATCGCCCCATCTCCGTCTACGCCTTGTCTCCAACTAAGACCGGGGGGCATCGGAGTTGGGCAGACATAATCCGCCCTTCAAACGCGGCTGCCGTGGGCCCAAGAAACCATAGTCACGCAGGCGTAGGCTGACAACGAGGGTGAGACAACAGAGTTAGGGTTCCTTGGGGGTGCTGCCGAGCTCCGTTTATACTGCAGCTTGCATTCCAGTGCTTGGGGCTTGTCCACCCTGAGTACCGAGCACTGCGAACGTAACAAATGTCACTATATGCTGCTTAACTGTAGGGACCTGAGGTATAACACTGCAACAGATTTACTTCAGTGGGAGGCCCTTGTTAGCTTAGTCTCTAATTCACTTCAGGGGAAAGCCCCTTTTATATTCTTCCCTTTTGGGGTATTCCTCTAATTTCCCTTCAGCGTAAGGCCGTTTTCCTAACAGACCCCAGAGGATCCACCCCTAACCTTATATGGGGTGTCGGTAGCAGCCTCTCACTCTCCCTGGCATCTGCACTCACTATTCCCGCCTTCCTGCTGCTCCGGTCGGGTTGGCTGACAGGTCGATGCCGCCGCCCAGAAGGTGTAACTGGGGTTTGGTCTCCTCGGATCTGGCCTCTGCAATGCTGGAGTCTAGTCAGTGTCCCCGCCCGCCACTGTCACTCCTGGCCTGGGCCGCCTCTCTGGTGGGCTGTTATGTCTGAGGTAGTGCTGGCCTCTTACCGCACCTCCAGGATCTATGACGCTCTTTAGCGGTAAGCACCTGGCTACACGGAGCCATCCTGGGGAAGGATCAGTGACACCTCCGTCACTCGGCTCCCGGAGGATCTCCGCTTAACACTGTGCCATCTCTTAACAGCGTCTAGCCAGGAAGTGCCGCCTCATCAACCGTCTCCTCCAGCGGTGAAGAAGCACTCCAGTCCTGCCGTGGCTGAGGTAAAAACTGCCGTCCAGACAGCGCAGTGTCTCCGTCCCTTCCTTACTGCCGCCTCAGAGACCACAACCTTTTTTCAGTGCGTAGTCTCCCCTCTTAACGGACGCCGGGTGCCCACGAGTCTCTCTGCAGCCAGCGCGCGTGGTCCTTCCAGCAGTTTCCAATCACGCGCCGTCCCTTGAAACCTGCTCCTCCACTGTCACCAATGCATGGGGTACAAAATAGAGGGCATTCTTTTGGTCCACCACATGTGGGGCACACTGCACAAAGTCCCTGAACACTCATATTTTTATTACATAAAGATTAATTTACATTAAATCAAGTACTCTACAGTACACATACATAAGGGAGAAGGATTCCTTATGGTGGGGTGTCACATATATAGCCCCACTAGAATGATGCGTGTCCCTATGCATCTGACAATTCCTATATACATTGACAACAATACCCTTGGACAATTTGTTTGCAGCTGACAAAGATTAACTATCAATAACATTACTATAAAACAGTTATGACCCCACATATCTTCCAAATTTTTGCTAAGTCGATGGTACAATTCTGGCAGCTTTCACCTGAATCTATCACTGTAATACCTGTGAATCTCTGCACCTGAGAGGTAATGTGCCTCTGGTACTACGTTCCGGTCTCCGATTGACCGGAGTAGGGACCCCCCTTGCTTTCTGAACGCTTTCAATACCAGTGGAATCATTATATTCAATGTTCCTTCCCACTATGGGATCTGTGGCTATAATTTCTACTGAGCTCGACGGAGCCATGCCGCCCATGAACAACAGGAGCTCTATGGGATCATGTAGTGGAATGCCCCTTAGTGTTCCTTGCCCTTCTGCCAAAGCGGAGTCTTCTCCCGCTCTTGGAACTTCTACAGTGCAGGGCTTTAGCTGATCTCTGGATACGACTCTGACTGGTCCTTTTTGACCATGACGGATCCGATAAGTATAGCTACTACCCGCTGGAACACTGACCACGACATATGTAAAATCCTCCCACATGGCATCAAGTTTGCTAGAGCGACGGGTCTACTTCACCCAGACTTTGTCACCCACATGTAAAGGAATGGGCCGAGCATTTGTGTTGTAAGCTTTCTCTTGCCGTTGGTGAGCAGCCCCCATCGTCTGTTCTACAATCTGTCTAGCTGTTTCAATTCACTGTTGGTGCTCTCGTACCCAGTCAACTCGGGGATCTACAGGGTCAATCACAACGGGGTTCAATTCCAAATCTCTAGGCAGCTTGCCCTGTCTGCCGAACATGAGGTAGTAGGGCGTGAACTTGGTGGAACAATGTTCAGTATTATTGTATAAGTAGGTAAGTTCAGGCAAAAGAGCAGGCCACTGCGTACGCTTCTCGGCAGACAGATTCCGAAGCATTCCAATGATGGTCCGGTTCGCTTGTTCACGTAAACCATTCCCCTGTGGGTGGTAGGCTGTTGTCCGTACTTTTAGACAGCCGTATAGTGAACAAAGTTCATGGAATAGTTGCGATTCAAAAGCTGGGCCTTGGTCAGTCAAAATACGGTCCGGGTATCCATAAGGTCTCACAAAGTATTTAAGGAACAGCTCAGCCGTGGTTTTGGCCGTTAAATCTCTTGTTGGAACGACGACGAGAAACTTGCTATAATGATCAGTCATGGTTAGTGCGTATTGATATCCATTAGTGCTGGGTTCCAATTTTACGTGATCTAAAGCAATGATCTCCAGGGGACGTTGGCTTTTGATAGGATGCAAGAGACTTTTTGACTGTGGTCTGGATGTCTTTTGAGGTTGCAAGGTATGCAGTCACGGCATCATTTCTCTATGTCCTGCCTCATCCAGACCCAGAAGTATCTTTTCCGTAACACTGTCTCTGTCTTTTGGATACCAAAGTGTCCAGACCTATCGTGATAGGCCTCGAGCAGAAGGGTAGCCTGACGTTTTGGAACTATCACTTGTGTAATATGTTGGTGTGTGCTGGGGTCAAGGCTGCTACGTATGATGAGCCCTTGCCTTACCCGGATGCGGTCTCGGTGTCTCAGTAATTTGACTAATTCAGGGTCAGCTTCAGCTCGCTGTGCCTTGTTAAGGGGCCGCTTCTGCTGGATAAGGCCCATAAGCTCGTTCAAAACTGGGCTTTCTCGCTGAATTTTTATCCACTCCACTGCGGGTAATGCAGAATGAGGACTTTCAGGTTGTGCGGGAGCCTCAGCAGAGACTGGGTCAGATGTCATGAACCATCAACTGTTCACAGGATGAAACACCGGGGTTTCGACGTCCTCAGCGTCGTCTCTTTCCACTTCAGTAAGGTCGGCGACGGGTAGACGAGATAAGGCGTCGGCATTCCCATTTGCTTTTCCGCATCGGTAAACAACTGTATATTGATAGTTGGCCAAGCGGGATACCCATCGTTCGACCGCTCCCAATCGGGCATTGGACAGATGAGCCAACGGATTATTGTCGGTCATGATAACGACCGGGGAAGCAGCCAGGTAATTCTTGAACTTCTCTGTGATGGCCCATATAAGAGCAAGTAACTCCAAGTTAAAGGTACTGTAGTTCTCGCTGTTTCTCTCTGTTTTATGAAGGCCTCTACTGGCATATGCTATTACCCTTTCCCGGCCATCTTGCATTTGTGATAACACAGCTCCTAAACCTCGGTGGCTTGTGTCTGTATAAACGTGAAATGGCTTCTCATAATCTGGATAGGCGAGTAGGGGAGCAGTTACTAGAGATGTCTTGAGTAGTACAAAGGCACTTTGCTGATCTTCACCCCATAGAATTGAAGACGAACTCCTCCGTTCCTGTCCAGACTTGCTGCGCAGTAATTCATGTAACGGAGAAGCCAGTTTAGCAAAACCTTGCACGAAACACCTGTAATAGCCCACAAAACCCAGGAAACTCTGTACATCCTTCACTGTCCTTGGTATGGGCCACCCTTGTACTACACGTATCTTCTCTGGGTCTGGTGTGACGCCCTCAGCATTGACAATATGTCCCAAGGGGTGTAGTACGGCTGAGGAGACCGCCGGTCAGCTTACTGACGCCGGGATCCCGGCAGCATACCGACGCCGGGATCCCGGCGAGGAGGGGCGAGTGCAACAAGCCCCTTGCGGGCTCGCTGCGCTCGCCACGCTGCGGGCTCGGTGGCGACCTGCGGTCGCCACGGGTTCTATTCCCACTCTATGGGTATCGTGGACACCCACGAGTGGAAATAGTCCCTGTTGGTCGGCATGCCGACCATCGGGACAGTGACCCGTCGAGCTGGTGGAGGAGGTCATGTGACTGTTGGTCAGCTGACTGGCGGTCACATGAATACCACCCTGTCCCAAGTATTGGACCTCTGGTTTCAGTAGATGACATTTTGCCGGCTTAAGTTTCAGCCCCAGTTTGATGAGCTGCTTGAACACTTCCTCTAGATGTCTGAGATGCTCTTCATAACTCTTTGAGAAGATGATAACGTCATCTAGGTACAGGGGGACCATTTCAAAATTATGATGTCCCAGACAGTGTTCCATTACGCGTTGTAAGGTAGCTGGCGCGTTACAAAGTCCAAAGGGCATTCTATTAAATTCAAACAAACCCATCGGTGTGGTGAAAGCAGTTTTTCCCCGGTCCTCCGGTGCCATCGGAATCTGCCAATATCCGCTAGTGAGGTCTAAAGTAGAAAAATAGGCCGCTGTCTTTAACGCTGTCAATGACTCTTCTATTCTTGGTAGCGGATAGGCATCTTTATGTGTCCACGCAAAACCGGAGACTTCCGTCCTTCTTTTTGACAATAACGACAGGGGTTGCCCATGTCGAAGTCAAAAAATATTGCAATACACACACCACATGCAAACACCACACAGATGACATCCATGCATGTACTCAGTCTGCCGTGCGTGCGCATACTCGCAAATTGCATACAATCGTCTCCCATGGGAGTGCGCATACGGGCGTGGTATGAGCAATTACAGAAAGATTCTTACTTGCAATGGAAATGATTAGACACATGCCACAGTGCCCAGCCTGTGTCGAGTCACTGTTCACACACACACTAATCTATCCAAACATGCACATCCTTCCAAAACAATGTCTTGTTCACTCCAATGTTTGAACAGACCCCCTGGTCTGTGAAGAAAGACAAACACAAACCGAACAAGTCATCGTTTGGTGGGAGCCAGAACAATGGGAGACAAATATCCCAATAGATACACACAAGCCGGCGTTTTCAAATTATTAACTACAGGCAGCCTGCAGTCTAGAAAACCTTTGATATAATAGCAGGGAAACACTTATAAATATATATATATATATATATATATATATATGTGTGTGTGTGTATCTTGAGAATGGTTGGTCATTTCATGTGTAGGATCATGTTGCCTGGAGATAACATAACAAAGTAACCTAATGAACATGGAAATATCTGTCACACATTACATATTTCCCAAACTTAGTACACACATTACACATAGTCTCCCTTTTCCCCTCATGCAACTTTTACTTATTTACAAGGCACAACAAGGAAATTATACACCTTTACAGTATGCGAGGGGACAGTAACTGATCAGAGCATCATGCATGGTATCTACGTGTTCGGATAATTATGAGTAATAATCCGGTGTTGGTTTGGAGAAGATCGCATGTTGTTGCGAATAGTTATTCGCAAAGGCAGATTAAATGTATATTTGTGTTTATTATGTACTTGGTATGCGGTGGGAATCCAGAGCTGACCAGCAGTACACACCCCTGGATCAAGGCATTGCCCATCTCTTCAAACCGACCAATGACCTCTCCTGTACTGTAAACGACCATCCCTCCAACCAATCAGTGGACAGCATACAACCCCATTGTATTGTATTTTGGGCAAGGGTATATAAACCTTGCACCTGGGCCGGTCACTCTCTCTCTCTGCTTTTTAAAGACTCATAGGTCGTCTCGCCAGACGGCTGGGGACCGGATCCGGGTGGCGCAAGCGACAAAACGTATGTATCAGTGGGTGTGACTCTCTCTCTGTGATTGAATTGTATGGTGTTGTACCATTTATATTGTAACTTATTGTAATCCCCTTTTTCAAATATATTATTACTTGTTGCTGCTTTGGACCACAACTTACAATCAAATACTGGTGTCGCATTCAGTTTCTGTTGAGCGTTTGTATAGTGTAATTGCCACACCTAGAGCTGCCTCGTGCTCTCAGCGTGTCGGTCTGTGTGTATGCACTGAGTGTAAGCTGCACGGCTATTCCGGCGTGTGTACGCAAAGTGCGTGCACAGTACGGGACTGTGTACGCTAACTGGGGACAGAGTACGTAGGTAAAGGATTTATTACAGCGGCCACAGCGGCTTCAGTTACAGTGTGCAATAGGGGTTAGTGGCTGCTTTCCAAGAAGTCTATCAAACTTCTCACCCATGGGCTATAACTCTCACGAATGACACCAGCGACCTTCATATCTGAAATCATTTGCCGCACAGGTTGATACATT
The DNA here is from genome assembly GCF_028390025.1 of Pseudophryne corroboree. Lineage (NCBI taxonomy): Eukaryota > Metazoa > Chordata > Amphibia > Anura > Myobatrachidae > Pseudophryne > Pseudophryne corroboree. Next base: position 345,069,085 of record NC_086444.1, on the reverse strand, counting down.
GCGGGTGGTAAGGATTGATGTCGCTCCTTGATAGGATTAGTTCCCATGTGAATGTAATGATACATGCCTTCAGCCTTTCCGAAGTCAGAGGGATTCTGACTAAAAGCCTCTGCATTTTTTTGGACCATTTGTAACACCCCTTTTCGTTGCTAGTCAGGTGTGTTTGCATCCCCAATCTGGATCTCACTCCACCAGGAAACCTCACCCTCAGTGACAGATGGACTCTCAGTCATGGTTCCTTGATGAACAGACGGCACACCGTCCTCCAATACATCCTGGAAATTGACTTGAAACAATCTTGCCCCCGGGCAGTGTCTAAAGAGTCGGATAGGGTAGTTGTGAGGGTTCATAAGGTGTACGGGTACCCTCCCTTGCTTTACCTTTGCCAGGGTCCTGGCTATGACAAATGGCTGTTGTCCGTCAGGATCACAAGACTCCATCAAGGCATCATAGTCTTGGCCACCAGGGCCAATCCGAGCTTTGCACCAGACTATGTGCTTTGAGTTGGGTCTCAACAGTATGGGCCGTTGGTCGGCAATCCATGCATTCCCTATCTCACCCCTTTCATTAGCGAATTTCTTCTGACCTTCCAATAGTCGCACAGTATGTTGAAGCATCTTTCACTCCCATGGGGCAGCTGTCTTCATTTCAGTGCGAAGGGCTTCTACTAACTCGTCGGGACAGTTCCTGAGGACATTCATTCCAAGGATGACTGGGGGTAGGAAATTATTGGATACAGTCATCACTAGACATCCCTGTCTGTTTAAGCTTGCTCGGCCAACTTCCATGTCTGCTTCCCAATAGCCACGGTAGGTGATAGGTTGTCCGATGCTGGCTATTAGATGTAACCAGGTAGTCGGTGGGGATATTATTGTTTGTTCATCCTAATGCTGACGAAATTCATTAAGCCTGATTGTTGAGACCTGAGATCCGGTATCCAGGAGAGCGGCCATCTCCACGCCATTAATCCGAATTCTCAGGCGAGGACACTCACCGACATATCTTGGCCACCACTCCTGCAACGTCGTACCTATTGGTACATCTGCTCACGAGGGTCGGTCCCCTGCCTCAGGGTCTCCTCGTTTAAAGCTGCATTGGGGCAATTTCTCTCAATGTGACCGCTTTGTCCACAGCCTCTGCATATAGGCTGTCCTTGAGCGTCAAATTGGTCGGTAGGACGTCTGCCCGCTCCTCTTGGTACATCCCAGCGAGAGCGATTCCTTACACCCTGATCCTGCCGCCATTCCCGACGTTGGCCGATGTCTTGTCCTTGACTCAACTCCTCGAGTTTCTGATCCATCCTAGCTAGGTGCAGGGTAAGCTCCGTAAGTTTAGAGTTTAAGGTCCCTATTGAATCCTGACCAGATGGAATTTGTGCCTGTTGAGTAACGGCCTTAGGCAATGCGACCTCCGTTTTTATGCGTGATTTTATTTCCTTTATCTCTACCCCCTCCTTTTGCTCAGCTGATACCTCATAATCAGGATCCTCGCAGGAATTTAGTCCAAGAATTTTAAAAATTTCTTCTTTGAATTCCGAAAAGGTGCACTTCGGCTGTTGCCGCCGCCACATTCTCAGTTGAGCCTGAATGGCTTCTCCTTGTGCTCCTTCGATGAAGAGATTAATTAATGTTTCATCAGCCTGCTGTACTTCGCGGGAGTCCAAAGCTTGAACTGCTCTCATTGCTTCCTGCAATCCCAAAGCAAAATCCCGTAGTGTTTCACCAGCTCTATGTTTTCTAATGTACAGTCGACTTTTTAAGTTGGAAATGTTTTTAAGGTGAAGATGCGCCCCAATTTTTCCCAAGATGTCTTCTGCGGTCTCCTTTTCTTCCTCCGCCCATGCTTCTGTCTCCCGCAGCGCAGAACCTTTTAACTGTCCCAGTAGAATCTCCACCTTCTGTACTTCGCTCAGTGGGTACAACCTGAACATGGAACGCATCTTGTTCCTGAACTCTTTAAGCAGGCTGGTTCCTGGGGTATGCATGTCTCCCAAATACGTAGGAAGCCATGAAGCGCCAAAGTAATATGGCATCATAATGGGCGATGTTATCCCTTGGTTCTGCCCTGCCGAAGACTGACCAGATGACACGGGCAGTCTCCTCCGGGTAGATGTTGATGCAGGAGTCTGAGGTTCCTGTGATTCCGACATTTTATCCTGTTCGCAGACACCAATGTTTGTAACCTCAACGCGTTATCAATAAGAGACCGCTTTGTAAGTGTAAGAGTAAGTATACTGTATAACTTGTTAATCGTACCTTTTAGGCGCAGCTGTCCGGTCCTTTGAAGAGAGGTAAGTATTCAAGTATTCTTAAAGCACCCCAGACAAGAGTGAGTTTACTTGTTGAAAAGAACCCTTCACTTTATTCTCTATGGTCCTTAGGGTTCTAAGAAGCCCTTAGGAATATCACATCACAGTATTATCGATTAACAAAAAAAAATACAGCAATATATTTTAATAGGTGATTACATGACAAAGAAATAAATTAATTATTATTTCTCAGCAACTAAGGATCTCTGTAGTTCTCTGTCCTGGTAGGGTTAGAACATTTCTTCCATTATATACAACAAAATTACCAATATCAGCAGACTCAATTGAATATACTGACTTGTAGTAACTGAATGAAAGCAATCATAAACAATACAAACTCTGAAATGGAATATACTTGTTTCTATTTTAATCCCTATATCAACTAAAATTACCTTTCCCATCAGAGTCTACGCTGCGCAGTTTCTAATGGCCATTTTGTTGGTGCACATGAAGTCTCTTTCTAGTTATGTTTTAGAGAGGAGGCACAGTCAGTGAAAGTATCCTGTCTCCGGTAGGATTAGCCTCAAATTAGTACTCTATAATCCTCAATCACGAGCTTCTTAACTAAATGCTGTAGTTTCTCGTTACTAAACTGGACTGAATGAATCCAACGGTAAGGAAGACACGTCAAAGCTGGAATGTAGTCTGAATTAAATTGCTGATAACCTGCTCCTAGAGTCTGTACTTAGTTTTACTCCACTGTACTCTCTGAATACTTCTTGAATGAGTCCGAGAGCTGATGTCAATGATCTCTATTTATCTTAATTGGTGACCACTGGCGGAAGAATTTTATGCGATAGCCACATATAAAAATATATGACAGAAGGGATTATGTATCTGGCTACAAATCTCTGTGCGTGTACCGAGTCATCAGTAAGTGTGTTCCTGTGTATAGCTTATTTATTGAACTCTGATGCCTGAGCTTGCTTTCTGTATGTATCGTACTAGAGCCAGTACTGACAGTCTTATTTAGAAGAACTATCTCTCTAATGTCACTATATGCTGCTTAACTGTAGGGACCTGAGGTATAACACTGCAACAGATTTACTTCAGTGGGAGGCCCTTGTTAGCTTAGTCTCTAATTCACTTCAGGGGAAAGCCCCTTTTATAGCCTTCCCTATTGGGGTATTCCTCTAATTTCCCTCAGTGTAAGGCCGTTTTCCTAACAGACCCCAGAGGATCCACCCCTAACCTTATATGGGGTGTCGGTAGCAGCCTCTCACTCTCCCTGGCATCTGCACTCACTATTCCCGCCTTCCTGCTGCTCCGGTCGGGTTGGCTGACAGGTCGATGCCGCCGTCCAGAAGGCGTAACTGGGGCTTTGTCTCCTCGGATCTGACCTCTGCAATGCTGGAGTCGAGTCAGTGTCCCCGCCCGCCACTGTCACTCCTGGCCTGGGCCACCTCTCTGGTGGGCTGTAATGTCTGAGGTAGTGCTGGCCTCTTACTGCACCTCCAGGATCTCTGACGCTCTTTAGCGGTAAGCACCTGGCTACACGGAGCTGTCCTGGGGAAGGATCAGTGACACCTCCGTCACTCGGCTCCTGGAGGATCTCTGCTTAACACTGTGCCGTCTCTTAACAGCGTCTAGCCGGGAAGCGCCGCTTCATTACCCGTCTCCTCCAGCGGTGAAGAAGCACTCCAGTCCAGCCACGGCTGAGGTAAAAACTGCCGTCCAGACAGCGCAGTGTCGCCGTCCTTTCCTTACTGCCGCCTCAGAGACCACAACCTTTTTTCAGTGCGTAGTCTCCCCTCTTAACGGACGCCGGGTGCCCACGAGTCTCTCTGCAGCCAGCGCGCATGGTTCTTCCAGCAGTTTCCAATCACGCACGTCCCTTGAAACCTGCTCCTCCACTGTCACCAATGCATGGGGTACAAAATAGAGGGCATTCTTTTGGTCCACCACATGTGGGGCACACTGCACAAAGTCCCTGAACACTCATATTTTTATCACATAAAGATTAATTTACATTAAATCAAGTACTCTACAGTACACATACATAGGGGAGAAGGATTCCTTATTGTGGGGTGTCACAGAAGCAGTCAGAGAGGATTCTCCCTACCTGGCCGCTCTGCACTATTAAACAATCAGAGAATCCAACCGGGCAGCACCACCTCCCTGAGCTCCTCTCTCATTGATACTCAGGTGTGACTGCGCAAAGTATGTCCGGCTGCTGTGGAGCTGAGCAAGCCGTTATCAGGCAAGAACAGCTGAGCAGCCATGGGAGACTAGGCAAAACTAGAGCAGGTCAGTTTATTTGTTCTGCTATGTGGTGATTATTGGATGGACCGGGGAGGGGGGAGTGCTGTGGAGTGGGTGGGGAGAGAGAGAGTGCGTTAGGGTGGATATTGAACGGGATGAGAGAGTGCTGTGGGGTCAGTGGGGGCCGGGGAAGGGGGTTGCTGTGTCATTGTTGTTGAAGGTGGGGGACTGCACTGAAGGAGGGATGCTGTGAGGTAGACATTGAAAGAGTTGGGGAGGGAGTGATGTGAAATTGACATTGTTTGGGGGTCGCTGTGTGGGGGTGGATAGTGAAGGGGGAGTGCTGTAAGAGGAGGACATAGAGAGGGAGAGGTGCTTTGAGGTGAACATTCAAGGGGGTGAGTGCTGGGTGGTGTACATTAGAGGGACAGTGCGGGGCTGTGAGGTGGTTATTCAAGGTGAGGAGTGCTTTGGGATGGAGAGTGAATTTCCAGTGGGAGTGCTGTGAGGTGAATATTGAGGTTACCAGGGGTGCTGTGGTGGTTGTTAGAAGAGGCCAGGGAAGGAGGGTTGCTGTTAATTAGAGGAAAGGGGAGGGCTGTGAGTTGGACTTTGAAAGGGATGGGGAGGGGGGTGACGTGGTGGACAGTGAATGAGAAGTGAGTGCTGTAAGGGGGCCAGTGAGGGTGTTAGAGAGAGTTCTGACGTGGACAGCGAGTGCTGTTGTTGGTAAAGTGAGGTTAGTGTGTGCTGTGCAGTCAGTGAGTGACCTGTGGGGGAGGGGGTCGGTTGGTGAGTGCTGCAAGTGGCTCAGAGTTATATGGAAGGAACTGACCGAGAGTGAGAGCTATATAAAGGGTAATGACTGACAGCTGCTGTATGGAGGGACAATTGAGGCTATGTGCAGGGAGGACTCAATGAGGCAGTTATGGAGGGGACAGTCAGGGAGATGTGTGGGGAAGGCTGGTAGGAAACTCAGGCCACTTAGATGCATTTTCCCCCCTAGGCTGAAAGTTTCCAGCCAGTCCCTGCTAACTACATGCAAAAGCAGCCATGGATCTCTTTGTTTGCTCACCTCTAAATAGGCTGCAATTCCATCTACATGCCCAAGACACACCCACAGTAAAATTATCGTACATGCAAACGGCCCCTTTTACACCGGCAGCATATAACACGGGTTATTGCACATGAACGTGCATAACCTGTGTTGCTGCTCGGTGTAAAAGGGCAGAGTTGGAATAATCCGGGTCGAGTGACCCGGTATTCCAACTCGGGTAGTTTGCGGGGTTGAACACGTGTTCAACCCGGCAAACTGTTCAGTGTAAAGTAAACAGGAGACGGATTGCGCGACCCAGCTCCCTGTTTACAGTGTATGAGCGGGTGGCGCTTGGAGATCATGTGACCCCCCCAAGTGCCGCCCCCGTTGCATCACCGGCAACGTCACCAACCTAGCAATATGCCGGGTTGGTGACTACTGTCTAAATGGGGGCTGATGCGGATCGCAGCCGGGTAGCACCCTTGTCAGGCTCCCGGCTGCGACTCACAGTTTAGGTCTAAAAGCGGTATACGTGAGATCAGTACACATATGGAATTGCAATCACCTCTGTACCAGTCCCACCATCTCTAATATGTGTAATATATGAGTTGGAAGATAATGATTTTGACATTCAATACAATGCCCAATGTTGACAATAGCATAATGCCGACATGTACTATTTTACATTAACCACATAGCCTACCATTAACCCTAATGCCAGTGTTCAGAATGTAGACAGTTACAGTCTCAACATTCTGTCAATGTCACTATGTTGAATGTCGACATATTGCATGTCAATATCATGAACATATTGACATTCTGACCGAATAGTTCGACATTCTGAATAAACATAGTAACTGCGTACCTCTTTAACATATATTTCTGTAACTGATTATCTGTTTTGCTGTTTATGGAAAAGTCTGTTTACCTCAGAATTTATTTTTCATAAAATACAGAAAGAAATGCAAACCTACCAAAAGATATTCAGAGTTATGATAGTACCGAACAGGTTAAAGCATAGTTGACTCTCACAATTAGTGTTAACCTTTATTTATTACCTCCTCTTACTCCTATTACTAATTCATCAGAGGCATCACAGCCTGAGGCTAATCAAAATGCAGAGCTGAGGTTAGAAGAGCTTGCAATGTGATGCTCAGATTTGCAAGTTAAATGCACTTAATGGGAATCAAATCACATTTACATTTTTTAAGCAGGATATTTGCTCTTGGATTTTCAACTGGGAGAACTTGGTAAATCTACAGAACACATTCAGTTCCCCACAGTGGGATAGCTACAGCTCAAGCCCTTCTGGGATATATACAGTATATACTGAGTATAAAAAAAGACTATCTAGCAGTGTTAATTAGTGAAGCAAGCACTTGAGTCCCATTTGTGGATTAGTAAATTGGGATCCCAGTTGGGAAGAGCAGATGCATGGACCAGCATCTTAAAAAGGCAAATGGTCCAACTTAGCTGTATTGTTTGATCAGAGGCAAAGGCCTACTTTTATGTGGGTATACACAAAGATTTTATATGATTTGAACCATATGTAGATTTAAAAAATATATGTTCTGGCCAATTCAGATAAGAAACTTTATGACATTTTTTTCTTTAGGAAGACATTTAAAAACATATGGTATACTTTGCTCTTCATCGTTAGCCCATTTTCCAGGTGAGTGAAACTTTTGGACCCATCCCATAAAATATTCACAACATTCTGCATTTGGCTGCAAAATCACCAGTAGAATTTGGCTTTCCAGGTTTGCAAGACCTTTACCTACATGCTGATCATTCTGGTAGAAGCATCAATTTTTATCCTAGTTGGGAATTTTTATATGGTTTGTGCTTTATTAATAAATCCACTTGAGATAATACAATAGTAGCTTGCTTTTGTCATTCTATCACCCAATGCATGAGGGTTGGTGACATCTGGAGGACGAAATGGAAATGTTGGGTATCATTATCTACATTACTTACATTCTGAAGTGCCCAATCACATTTGCTAGCATGTAAGCATTCATTTTGCAAAATTCTGTTCCCCACCTAATGTTGTTTTATTCATGTTTCCTTCTTTAAAGTTGTTTTACCCAGTATTCTAAATCTAATACACTAGACTTTCCATTTTTCATTTTCATACTCCTTACAAAGGGAGCCTTGAGAAGGTTGCACTGCAGAGAAGGGAAGCCACGCTACTGATTCCCCACCAAATATATATGAGCCCTTCTTTGTAACTGTAGAATGTGAGACATTTGAACTACAGTATGTTTCCTATATTCTAATTCTATCAGTAAGTTGACTCTCCACTGGAAGTGTACACCTACAGTATGTTTTGGACTAGTGTTTACTATTTCTACCTTACTTTACCCTTATTGAGAATTTGTCTTATATTATGCCTTTTCCTACTCCATCCATACCAGGCATCATTGGCCATCTTTATAGCACTCCATTCTTACAGCAAATTGGGAATTTTAGATAATGTGAATTCACAAATACAGTGTGAAATGTCATTGCAGAGCAGAAAGAGAACTAGAAGATTGTATCGTTGGAACTTCTGGCATCTCAGGGAAACCGCATGTTCTGGGGCAAAATTGGATTGCACTAGAATTAAATTTCATTTTCTTGTTTATTTAGTCCCGTCCATTTAGGGGGCTCCCAGAAGCAGACAAAAATATATGCAGTATTGCACTGCATTTTCTATAAAACATCTAATACTTAAGCTGGGGTGGGCAGTACGTCGCTCCAGCTGCTGTTGAACTACACACCCAGCATGACCTACAAGCTTTTAGCATGACCAAATAGCAATACTGTGACAGGGCATGCTGGGATGTATAGTTCTACAGTAGCTAGAGGGACGTTATTTGCCCGCCCCTGATTCCTGGAGTGTACATTTTTTTTTATAAAATATGTGGAAGCAGCTGTTTCTACATGTGTAAGGCAGAATTAAGTTTACACATATTTCTCTATCGTCCTAAGTGGATGCTGGGGTTCCTGAAAGGACCATGGGGAATAGCGGCTCCGCAGGAGACAGGGCACAAAAAAGTAAAGCTTTACTAGGTCAGGTGGTGTGCACTGGCTCCTCCCCCTATGACCCTCCTCCAGACTCCAGTTAGATTTTGTGCCCGAACGAGAAGGGTGCAATCTAGGTGGCTCTCCTAAAGAGCTGCTTAGAGAAAGTTTAGTTTAGGTTTTTTTCTTTACAGTGAGTCCTGCTGGCAACAGGATCACTGCAACGTGGGACTTAGGGGGAAAGTAGTAAACTCACCTGCATGCAGAGTGGATTTGCTGCTTGGCTACTGGACACCATTAGCTCCAGAGGGATCGAACACAGGCCCAGCCGTGGAGTCCGGTCCCGGAGCCGCGCCGCCGACCCCCTTGCAGATGCTGAAGCGTGAAGAGGTCCGGAAACCGGCGGCTGAAGACTCCTCAGTCTTCATAAGGTAGCGCACAGCACTGCAGCTGTGCGCCATTTTCCTCTCAGCACACTTCACTGGGCAGTCACTGAGGGTGCAGAGCGCTGGGGGGGGGCGCTCTGAGAGGCAAATATAAACCTTATACAAGGCTAAAAATACCTCACATATAGCCCATAGGGGCTATATGGAGATATTTAACCCCTGCCTGACTGGAAAAATAGCGGGAGAAGAACCCGCCGAAAAAGGGGCGGGGCCTATCTCCTCAGCACACGGCGCCATTTTCTGTCACAGCTCCGCTGGTCAGAACGGCTCCCAGGTCTCTCCCCTGCACTGCACTACAGAAACAGGGTAAAACAGAGAGGGGGGGCACATTAATGGCTATATATATATATATTAAAGCAGCTATAAGGGAGCACTTAATATAAGGACATCCCTTGTATATATAGCGCTTTGTGGTGTGTGCTGGCAGACTCTCCCTCTGTCTCCCCAAAAGGGCTAGTGGGTCCTGTCTTCATTAGAGCATTCCCTGTGAGTTTGCGGTGGGTGTCGGTACGTGGTGTCGACATGTATGAGGACGATATTGGTGTGGAGGCGGAGCAATTGCCAAATATGCAGATGTCACCCCCCAGGGGGTCGACACCAGAATGGATGCCTTTATTTGTGGAATTACGTGATGGTTTATCTTCCCTTAAACAGTCAGTTGAGGACATGAGGCGGCCGGACAATCAATTAATGCCTGTCCAGGCGCCTCAAACACCGTCAGGGGCTGTAAAACGCCCTTTGCCTCAGTCGGTCGACACAGACCCAGACACGGGCACTGATTCCAGTGACGACGGTAGAAATTCAAACGTATTTTCCAGTAGGGCCACACGTTATATGATTTTGGCAATGAAGGAGACGTTACATTTAGCTGATACTACAGATACCGTAAAACAGGGTATTATGTATGGTGTGAAAAAACTACAAACAGTTTTTCCTGAATCAGAAGAATTAAATGACGTGTGTGATGAAGCGTGGGTTGCTCCTGATAAAAAGTTGATAATTTCAAAAAAGTTATTGGCATTATACCCTTTCCCGCCAGAGGTTAGGGCGCGCTGGGAAACACCCCCTAAGGTGGACAAGGCGCTCACACGCTTATCCAAACAAGTGGCGTTACCCTCTCCTGAGATGGCCGCACTTAAGGATCCATCAGATAGAAAGATGGAAGTTATTCAAAAGAATATATACACACATGCAGGTGTTATACTACGACCAGCTATAGCAACTGCCTGGATGTGCAGTGCTGGAGTAGTTTGGTCAGAATCCCTGATTGAAAATATTGATACCCTAGATAGGGACAATGTTTTACTGTCGTTAGAACAAATAAAGGATGCATTTATCTATATGCGTGATGCACAGAGGGATATTTGCACACTGGCATCTCGGGTGAGTGCTATGTCCATTTCAGCCAGAAGAGCCTTATGGACACGACAGTGGACAGGCGATGCGGATTCAAAACGTCACATGGAGGTTTTGCCGTATAAAGGGGAGGAGTTATTTGGAGTTGGTCTATCAGACTTGGTGGCCACGGCTACTGCCGGGAAATCCACTTTTTTACCTCAAGTCACTCCCCAACAGAGAAAGGCACCGACCTTTCAACCGCAGCCTTTTCGCTCCTACAAAAATAAGAGAGCAAAGGGCTTGTCGTACCTGCCACGAGGCAGAGGAAGAGGGAAGAGACACCAACAGGCAGCTCCTTCCCAGGAACAGAAGCCCTCCCCGGCTCCTGCAAAAACCTCAGCATGACGCTGGGGCCTCTCAAGCGGACTCGGGGACAGTGGGGGGCCGTCTCAAAAATTACAGCGCGCAGTGGGCTCACTCGCAGGTAGACCCCTGGATCCTGCAGATAATATCTCAGGGGTACAGGTTGGAATTAGAGACGGATCCTCCTCATCGTTTCCTGAAGTCTGCCTTACCAACCGTCTCTTCCGAAAGGGAGAGGGTGTTGGAAGCCATTCACAAGCTGTACGCTCAGCAGGTGATAGTCAAAGTACCCCTATTACAACAAGGAAAGGGGTATTATTCCACTCTATTTGTGGTACCGAAGCCGGATGGCTCGGTAAGGCCTATTCTAAATCTGAAGTCCTTGAACCTCTACATAAAAAAGTTCAAGTTCAAGATGGAGTCACTCAGAGCAGTGATAGCGAACCTGGAAGAAGGGGACTTTATGGTATCCTTGGACATCAAGGATGCGTATCTACACGTTCCGATTTACCCCGCACACCAGGGGTACCTCAGGTTCATTGTTCAAAACTGTCACTATCAGTTTCAGACGCTGCCGTTCGGATTGTCCACGGCGCCTCGGGTCTTTACCAAGGTAATGGCCGAGATGATGATTCTTCTTCGAAGAAAAGGCGTATTAGTTATCCCATACTTGGACGATCTCCTAATAAGGGCAAGGTCCAGAGAACAGCTGGAGACAGCTTTAGCACTATCTCAAGAGGTGCTAAGACAACACGGGTGGATTCTGAATATTCCAAAATCCCATTTAATCCCGACAACTCGTCTGCTGTTCCTAGGAATGATTCTGGACACGGTTCAGAAAAAGGTTTTCCTTCCAGAGGAAAAAGCCAAGGAGTTATCCGATCTGGTCAGGAACCTCCTAAAACCAGGAAAAGTGTCAGTACATCAATGCACAAGAGTCCTGGGAAAAATGGTGGCTTCTTACGAAGCAATTCCATTCGGCAGATTCCATGCAAGAATATTCCAAAGGGATCTGTTGGACAAATGGTCAGGGTCGCATCTGCAGATGCACCTGCGAATAACCCTGTCACCAAAGACAAGGGTGTCACTTCTGTGGTGGTTGCAGAAGGCTCACCTATTAGAAGGCCGCAGATTCGGCATTCAGGATTGGATCCTGGTGACCACGGACGCCAGCCTGAGAGGCTGGGGAGCAGTCACACAAGGAAGAAACTTCCAGGGAGTATGGACGAGTCTGGAAAAGTCTCTTCACATAAACATTCTGGAACTAAGAGCAATCTACAATGCTCTAAGCCAGGCGGAACTTCTCCTGCAAGGAAAGCCGGTGTTGATTCAGTCGGACAACATCACGGCGGTCGCCCATGTAAACAGGCAGGGCGGCACAAGAAGCAGGAGTGCAATGGCAGAAGCTGCCAAGATTCTTCGCTGGGCGGAGAATCACGTGATAGCACTGTCAGCAGTGTTCATCCCGGGCGTGGACAACTGGGAAGCAGACTTCCTCAGCAGACACGATCTTCATCCGGGAGAGTGGGGTCTACATCCAGAAGTCTTCAACATGTTAATAGACCGTTGGGAAAGACCAATTGTAGACATGATGGCGTCTCGCCTCAACAAGAAACTGGACAAATATTGCGCCAGGTCAAGAGATCCACAGGCAATAGCTGTGGACGCACTGGTAACTCCTTGGGTGTACCAGTCAGTGTATGTGTTTCCTCCTCTGCCGCTCATACCAAAGGTATTGAAGATCATACGGCAAAGAAGAGTAAGAACAATACTAGTGGTTCCGGATTGGCCGAGAAGGACTTGGTATCCGGAACTTCAAGAGATGCTCACGGACGAACCGTGGCCTCTACCTCTGAGAAGGGACCTGCTACAGCAGGGTCCCTGTCTTTTTCAAGACTTACCGCGGCTGCGTTTGACGGCATGGCGGTTGAACGCCAGATCCTAAAAGGGAAAGGCATTCCAGAAGAAGTCATTCCTACCTTGATTAAGGCACGGAAGGAAGTCACCGTGAAACATTATCACCGCATTTGGCGAAAATATGTAGCGTGGTGCGAGGATCGGAGGGTTCCGACGGAGGAATTCCAACTGGGTCGTTTCCTACATTTCCTGCAATTCAGGATTATCTATGGGTCTCAAATTGGGATCCATTAAGGTTCAAATTTCGGCCCTGTCAATATTCTTCCAAAAAGAATTGGCCTCTGTCCCTGAGGTCCAGACTTTTGTCAAGGGAGTACTGCATATACAGCCTCCTGTGGTGCCTCCGGTGGTACCGTGGGATCTAAATGTAGTTTTAGATTTCCTCAAATCCCATTGGTTTGAACCATTGAAAAAGGTGGATTTGAAAGATCTCACATTGAAAGTGACTATGTTACTAGCCCTGGCCTCTGCCAGGAGAGTATCTGAATTGGCGGCTTTATCTTATAAAAGTCCTTATCTAATCTTCCATTCGGATAGGGCAGAACTGCGGACTCGTCCGCATTTTCTCCCTAAAGTGGTATCAGCATTTCATCTGAACCAACCTATTGTGGTGCCTGCGGCCACTAGCGACTTGGAGGACTCCAAGTTGTTGGACGTTGTCAGAGCCTTAAAAATATACATTGCAAGGACGGCTGGAGTCAGAAAATCTGACTCGCTGTTTATATTGTATGCACCCAACAAGTTGGGCGCACCTGCTTCTAAGCAGTCGATTGCTCGTTGGATTTGTAACACAATTCAACTTGCACATTCTGTGGCAGGCCTGCCACAGCCTAAAACTGTAAAAGCCCACTCCACAAGGAAGGTGGGCTCATCTTGGGCGGCTGCCCGAGGGGTCTCGGCATTACAACTCTGCCGAGCAGCTACGTGGTCGGGGGAGAACACGTTTGTAAAATTTTACAAATTTGATACCCTGGCAAAGGAGGACCTGGAGTTCTCTCATTCGGTGCTGCAGAGTCATCCGCACTCTCCCGCCCGTTTGGGAGCTTTGGTATAATCCCCATGGTCCTTTCAGGAACCCCAGCATCCACTTAGGACGATAGAGAAAATAAGAATTTACTTACCGATAATTCTATTTCTCGGAGTCCGTAGTGGATGCTGGGCGCCCATCCCAAGTGCGGATTATCTGCAATACTTGTACATAGTTATTGTTAACTAATTCGGGTTATTGTTAAGGAGCCATCTTTAAGAGGCCCTTTCTGTTGTCATACTGTTAACTGGGTTTAGATCACAAGTTGTACGGTGTGATTGGTGTGGCTGGTATGAGTCTTACCCGGGATTCAAAATGCCTCCCTTATTGTGTATGCTCGTCCGGGCACAGTACCTAACTGGAGTCTGGAGGAGGGTCATAGGGGGAGGAGCCAGTGCACACCACCTGACCTAGTAAAGCTTTACTTTTTTGTGCCCTGTCTCCTGCGGAGCCGCTATTCCCCATGGTCCTTTCAGGAACCCCAGCATCCACTACGGACTCCGAGAAATAGAATTATCGGTAAGTAAATTCTTATTTTAACAATGCTTTAGTTCTCTTTGGGGATGGCATTAAGGGGATATTACTAAAACGTAGCTGCTGTTTTGTGCTTGCCTCTGTTAGTTAACACTATTGAACTTGACATACAGTATGTTCGCAGCTTTGAAATATCCTAATTGTTCAGGCGCTGATACAATAAAAAATGTGCACATATTGCATCCACAAATAAACTATATATATCACGGTGGGAGTTGATGATCATATAATTGGGCTTATGGGCCTAATTCAGACCTGATCGTAGCAGCAAATTTGTTAGCAACTGGTCAAAACAATGTTCACTGCAGGGGGGGGGGGGGGGGGGGGCAGATATAACATGCGCAGAGAGAGTAAAGGGCCCTACACATATAAAGATCCACCGGCGAGCTGCCCGACGGCGGATACGGCCGACGGGCGACCTGGCAGCGGGGGAGCAGTGACGGGGGGAGTGAAGTTTCTTCACTCCCCCCGTCACCCGGCTCCATTGAAGTGCAGGCAAATATGGATGAGATCGTCCATATTGGCTTGCATGTACAGCCGACGGGGCACCAGCGATGAACAAGCGCGGGGCCGCGCATCGTTCATCGCTGGTGACTCCACACTCAAAGATATGAACGCTATCTCGTTCAATAATGAACAAGATCGTTCATATCTTTGAGGAATATCGGCCAGTGTGTAGGGCCTATTAGATTTGGTTGGGGTGTGTTCAAACTGAAATCTAAATTGCAATGTAAAAATAAAGCAGCCAGTATTTACCCTGCACAGAAACAATATAACCTACCCCAATCTAACTCTCTCTGCACATGTTTTTGCCCAAATGGGCACATGGTTTTGCCCATTTGCTAACAAATTTGCTGCTACGATCAGGTCTGAATTAGGCCCTATAAGTCAAGTGAACTTGTTAAGTTGCTGACTTTATTCATATTATCCAATCCTCCACAAAATCTTTTATAAATATGTTTATTATATTTCTCTATCGTCCTAGTGGATGCTGGGGTTCCTGAAAGGACCATGGGGAATAGCGGCTCCGCAGGAGACAGGGCACAAAAAGTAAAGCTTTAGGATCAGGTGGTGTGCACTGGCTCCTCCCCCTATGACCCTCCTCCAAGCCAGTTAGATTTTTGTGCCCGGCCGAGAAGGGTGCAATCTAGGTGGCTCTCCTAAAGAGCTGCTTAGGAAAGTTTAGCTTAGGTTTTTTATTTTACAGTGAGTCCTGCTGGCAACAGGATCACTGCAACGAGGGACTTAGGGGAGAAGAAGTGAACTCACCTGCGTGCAGGATGGATTGGCTTCTTGGCTACTGGACATCAGCTCCAGAGGGACGATCACAGGTACAGCCTGGATGGTCACCGGAGCCTTGCCGCCGGCCCCCTTGCAGATGCTGAAGTAAGAAGAGGTCCAGAATCGGCGGCAGAAGACTCCTCAGTCTTCTAAAGGTAGCGCACAGCACTGCAGCTGTGCGCCATTTTCCTCTCAGCACACTTCACACGGCAGTCACTGAGGGTGCAGGGCGCTGGGAGGGGGGCGCCCTGGGAGGCAAATGAATACCTAATTTGGCTAAAAATACCTCACATATAGCCTCCGGAGGCTATATGGAGATATTTAACCCCTGCCAGAATCCGTTAAGAGCGGGAGACGAGGCCGCCGAAAAAGGGGCGGGGCCTATCTCCTCAGCACACAGCGCCATTTTCCCTCACAGAAAGGCTGGAGGGAAGGCTCCCAGGCTCTCCCCTGCACTGCACTACAGAAACAGGGTTAAAACAGAGAGGGGGGGCACTAATTTGGCGATATGCTTATATATATATTAAGATGCTATAAGGGAAAACACTTATATAAGGTTGTCCCTATATAATTATAGCGTTTTGGTGTGTGCTGGCAAACTCTCCCTCTGTCTCTCCAAAGGGCTAGTGGGTCCTGTCCTCTATCAGAGCATTCCCTGTGTGTGTGCTGTGTGTCGGTACGTGTGTGTCGACAGGTAGGAGGACGATGTTGGTGAGGAGGCGGAGCAATTGCCTGTAATGGTGATGTCACTCTCTAGGGAGTCGACACCGGAATGGATGGCTTATTTAGGAAATTACGTGATAATGTCAACACGCTGCAAGGTCGGTTGACGACATGAGACGGCCGACAAACAATTAGTACGGTCCAGACGTCTCAAAAACACCGTCAAGGGTTTTAAAACGCCCGTTTACTTTAGTCGGTCGACACAGACACAGACAGGGACACTGAATCCAGTGTCGACGGTGAATAAACAAACGTATTCCTTATTAGGGCCACACGTTAAAGGCAATGAAGGAGGTGTTACGTATTTCTGATACTACAAGTACCACAAAAGAGGGTATTATGTGGGATGTGAAAAAACTACCATAGTTTTTCCTGAATCAGATAAATTAAATAAAGTGTGTGATGATGCGTGGGTTCCCCCCGATAGAAAATTATGGGCGGTATACCCTTTCCCGCCAGAAGTTAGGGCGCATTGGGAAACACCCTTTAAGGTGGATAAGGCGCTCACACGCTTATCAAAACAAGTGGCGGTACCGTCTATAGATAGGGCCGTCCTCAAGGACCAGCTGACAAGGCTGGAAAATATAATAAAAAGTATATACACACATACTGGTGTTATACTGCGGCCAGCGATCGCCTCAGCCTGGATGTGCAGAGCTAGGGTGGCTTGGTCGGATTCCCTGACTAAAAATATTGATACCCTTGACAGGGACAGTATTTTATTGACTATAGAGCATTTCTATATATGCGAGATGCACAGAGGGATATTTGCACTCTGGCATCATGAATAAACGCGATGTCCATAACTGCCAGAAGATGTTATGGACACGACAGTGGTCAGGTGATGCAGATTCCAAACGGCACAGTATGGCCGTATACAGGAAGAGGACTTGTTTGGGGTCGGTCCATCGGACCTGGTGGTCACGGCAACTGCTGGAAAATCCACCGTTTTTTACCCTAAGTCACATCTCTGCAGAAAAAGACACCGTCTTTTCAGCCTCAGTCCTCTCGTCCCTATAAGATCATATCTGCCCAGGGATAGAGGAAAGGGAAGAAGACTGCAGCAGGCAGCCCATTCCCAGGAACAGAAGCGTTCCACCGCGTCTGACAAGTTCTCAGCATGGCGCTGAGACCGTACAGGACCCCTGGATCCTACAAGTAGTATCCCGGGGGTACAGATGGGAATGTCGAGACGTTTCCCCTTCGCAGGCTCCTGAAGTCTGCTTTACCAAGTCTCCCTCCGACAAGGAGGTAGTATGGGAAAAAATTCACAAGCTGTATTCCCAGCAGGTGATAATTAAATTACCCCTCCTACTACAGAAAAGGGGTATTATTCCACACTATATTGTGGTACTGAAGCCAGAAGGCTAGGTGAGACTTATTCTAAAAAATTTTTTTTGAACACTTACAAAGGTTCAAATTAAGATGAAGTCACTCAGAGCAGTGATAACGAACCAGGAATAAGGGGACTATATAGTGTCCCGGGACATCAGGGATGCTTACCTCTATGTCCCAAATTTGCCCTTCTCACTAAGGGTACCTCAGGTTCGTGGTGCAGAACTGTCACTATCAGTTTCAGACGCTGCCGTTTGGATTGTCCACGGCACCCTGGGGTCTTTACCAAGGTAATGGCCGAATGGATGATTCTTCTTCGAAGAAAAGGCGTCTTAATTATCCCTTACTTGGACGATCTCCTGATAGGGGCATAGTCCAGGGAACAGTTGGAGGTCGGAGTAGCACTATCTCGGATACTGCTACAATCAGCACGGGTGGATTCTAAATATTCCAAAATCGCAGCTGATCCCGACGACACGTCTGCTGTGCCTAGGGATGATTCTGGACACAGTCCAGAAAAAGGTGTTTCTCCCGGAAGAGAAAGCCAGGGAGTTATCCGAGCAAGTCAGGAACCTCCTAAAAACAGTGCATCATTGCACAAGGGTCCTGGTAAAAATGGTGGCTTCCTACGAAGCAATTCCATTCGGCAGATTTCACGTAAGAACTTTTCAGTGGGATCTGCTGGACAAATGGTCCGGATCGCATCTTCAGATGCATCAGCGGATAACCCAATATCCAAGGACAAGGGTGTCTCTCCTGTGGTGGTTATAGAGTGCTCATCTTCTAGAGGGCAGCAGATTCGGCATTCAGGATTGGATGCTGGTAACCACGGAGCCCAGCCTGAGAGGCTGGGGAGCAGTCACACAAGGAAAAAATTTCCAGGGAGTGTGATCAAGTATGGAGACTTTTCTCCACATAAATATACTGGAGCTAAGGGTAAATTTATAATGCTCTAAGCTTAGCAAGACCTCTGCTTCAAGGTCAGCCGGTATTGATCCAGTGGGAAAAACATCACGGCAGTCGCCCACGTAAACAGACAGGGCGACACAAGAAGCAGGAGGGCAATGGCAGAAACTGCAAGGACTTTTCGCTGGGCGGAAAATCATGTGATAACACTGTCAGCAGTTTTTCATCCCGGGAATGGAAACTGGGAAGCAGACTTCCTCAGCACGACCTCCACCCGGGAGAGTGGAAACTTCATTGAGAAGTTTTTTCCACATGATTGTAAACCGTTGGGAAATACCAAAGGTGGACATGATGGCGTCCCGTCTGAACAAAAAACGGGACAGGTATTGCGCCAGGTCAAGAGACCTTCAGGCAATAGATGTGGACGTTCTGGTAACACCGTGGGTGTACCAGTCGGTGTATGTGTTCCCTCCTCTGCTTCTCATACCTAAGGTGCTGAGAATTATAAGACGTAGAGGAGTAAGAACTATACTCATGGCTCCGGATTGGCCAAGAAGGACTTGGTACCCGGAACTTCAAGAGATGCTTACAGAGGTCTTATGGCCTCTGCCGCTAAGAAGGGACTTGCTTCAGCAAGTACCATGTCTGTTCCAAGACTTACCGCAGCTGCGTTTGTCGGCATGGCGATGGAAAGCCAGATCCTAAGGGAAAAAAGGCATTCCGGAAGAGGTCATTCCTACCCTGGTCAAAGCCAGAAAGGAGGTGACCGCACAACATTATCACCACGTGTGGCGAAAATATGTTGCGTGGTGTGAGGCCAGGAAGGCCCACAAAGAAATTTCAACTCGGTCGTTTCCTGCATTTCCTGAAAACAGGAGTGTCTATGGGCCTCAAATTGGGGTCCATTAAGGTTCAAATTCGGCCCTGTAAATTTTCTTCCAGAAAGAATTGGCTTCAGTTCCTGAAGTCCAGAAGTTTGTCAAGGGAGTATTGCATATACAAACCCCTTTTTTGTGCCTCCAGTGGCACTGTGGGATCTCAACGTAGTTCTGGGATTCCTCAAATCACATTGGTTTAAAACCAGTCAAAAATGTGGATTTGAAGCATCTCACATAAAAAGTGACCATGCTCTTGGCCCTGGCCTGGACCAGGCGAGTGTCAAATTGGTGGTTTTTTCTCAAAAAAGCCCATATCTGTTTGTCCATTCGGACAGGGCAGAGCTGCGGACTCGTCCCCAGTTCTCTCCCTAAGGTGGTGTCAGTGTTTCACCTGAACCAGCTTATTGTGGTGCCTTGCACCTACTAGGGACTTGGAGGACTCCAAGTTGCTAGGAGTTGTCAGGGCCCTGAAAATATGTTCCAGGACAGCTGGAGTCAGAAAATCTGACTCGCTGTTTATACTGTATGCACCCAACAAGTTGGGTCCGCCTGCTTCTAAGCAGGCGATTGCTCGTTGGATTTGTAACACAATTCAACTTGCACATTCTGAGGCAGGCCTGCCACAGTCTAAATCGGTTAAGGCCCATTCCACAAGGAAGGTGGGCTCATCTTGGGCGGCTGCCCGAGAGGTCTCGGCATTACAACTCTGCCGAGCAGCTACGTGGTCAGGGGAGAACACGTTTGTAAAATTCTACAAATTTGATATCCTGGCAAAAGAGGACCTGGAGTTCTCTCATTCGGTGCTGCAGAGTCATCCGCACTCTCCCGCCCGTTTGGGAGCTTTGGTATAATCCCCATGGTCCTTTCAGGAACCCCAGCATCCACTAGGACGATAGAGAAAATAAGAATTTACTTACCGATAATTCTATTTCTCGGAGTCCGTAGTGGATGCTGGGCGCCCATCCCAAGTGCGGATTATCTGCAATACTTGTACATAGTTACAAAAATCGGGTTATTATTGTTGTGAGCCATCTTTTCAGAGGCTCCGCTGTTATCATACTGTTAACTGGGTTTAGATCACAAGTTGTACGGTGTGATTGGTGTGGCTGGTATGAGTCTTACCCGGGATTCAAAATTCCTCCCTTATTGTGTACGCTCGTCCGGGCACAGTACCTAACTGGCTTGGAGGAGGGTCATAGGGGGAGGAGCCAGTGCACACCACCTGATCCTAAAGCTTTACTTTTTGTGCCCTGTCTCCTGCGGAGCCGCTATTCCCCATGGTCCTTTCAGGAACCCCAGCATCCACTACGGACTCCGAGAAATAGAATTATCGGTAAGTAAATTGTTATTTTAACTGCAATCAATTACTTCTATTGCAATTGTTAATAAATTATTTTTTTTCTTTATATATTGTATGTGTTTTAATGGCCCTCATTCCGAGTTGATCGGTCGCAAGGCGAATTTAGCAGAGTTACACACGCTAAGCCGCCGCCTACTGGGAGTGAATCTTAGCTTCTTAAAATTGCGACCGATGTATTCGCAATATTGCGATTACAAACTACTTAGCAGTTTCAGAGTAGCTCCAGACTTACTCTGCCTGTGCGATCATTTCAGTGCTTGTCGTTCCTGGTTGACGTCACAAACACACCCAGCGTTCGCCCAGGCACTCCCACCGTTTCTCCGGCCACTCCTGCGTTTTTTCCGGAAACTGTAGCGTTTTCAGCCACACGCCCCTGAAACGCCGTGTTTCCGCCCAGTAACACCCATTTCCTGTCAATCACATTACGATCGCCGGAGCGAAGAAAAAGCCGTGAGTAAAAATACTTTCTACATAGCAAAGTTACTTGGCGCAGTCACAGTGCGAACATTGCGCATGCGTACTAAGCGGATTTTCACTGCGATGCGATGAAAAAAAACGAGCGAACAACTCGGAATGAGGGCCAATATACTTTTATTCAGCTACAACATACTGATATTTAAACTACCACATTTTCATTATTTGCTGTTTCTAGTGAAAATATGTCCACTGTTCCCTATTAGGGTAAACCAGCTGGATAAGGATCTTCTGATCCCTGCCTGGTGGGCTGGAGCGGTTCACAGCTCTATGCAGTCATAAGGAATGTTATTTTTCTGGGCTACACCACATTTCTTTATAAATAGGCTTCTTAAAATGATACATTTATTTCACAATAGAAAACAACCAAAAGCCGAGGGAAAAATTCTGAGAAAGAAAGTGAAGGCGGAGAACATTGTTCAATCAATGTAAAACTTTTTTGACAAAAATGATGTCAAATGGAAGACATACATGAGAGAAGCAATAAGTGAGTTTACTTTTGATTGTTGCAAGTTAATGAGAATGTGTGTTTAAGGATACATGTGGCCAGTGAATGTTTAAAAGTAGACTGAAACATTTAATTGCTGTGGAGTACAGGGACAACTCTGACAGACCTAACTGGGAAAAATAAGAATTTACTTACCGATAATTCTATTTCTCGGAGTCCGTAGTGGATGCTGGGGTTCCTGAAAGGACCATGGGGAATAGTGGCTCCGCAGGAGACAGGGCACAAAAAGTAAAGCTTTACGATCAGGTGGTGTGTACTGGCTCCTCCCCCTATGACCCTCCTCCAAGCCTCAGTTAGGATACTGTGCCCGGACGAGCGTACACAATAAGGAAGGATTTATGAATCCCGGGTAAGACTCATACCAGCCACACCAATCACACCGTACAACCTGTGATCTAAACCCAGTTAACAGTATGATAACAGAGGAGCCTCTGAAAGATGGCTCCCTACAACAATAACCCGATTTAGGTAACAATAACTATGTACAATTATTGCAGATAATCCGCACTTGGGATGGGCGCCCAGCATCCACTACGGACTCCGAGAAATAGAATTATCGGTAAGTAAATTCTTATTTTCTCTATCGTCCTAGTGGATGCTGGGGTTCCTGAAAGGACCATGGGGATTATACCAAAGCTCCCAAACGGGCGGGAGAGTGCGGATGACTCTGCAGCACCGAATGAGAGAACTCCAGGTCCTCCTTAGCCAGGGTATCAAATTTGTAGAATTTTACAAACGTGTTCTCCCCCGACCACGTAGCCGCTCGGCAGAGTTGTAATGCCGAGACCCCTCGGGCAGCCGCCCAAGAAGAACCCACCTTCCTTGTGGAGTGGGCTTTTACCGATTTTGGCTGTGGCAGGCCTGCCACAGAATGTGCAAGCTGAATCGTACTACAAATCCAGCGAGCAATAGTCTGCTTAGACGCAGGAGCGCCCAACTTGTTGGGAGCATATAGTATAAACAGTGAGTCAGATTTCCTGACTCCAGCTGTCCTTGAAATGTATATTTTTAAAGCTCTGACAACGTCCAACAACTTGGAGTCCTCCAAGTCGCTTGTAGCCGCAGGCACTACAATAGGCTGGTTCAGATGAAATGCTGACACCACCTTAGGGAGAAAATGTGGACAAGTCCGCAGTTCTGCCCTGTCCGAATGGAAAATCAGATATGGGCTTTTGTAAGATAAAGCTGCCAGTTCTGACACTCTCCTGGCCGAAGCCAGGGCTAGTAGCATGGTCACTTTCCATGTGAGATATTTCAAATCCACATTTTTTAGTGGTTCAAACCAATGAGATTTGAGAAAGTCCAAAACAACATTGAGATCCCACGGTGCCACTGGAGGCACCACAGGGGGCTGTATATGCAGTACTCCCTTAACAAAGGTCTGGACTTCAGGAACTGAAGCCAATTCTTTCTGGAAGAAAATCGACAGGGCCGAAATTTGAACCTTAATAGATCCCAATTTGAGACCCATAGACAATCCTGATTGCAGGAAATGTAGGAATCGACCCAGTTGAAATTCCTCCGTCGGAGCACTCCGATCCTCGCACCACGCAACATATTTTCGCCAAATGCGGTGATAATGTTGCGCGGTTACTTCCTTCCTTGCTTTAATCAAGGTAGGAATGACTTCTTCCGGCATGCCTTTTTCCTTTAGGATCCGGCGTTCAACCTCCATGCCGTCAAACGCAGCCGCGGTAAGTCTTGAAACAGACAGGGACCCTGCTGAAGCAAGTCCCTTCTCAGAGGTAGAGGCCACGGATCCTCCGTGATCATCTCTTGAAGTTCCGGGTACCAAGTCCTTCTTGGCCAATCCGGAACCACTAGTATCGTTCTTACGCCTCTTTGCCGTATAATTCTCAATACTTTTGGTATGAGAGGCAGAGGAGGAAACACATACACCGACTGGTACACCCAAGGCGTTACCAGCGCGTCCACAGCTATTGCCTGCGGGTCTCTTGACCTGGCGCAATACCTGTCCAGTTTTTTGTTGAGGCGAGACGCCATCATGTCCACCATTGGTCTTTCCCAACGGGTTACAAGCATGTGGAAAACTTCTGGATGAAGTCCCCACTCTCCCGGGTGAAGGTCGTGTCTGCTGAGGAAGTCTGCTTCCCAGTTGTCCACTCCCGGGATGAACACTGCTGACAGTGCTATCACATGATTCTCTGCCCAGCGAAGAATCCTTGCAGCTTCTGCCATTGCACTCCTGCTTCTTGTGCCGCCCTGTCTGTTTACATGGGCGACTGCCGTGATGTTGTCCGACTGGATCAACACCGGTTTTCCTTGAAGCAGAGGTTCTGCCTGGCTTAGAGCATTGTAGATTGCTCTTAGTTCCAGAATGTTTATGTGAAGAGACGTTTCCAGGCTCGACCACACGCCCTGGAAGTTTCTTCCTTGTGTGACTGCTCCCCAGCCTCTCAGGCTGGCGTCCGTGGTCACCAGGATCCAATCCTGTATGCCGAATCTGCGGCCCTCCAATAGATGAGCACTCTGCAACCACCACAGAAGAGATACCCTTGTCCTTGGAGACAGGGTTATCCGCTGGTGCATCTGAAGATGCGACCCTGACCATTTGTCCAGCAGATCCCTCTGGAAAATTCTTGCGTGGAATCTGCCGAATGGAATTGCTTCGTAAGAAGCCACCATTTTTCCCAGGACTCTTGTGCATTGATGTACAGACACCTTTCCTGGTTTTAGGAGGTTCCTGACAAGTTCGGATAACTCCTTGGCTTTTTCCTCCGGGAGAAAAACCTTTTTCTGAACCGTGTCCAGAATCATCCCTAGGAACAGCAGACGTGTTGTCGGAATTAACTGGGATTTTGGAATATTCAGAATCCACCCGTGCTGCTTTAGCACTTCTTGAGACAGTGCTAATCCCATCTCTAGCTGTTCTCTGGACCTTGCCCTTATTAGGAGATCGTCCAAGTATGGGATAATTAATACGCCTTTTCTTCGAAGAAGAATCATCATCTCGGCCATTACCTTGGTAAAGACCCGAGGTGCCGTGGACAATCCAAACGGCAGCGTCTGAAACTGATAGTGACAGTTCTGTACGACGAACCTGAGGTACCCCTGGTGTGAGGGGTAAATTGGAACGTGGAGATACGCATCCTTGATGTCCAAGGATACCATAAAGTCCCCTTCTTCCAGGTTCGCTATCACTGCTCTGAGTGACTCCATCTTGAACTTGAACTTTTTTATGTACAGGTTCAAGGATTTCAGATTTAGAATAGGTCTTACCGAGCCATCCGGCTTCGGTACCACAAATAGAGTGGAATAATACCCCTTTCCTTGTTGTAAAAGAGGTACCTTGACAATCACCTGCTGAGAGTACAGCTTGTGAATGGCTTCCAAGACCGTCACCCTGTCGGAGGGGGACGTTGGTAAAGCAGACTTCAGGAAACGGCGAGGTGGATCCGTCTCTAGTTCCAACCTGTACCCCTGAGATATTATCTGCAGGATCCAGGGATCTACCTGCGAGTGAGCCCACTGCGCGCTGAAATTCTTGAGACGACCGCCCACCGCCCCCGAGTCCGCTTGGGAAGCCCCAGCGTCATGCTGAGGCTTTTGTAGAAGCGGGGGAGGGCTTCTGTTCCTGGGAAGGAGCTGCCTGTTGCAGTCTCTTCCCCCTTCCTCTGCCTCGTGGCAGATATGAATATCCCTTTGCTCTCTTGTTTTTAAAGGAACGAAAGGGCTGCGGTTGAAAAGTCGGTGTCTTTTTCTGTTGGGGAGTGACTTGAGGTAAAAAGGTGGATTTCCCGGCTGTAGCCGTGGCCACCAAATCCGATAGACCAACACCAAATAACTCCTCCCCTTTATACGGCAAAACTTCCATATGCCGTTTTGAGTCCGCATCACCTAACCACTGTCGCGTCCATAAACTTCTTCTGGCCGAAATGGACATAGCACTTACCCGTGATGCCAGTGTGCAAATATCCCTCTGTGCATCACGCATATAAAGAAATGCATCCTTTATTTGCTCTAAAGACAGTAAAACATTGTCCCTATCCAGGGTATCAATATTTTCAATCAGGGACTCTGACCAAGCTACCCCAGCACTGCACATCCAGGCTGTCGCTATAGCTGGTCGTAGTATAACACCTGTATGTGTGTATATACTTTTTTGGATATTTTCCATCCTCCTATCTGCTGGATCTTTAAGTGCGGCCGTCTCAGGAGAGGGTAACGCCACTTGTTTTGATAAGCGTGTGAGCGCCTTGTCCACCCTAGGAGGTGTTTCCCAGCGCGCCCTAACCTCTGGCGGGAAAGGGTATAAAGCCAATAACTTCTTTGAAATTAGCAGTTTTTTATCGGGGGCAACCCACGCTTCATCACACACCTCATTTAATTCATCTGATTCAGGAAAAACTATAGGTAGTTTTTTCACACCCCACATAATACCCTGTTTTGTGGTACCTGTAGTATCAGCAATATGTAACGCCTCCTTCATTGCCAAAATCATATAACGTGTGGCCCTACTGGAAAATACGGTTGATTCGTCACCGTCGCCACTGGAATCAGTGCCTGTGTCTGGGTCCGTGTCGACCGACTGAGGTAACGGGCGTTTTACAGCCCCTGACGGTGTTTGAGGCGCCTGGACAGGTGCTAATTGATTGTCCGGCCGTCTCATGTCGTCAAACGACTGCTTTAGCGTGTTGACACTATCCCGTAATTCCATAAATAAAGCCATCCATTCTGGTGTCGACTCCCTAGGGGGTGACATCCCCATATTTGGCAATTGCTCCGCCTCCACACCAATATCGTCCTCATACATGTCGACACACACGTACCGACACACAGCAGACACACAGGGAATGCTCTTAAAGAAGACAGGACCCCACTAGCCCTTTGGGGAGACAGAGGGAGAGTTTGCCAGCACACACCAAAAGCGCTATATATGACAGGGATAGCCTTATAATAAGTGCTCCCTGTATAGCTGCTTTAATATATATATTTTTGCCACAATTTTGCCCCCCCTCTCTTGTTTTACCCTGTTTCTGTAGTGCAGTGCAGGGGAGAGACTGGGAGCCTTCCTGACCAGCGGAGCTGTGTGAGGAAAATGGCGCTGTGTGCTGAGGAGATAGGCCCCGCCCCTTTTTCGGCGGGCTCGTCTCCCGCTCTTTAACGGATTCTGGCAGGGGTTAAATATCTCCATATAGCCCCCGGAGGCTATATGTGAGGTATTTTTTGCCAAAAAATAGGTTTACATTGCCTCCCAGGGCGCCCCCCTCCCAGCGCCCTGCACCCTCAGTGACTGCCGTGTGAAGTGTGCTGAGAGGAAATGGCGCACAGCTGCAGTGCTGTGCGCTACCTTAAGAAGACTGAGGAGTCTTCTGCCGCCGATTCTGGACCTTCTTCTCGTTTCAGCATCTGCAAGGGGGCCGGCGGCGAGGCTCCGGTGACCATCCAGGCTGTACCTGTGATCGTCCCTCTGGAGCTAATGTCCAGTAGCCAAAGAAGCCAATCCATCCTGCACGCAGGTGAGTTCACTTCTTCTCCCCTAAGTCCCTCGTTGCAGTGATCCTGTTGCCAGCAGGACTCACTGTAAAATAAAAAACCTAAGCTAAACTTTTCTAAGCAGCTCTTTAGGAGAGCCACCTAGATTGCACCCTTCTCGGCCGGGCACAAAAATCTAACTGAGGCTTGGAGGAGGGTCATAGGGGGAGGAGCCAGTACACACCACCTGATCGTAAAGCTTTACTTTTTGTGCCCTGTCTCCTGCTGAGCCACTATTCCCCATGGTCCTTTCAGGAACCCCAGCATCCACTAGGACGATAGAGAAATATAAAGAACGATGGGTGGTAGATGTCAGTATTTGCCAAAAGAAAACTACAGAACATGGATTCCAAACAAAGTACAGTGGGGGTCATTCCAAATTGATCGTAGCTGTGCTAAATTTAGCACAGCTACGATCACTGACACAGACATGCGGGGGAACGCCCAGCACAGGGCTAGTCCGCCCCGCATCTCTGGCCCGCACAAGTACAAAAGCATCGCTCAGCAGCGATGCTTTTGTACTTGTAGAGTAATTCCCAGCCAGCGCAGCTCCTGCAGCTGGCCGGAAGTTATTTGTCGCTGCCAGGGTCGAAGCAGCTGCGGCCTGCCCCCCTGCACGGTCCTGCCACGCCTGCGTTGGACGGACCGCACCTGGAAAATGGCGGCCAAATTCCGCTGTGCCGCCCCCTCCTGCCCAGCGACCGCCTCTGCCTGTCAATCAGGCAGAGGCAATCTGTAGGCAATGACAACCGTCGGCCATCTGGTATGCGCCGGCGCACTGCGGCGCTGGCGCATGCGCAGTTCTGAGCCAATCGCACTGCTGCAAAAAACTGCAACGTGCGATCGGGTTGGAATGACCCCCCAGTATTTGGTAAAGAAAGAGATAAAGAAATTTGTCTGTACACTGTATTAAGAGAGACAGGCTCCTCATAACATATGTGACACATCAAGCTATTCTGTAAAGATGATTATTATCCATTATTTATATAACACCAATAGATTGCATATCGTTTTACAGAATATACTGTAATCATTCACAGTATTCTCTGTCAGCTGGAGCCTATAGTCTAAGGCAGGGGTGGCCAAACAGTCGATCCCGATCGACTGGTCGATCGCGGACATGCGACCAGTCGATCGCGATCCGCCGCCCAGCCACCCGAAGCCGCGCCTCTCCTGCCTGCCGCTCTGCCTCCTCAGTCTGGTCTGCGGCAGTGACGGCCGAGTGTATAGCTCAAATCAGGTGCCGGTTCGTTAGCCAATGAGAGCTCGCGGACCGGCGCCTGATTTGAGCTATACACGCTGCCGTCACCGCCGGAGATTAGACTGAGAAGCAGGGCGGCAGACAGGAGAAGCGCGCGCTGCGCTCTCCACACAGCAACGGTGAGCTCTTCTATGGGGGCATATCTGGCATTGTGGGCAGAGCCGGCCCTAACCAATATGATGCCCTAGGCAAGATTTTATCTGGTGCCCCCTAGCACCACCGCTAGTTCCACCTCTGACCCTGTACCCCTTTCCCAGCACCATCACCCCTCACCCATAGCAGTTCTCATTTTGGTGCTCCTACCCCCTATATTTTAAATAGGAACAGTGCGCACGTTCGCTGTACAGCCCAAAAAGGGGCGTGTTTTTGCTGGGACGGGACATGGCCACACAATAGTACTCCCAATTTAAATTTCACAACACAGTAGTGCTACTTTATTCACATTATATCATGCAATAGTGTCCCTTATTCATGTTACATCACACAGTAGTACCACTTTACCTTATATACGTTACTCCTCACAGTAGTGCGTGTTTTTCACATTACATCACAGCATATTGCTTTTATTCGCATTAGATCACATAGTAGTTCCCTTTCTATACGTATTGGATACACAGTAGAGAACCTTATACACATAATACCACACAGTAATGCCCTCACACATATGACACACATTATTAATGTCCTTATAAACACAATACGCCTTACACATTATGCCAACCTTTATTAATGCCCTTATGCACATAATGTCCCTTACATGTATGCCGCACATTTCATGTATTTATACACGACACACACAATGCCCCTTACACATATGCTGAACATTATTGTGCAACCAACCCACCCACACGCACTACTCACACGACCGCTAACACTGTGACCTCTGCCTCTACCTGGATACAGATGTGTCCTCATACATCTTGCCGCAATATGACATGCAGCAGGAGATGCCTGACGTGAGTCAGCGGGCAGCTCTGCTAACGTCTGGCACCTTTTTTTTTTGCTGAAAATTAGTCTTATTTGCATTACTATGTGACTAGGATGCACAAGCATGCCTATATTCTGTGTGTGACTGTGGTTGTATCTGCATAAGGAATGCTACTTTACACTGATTTCCAGGAATACACTGTAGCATAGCATTTTGTATGCAGATACAGCCGAAGTCACACACAGAATATAGGCATGCCGCATATCATTTTAATCAGCAGAAGCTGTTGGTGCCCCTAGGCATGCTAAATGCCCTAGGCATATGCCTAGTTTGCCTATGCCTGGGGTCGGCTCTGATTGTGGGCACATGGCTCAGTGGGGGCATATCTGGCAATGTGGGGCATATCTGGCACTGTGGGGTCATATGTGGCACTGGGGGCATATCTGGCTCTGCGGGCACATGGCACTGTGGGGGCATATCTGGCACTGTGGGGGCATATCTGGCACTGTGGGCACATGGCACTGTGGGGGCATATCTGTATCTGGCACTGTGGGGGCATATCTGGCACTGTGGGGGCATATCTGGCACTGTGGGCACATGGCACTGTGAGGCCATATCTGGCACTGTGGGCACATGGCACTGTGGGGGCATATCTGTATCTGGCACTGTGGGGGCATATCTGGCACTGTGGGCACATGGCACTGTGGGGGCATATGTGTTTGAGGTTTTTACCTGTGGGGGCCAATGTGTTATTTTGTGTGAGGCAGTCATTACACTCTGTGCAGCAAGGCTACATCCCTTTTTTAGTTATACCACGCCCACTTTTTGTTATACCACGCCCCTTTTTGCACGCGTGCTATTATTCCTCCTAGGTAGATCGCAAAAGCTTTTTAGCTTTCACAGTAGATCACCGACTCCAAAAGTCTGGCCGCCCCTGGTCTAAGGTCTAGAACACAAACACACGCATACTAACATCAGCCTACCAGAGTGAATTTGCTGTAGGATTTGGATTGTTGAGGAAATCAGAGCAAACATAATAAGAACATACAAGTCATACTAATAGTTCCCTAGTCAGAATCAAATCCATGTCCCCAGTTCTGTTGTGGGCAATGCTAACCACTCAGCCACCATGCACAAGAATTGTAGTACAGTATATGAGAGAAGACATTATCACAATATACTTATTAGATGAGGAGAGAGTGCTACAATGCAGGGACAAATTGTATGATACAGAACATTGGGGGTCATTCCGAGTTGTTCGCTCTTATTTTTTTCTCGCAACGGAGCGATTAGTCGCTAATGCGCATGCGCAATGTCCGCAGTGCGACTGCGCCAAGTAAATTTGCTATGCAGTTAGGTATTTTACTCACGGCATTACAAGGTTTTTTCTTCGTTCTGGTGATCGTAATGTGATTGACAGGAAGTGGGTGTTTCTGGGCGGAAACTGGCCGTTTTATGGGTGTGTGCGAAAAAACGCTACCGTTTCTGGGAAAAACGCGGGAGTGGCTGGGGAAACGGAGGAGTGTCTGGGCGAACGCTGGGTGTGTTTGTGACGTCAAACCAGGAACGAAACTGACTGAACTGATCGCAGATGCCGAGTAAGTCTGGAGCTACTCAGAAACTGCTAAGAAGTGTCTATTTGCAATTCTGCAAATCTTTCGTTCGCAATTTTGATAAGCTAAGATTCACTCCCAGTAGGCGGCAGCTTAGCGTGTGCAAAGCTGCTAAAAGCAGCTTGCGAGCGAACAACTCGGTATGACCCCCATTGTGAGCTTCAATGTGACAATCTAATGTGAATGATGAAATATTCTCTGTAAAGTGATGCTTATTATGGTGATTCTATATGAATTATAATAATAATATTAATCAATATAAAATCCCTTGTGTAGATAAAGGCAGATAGTGGTAATGATTATTTGTAACATTTACACAGGTGAGAACTCGTGAATCCTAAATATATGTACAGAAAAAAAAGCGATTTTAATGCTTTGTAGTTCAGCAATGAATAACTTAATATTAGTAAGTGATACTTGCATTCAGATACAAACATACATAGAGATGGGATGTTGTCAGGATCCCATCAGTCAGAATACCAAAAGTGACATCCAGCTGGTCAAAATCCTGACGGATCCCATCGGTAAGTACCTGGGTTTGAGTTAGGTTTGGTGCTAGGCACTGAGGGAGGATTAGGCTGCAGGGTGGACAGGTAGGGTTATGCTGCAGTAGTGGACAGTTAGGGTCAGGCTCTGGGAGGGGATGATTAAGGTTAAGCTGTGGGAGAGGTGGGTTAAGGTTAAAGTAGTCACCAGGATCCTGTCACGGATATACTAGCTGGGACTGGTGATTCCGAACTGGGTTCAGGGTGGGAGACGGACTCTCCGGGATGGACGTGTCCTGGTAGGACCAAGGCCCTCATTCCGAGTTGTTCGCTCGGTAAAAATCTTCGCATCGCAGCGATTTTCCGCTTAATGCGCATGCGCAATGTCCGCACTGCGACTGCGCCAAGTAAATTTGCTATGCAGTTAGGATTTTTACTCACGGCTTTTTCATCGTTCTGGCGATCGTAATGTGATTGACAGGAAATGGGTGTTACTGGGCGGAAACAGGCCGTTTTATGGGCGTGTGGGAAAAAACGCTACCGTTTCCGGAAAAAACGCAGGAGTGGCCGGAGAAACGGGGGAGTGTCTGGGCGAACGCTGGGTGTGTTTGTGACGTCAAACCAGGAACGACAAGCACTGAAATGATCGCAGATGCCGAGTAAGTCTGAAGCTACTCAGAAACTGCTACGAGGTGTGTAATCGCAATATTGCGAATACATCGTTCGCAATTTTAAGATGCTAAGATTCACTCCCAGTAGGCGGCGGCTTAGCATGAGCAAATCTGCTAAAATCCGCTTGCGAGCGAACAACTCGGAATGAGGGCCCAAGTTCTGTGTTAGCACCAAGGTGTCGGCTGGTACTGGCGTCTTTGAATTAGGTTCAGACTGGGTGGCAATCTCTCCGGGATGGAAGCGGACTGGCTGAATAAAGTTCCTTCTCATTAAGTTTTTGGATCCAAGATGAAGACTTTAAAGATAAAGAAAAAGAATATGACGAAGATAATGGGATTCCGGGATACTCCACTGACGCAGTCGTAGGAGCTGGTTACCATGGTCGGAGCCTGCGACACTCCCTTGCTTGTGGCGGTAACGGAGGCAGCAGCAGCGGGATGACGGCAGCAGTCGTACAACTCGGAGTCGTTCGGGTCTAGGATCATGGGAGCCAGGTGAATAGGAACCAGGAAAGCGGAACTGCAATACAACAGGAACCAAGAGCAAGGATACACACTGGAAACTGGGAGCACAGAGCACTAGCATGCAGACTAGCTGCTGAAGATGTTGCACTGGCGTCAGAATGCACTCAGGTATACCCTGCCCCCTGCAAGGATTGGCTGCAGCAAGATTAGGCTGAATCAGGCCCTGATTGGTCTTTGCTGACCATGTGATACTTTCCAAGATGGTGTCGCCCTGTGCCCGGCGCCGCCCGCAATGCAACTGCACTGGGCTTCCTGTAGGCAGCATCGGATCTCCCTCTGCTCCCTGTACCTCTGCCTCGGCTGCCCGCTCGTGTCAGCCACTGCCCGCTGCAGCGCTGCTGAGGACACAGCCACAAGGCACGGATGGGTGAGCCGCGTCTCCTGCTACCCGTGACAGATCCTACGGGATATTGAACATCAGGATACAGCTGATAGCATTCTGACCATGGGGATGGTAACTGCCACTCCATAGAGACATAGATAACCTAGGCCAGTACTTCTCAAGTATGTGCATGGACAGTTCTGAGTTTATAGTATGTTCTAAGTAGAGGTGAGCAGGTTCAGTTCTCTGATAACTGAACCTACCCGAACATTGGGATCCGAGCCCGGATCCAATTCTGACTTGGAACTTACCAAAGCGAGGCCGAATGTCATCTTCCTTCTGTCGGATTCTCGTGGGTTTTGGATTCCATATAAGTCCCTGTGCATCGGCGCAATCTTCACTCCGGCATTTGAAAGTGTACTGAATGGATATGTCCATCTCAGTACTGGGTGGCGTGGTGTGTTGCGGGTGGGGGTGCCCTGTGTGCTGTATCTGCAAAAGGGGTGCTCTCTCTGTCTGCGGTATCTGAAAAAGGGGTGCTCTGTCTGCTGTATGTGAAAAAGGGGTGCTCTCTGCGCTGTATCTAAAAAAGGGGTGCTCTCTGTCTGCGGTACCTGAAAAAGGGGTGCTTTCTCTGTCTGCTGTATCTGAAAAAGGGACGCTCTCCCTGTCTGCTGTATTTAAAAAAGGGGTGTTCACTCTGTCTGCTGTATCTGAAAAAGTAGTGTCCATCTCAGTACTGGGTGGCATGGTGTGTGGCGGGTGGGGGTGCCCTGTGTGCTGTATCTGGAAAAGGGGTGCTCTCTCTGTCTGCTGTATCTGAAAAGGGGGTGCTCTCTGTCTGCGGTATCTATAAAAGGGGTGCTCTGTCTGCTTTATGTGAAAAAGGGGTGCTCTCTCTGCTGTATCTGAAGAAGGGGTGCTCTCTCTGCTGTATCTAAAAAAGGGGTGCTCTCTGTCTGCGGTATCTGAAAAAGGGGTGCTCTCTCTGTCTGCTGTATCTGAAAAAGGGACGCTCTCCCTGTCTGCTGTATCTGAAAAAGGGGTGTTCACTCTGTCTGCTGTATCTGAAAAAGGAGTGTCCATCTCAGTACTGGGTGGCGTGGTGTGTGGCGGGTGGGGGTGCCCTGTGTGCTGTATCTGAAAAAGGGGTGCTTACTGTCTGTTGTATCCGAAAAAGGGTTGAACTCTGTCTGCTGTATCTAAAAAAGGGAGCTCTCTATTTCTGCTGTATCTGAAAGGGGTGACCTGTCTGTCTATCCAGGGGCTCTGCCTCAGTGTAAAATTAAAATAATAAAATAAAAACAAAAAGCTTAAAATTTATTTAACAAAAATATTTTTTGTTTGTGCTATACCCCAGTGTGCTAAACAATTTTTATTTTATTTTCATAAGTACTGTGACACTGCCGGTATATTATTTTCTACTCATATACGTATTGTTTAACGCTGTCGGTGAAGTCAACCACAGTGTGTTATTATTATTATACACATTTTGGACTCATTTGTGCGACGCTGTCAGTGAAGTCAACCACAGTGTGTAATTATTATATACATTTCTGACTCATTTGTGCGACGCTGTTGGTGAAGTCAACCGTAGTGTGTAATTATTATTTATATTTCTGACTCATTTGTGCGACGCTGTTGGTGAAGTCAACCGTAGTGTGTAATTATTATTTATATTTCTGACTCATTTGTGCGATGCTGTCAGTGAAGTCAACCACAGTGTGTAATTATATATATTTCTAACTCATTTGTGCGACGCTGACGGTCAACCCCACTTTGGGGGTCATTCCGAGTTGATCGCTCGCTAGCTACTTTTAGCAGCCGTGCAAATGCATAGTCTCCGCCCACGGGGGAGTGTATTTTTGCTTTGCAAGTGTGCGATCGCATGTGCAGCCGAGCGGTACAAAAACATTTTGTGCAAAACAAGACCAGCCCTGTAGTTACTTATCCTGTGCGATGATTCTAGCACCGGAGGTCCGAGAATTGACGTCAGATACCCGCCCAGCAAATGCCTGGTCATGCCTGCATTTTCCCTACCACTCCCAGAAAACAGTCAGTTGACACCCACAAACGCCCTCTTCCTGTCAATCTCCTTGCGATCGGCTGTGCAAATGGATTTGTCGCTAGAAGCATTGCACAGCAACGATGCTGTTTGTACCCATACGACGTGCGTGCGCATTGCACCCTTTTGTCTTGAAAGAAATGGAGGCTACTACTAGTGCTGAAGCTGCTGCCAATAGTCATAACATTGACAATGCAAGTCCGTCAACGTCATCTGCTAAGACAGATGCCCAGGAACATAGAGGGCTTAAGTCAGGGTATATAAAATCATTTAATTTTAAATTAGTAAAGAAAAAAAAATCAAAAGGAAAGTTAGCTGCAGAGGCAGTAAGACAAACTGTGCATTCAGAATCAGAACCATCAGACATTCTTGAGGAATGTTTAGGGGTGTGCACGTCAGCTCTGTGTGAGTCTGACATTTCTCATACTGTCATCATAGAGAAGCCACTTTCACCTCCTTCCACCATTTCTGAACCATCTGCACATGTGGGGAGCAGTACAAGAAAAGATGGTGATGAATCTAATGAAAAGGTGATGAATCTGATGAGGACATAATACAAATTGAGGATTCGTATGTGGAAGTGGGACAGGATGAGGGGGATATGTGTATACAGTGAGGATGTTGATGATTATGTTGTTTGTGTAAGTCAGCCACCAGTGGCTGCAGTTGTTGACCATGATAAAAAAGAAAGCCATTGCGATGCCTGGACATAAGACCAAAAAAGCCACTACTTGGGTGTGGGATTATTTTTACCCCAATCCTGACATTGTTTATGAAAGCATCTGCTGCATTTGTGAGGCCAAATTTAGTGCGGTAGGAACGTTAGCCATCTAGGCACCTCCTCCATGTTACGTCATTTGTGTCGAAGACTGCCAGCCAACTGTATCTGTTATTTACATTACACCGCACAGTAGTGTCCATTATTCACATTACACCGCACAGTAGTGTCCATTATTCACATTACACCACACAGTAGTGTCCATTATTCACATTACAAAACAAAGTAATGTCTGTTATTCACATTACACCTCACAGTAGTGTCCATTATTCACATTACACCACAAAGTAGTGTCTATTATTCACATTATACCACACATAAGTACCCTCATACCACCCTTTATACCTCGTACACCACACAGCTGTACCCCGTATACCTGTTACACCACACAGTAGAGCCCCTTAAACACATTATGCCACAGTAAATGGCTGGGAATGCACTGGCTAGTATCAGAGGCAAATACACACACACACACATACACACACACACACACACACACACACACACACACACACACACACACACACACACACACACACACACACACACACATATGAACCAAAAGGTTTATGTGTGCATTATACAAAGGTGCAGCAGTATATACTGCTTCCTCATTATCGTCATTCCTCCTCCTCATTCATCCTCCTCTCACCCCAGAGCTGCTGGGAATCATCATCATTGCTATTCCTCATTCCTGACAGTATAATTTAGAATGTTAATATAAGTAATATTGTACAGCACTCACCCCCCAATTTCTGTGACTGAGGGCAGGGGGCTACATCGTCAGTGGGTGCTGACCTGCTCCCTCACTGCTGCTGTCTGGCCCTGTACTGTAGGCTCTCCAGATTCAGTCCTTCACTGTTTACCTCTGAAGTCACTCTGACAGAGCCATTCTGTCCTCTCTGTGCTTTGTAACCGCCCACCTTGCCACTGCCTGCCTCATCTGAGTCCTAACTCCAGTTCTGCTGCTTACTAGCGCTGCCAACCCAAACGCTGCCGCTGCTCGGTGCAGGGCACTGTGGGATTGAACTGGGAGAGACATCATGATGTCTCTCACCATCCCATGAGACACTGCAGGAGCTGGGAGGGGGCTGGGTACATGGGCAGGCAGTTGCAGAGATGCCCGCTGTAATGTGTATTGGTAACAGTTTACCTGTCAGAGAAGGAGCGTATGCACCACTACTATTATACGTTACAGTGAGCAGTGATGAAGCTGGCAAAAGCACATACAAAGGACAAGGTGATCACGAGTGGATGCGACCAGTGGTGGTTTTGTCAACAGGGCAAATGCGCTATGGCTGCACCATCCTAGTTATGGCCCTGGCTGTACCTCTTTTACATGCCCTGGTCCCCAGCTAGGCACCAGACAGAATACTGTACCCACCTCCCCCTCTCTGTTACCTTGCAAGTGGGGAAAACATACCAGCTCATGGAAGTTTAAATTGTATTCTTGCTGGGTCTTTGAAATTATGAACATACACAACTCATTGATGGTAATGGCAATACATTTTTAGAACTATACCAATAACATATACTTTAGTTATTCTACTCCCCCCCCCCCCCCCATCTGAGGGGTCTATTTATTAATATGTTTTCACACCCTTTTCACATTATTTTAGTATCACCTGGATGTATTAAAGGGCACTTGTAGCAGTTTTCATGAAAAACTGCTCCAAACCCTTTAATTCACTTTTTTTTTTACTAACCCACATCACATTCCTCATACTTATAATTGGAAATGTGATGTGGCCAAATTGACAAAAAAAAAAGTGAAAAAATACCGCAGTGTGCCCTGTGATAATCTCGCCAGCTCAGGCTAGCGAGTTCACAGGACAGCACTGCGATAAGCACCCTTTTGCCCAGCTTTCTCTGCCCCAGCTGATCACAGTGTAAAAACAAAAAAGTAAAAAAAAAAAAAAAAACATACTCACCTGTCCAGGGAGCCGGTATCCGCTGCTCCGGTGAGCGCTGCCAGGCGCCGGGTCCCCCATATGCTGCGCTGTGACCCTGGTGCAGTAAAGTGATGCTGCAAAACGGCAGCGCACTTTACAACACCGGGGGTCACAGCGCAGGAGAAGGACCCGGCGCCAGGCAGCTTCCTGAAGCAGCGCGGATTAGCTCCCTGGACAGGTGAGTATATTGACCTTCTGGGATGGGGTCCGCGGCTTGCGGGGGTAGTCGCGGCGGGGGGTCAACCGGGCGGCGGCGGTAGCGGCGATGCCGGTGGGGGCGGAGCATACGCAACAGGACATCAGGGAACACGCATCGGTATCGCAAGTTGTATACACACGGTGCAATATGCACTATATAGTCCATATCGGTAGTTCATATCGCACCGTGTGTATGCCCCATTAGGTTTAGGCTGCTGGATGGGAAGTTTAGGTTTGGGCTGCAGGTAGAGAGGGTTAGGGGGAGGAAGAGGGTTAGCATACTTACTAAAAATTGTCATGACTCAATTAGTCGGGAAGCCGCTGTTGGTATGCTGACCACCGGAATCCTCACTGTCAATATTCCGTACCCAACCCGTCCACCTAGCAAATCAACATCTGTACATTATCAATTTGTGCCCAAGCAGTGCTACATGGTTTTGCCACAGTGTAAAAATCTTACTGGATTTAATAAAAATTTAAATCAGACCTAATAAATAAATTAAAGCAGGCAGAGAAATGTTTTACGATATACAGAACAACTTTAAAAGGAACTTTAAACCATATATGAAACTGTACATTAAATACTTTTTACATTTAGGCTTCATAGTATAACTAGCAAATACCATACCTCCCAACTGTCCCGATTTTCGCGGGACAGTCCCGTTTTTTGGGACTGTCCCGCTGTCCCACCCGCGAGCCGCAGTGTCCCGCGGTGGATGGGGGGGGGGGGGGGCAGTTGGGAGGCTCTGTCTGTCGCTTCCCTGCTTAGCAGCGTCTATTCAGGGGAGTCAGAGGGAGAGGGGGCATGCCAGCGGCTCACAGAGCGCTGGGCATGCCCCCTCAGTGACGAAAACGGGGGCGTGGCTCGCGATCGCGGGTCCTCCCGCGAAGCCATGCCCCCTTTTCTAAGACCACGCCCATTTTTCGGGAGCGCACGCGGCTTTGCCGCACGCGTGTCCCTCTTTGAAGAAACACAAAGTTGGGAGGTATGAAATACTGTATTCACACCTTCTATGGAAGAATAAAAGACTTTGATGCGTGATCTTTCTAAAAGTGGACAATTCTATTTACTCTAATGGTCTTTACAGGAGAAAATTCCTAGGTAGGTTATACTAGTAAGTCCTTTGTAAATGTGCATCTGCTGTTGCAGATACATAGAAGTATATTTACTAAGGTGCAGGTTTTATGAACTGGATATGTTGCCCATAGCAACCAATCAGATTCTATCACTAATCTAACACCTTCTAGACAGTGCCAGATTAAGGTCCACATGGGCCTGGAGCTGAAATGTATGAAGGGCCTATAGTGTGCATTGGCAGGAGGTATGACAAGCGCTGTAGCGAGGGTGGTCTAAATAGGGGGTGTGGCCTGTGCCATGGGTGTGGCTACCTCCATGGAGGTCATAGTGCCTACCTTCAACCATTTAATAGAGGAGCAGAACAGACCCATACACACATACATACAGTGGTTGTCAAAGTGGGAATTTTGAA
Organism: Pseudophryne corroboree; assembly: GCF_028390025.1. Classification (NCBI taxonomy): domain Eukaryota; kingdom Metazoa; phylum Chordata; class Amphibia; order Anura; family Myobatrachidae; genus Pseudophryne; species Pseudophryne corroboree. The sequence goes on along the minus strand of NC_086444.1, from coordinate 345,029,659 downwards.
GTGGGGGTATGGGAAATGAAACAGGATTACTGTTGCGCGCACCTAAAAAGGGAACATGGCCACAGAAACTACATGCATTAGTGTGACCCTCACCTCCTAATCTGTATAGCTACCCATTACTGTGCCCCCCTTTCTTCCTAGTCTGTATATGCGTCAGTGTGCCCCATCCTAGTCTGTATATGCGTCAGTGTGCCCCCCTTTCTTCCTAGTCTGTATATGCGTCAGTGTGCCCCATCCTAGTCTGTATATGCGTCAATGTGCCCCCCTCCCCTCCTAGTCTGTATATGCGTCAGTGTGCCCACCTCCCCTCCTAGTCTGTAAATGCGTCAGTGTGCCCCCCTCCCCTCCTAGTCTGTATATGCGTCAGTGTGCCCCATCCTAGTCTGTATATGCGTCAATGTGCCCCCCTCCCCTCCTAGTCTGTATATGCGTCAGTGTGCCCACCTCCCCTCCTAGTCTGTAAATGCGTCAGTGTGCCCCCCTCCCCTCCTAGTCTGTATATGCGTCAGTGTGCCCCATCCTAGTCTGTATATGCGTCAGTGTGCCCACCTCCCCTCCTAGTCTGTAAATGCGTCAGTGTGCCCCCCTCCCCTCCTAGTCTGTATATGTGTCAGTGTGCCCCATCCTAGTCTGTATATGCGTCAGTGTGCCCACCTCCCCTCCTAGTCTGTAAATGCGTCAGTGTGCCCCCCTTTCTTCCTAGTCTGTATATGCGTCAGTGTGCTCCATCCTAGTCTGTATATGCGTCAGTGTGCCCCCCTTTCTTCCTAGTCTGTATATGCGTCAGTGTGCCCCATCCTAGTCTGTATATGCGTCAATGTGCCCCCCTCCCCTCCTAGTCTGTATATGCGTCAGTGTGCCCACCTCCCCTCCTAGTCTGTAAATGCGTCAGTGTGCCCCCCTCCCCTCCTAGTCTGTATATGCGTCAGTGTGCCCCATCCTAGTCTGTATATGCGTCAGTGTGCCCACCTCCCCTCCTAGTCTGTAAATGCGTCAGTGTGCCCCCCTCCCCTCCTAGTCTGTATATGCGTCAGTGTGCCCCATCCTAGTCTGTATATGCGTCAGTGTGCCCACCTCCCCTCCTAGTCTGTAAATGCGTCAGTGTGCCCCCCTTTCTTCCTAGTCTGTATATGCGTCAGTGTGCTCCATCCTAGTCTGTATATGCGTCAGTGTGCCCCCCTTTCTTCCTAGTCTGTATATGCGTCAGTGTGCCCCATCCTAGTCTGTATATGCGTCAATGTGCCCCCCTCCCCTCCTAGTCTGTATATGCGTCAGTGTGCCCACCTCCCCTCCTAGTCTGTAAATGCGTCAGTGTGCCCCCCTCCCCTCCTAGTCTGTATATGCGTCAGTGTGCCCCATCCTAGTCTGTATATGCGTCAGTGTGCCCACCTCCCCTCCTAGTCTGTAAATGCGTCAGTGTGCCCCCCTCCCCTCCTAGTCTGTATATGCGTCAGTGTGCCCCATCCTAGTCTGTATATGCGTCAGTGTGCCCACCTCCCCTCCTAGTCTGTAAATGCGTCAGTGTGCCCCCCTTTCTTCCTAGTCTGTATATGCGTCAGTGTGCTCCATCCTAGTCTGTATATGCGTCAGTGTGCCCCCCTCCCCTCCTAGTCTGTAAATGCATCAGTGTGCACCCCTCCCCTCCTAGTCTGTATATGCGTCAGTGTGCCCCCCTCCCCTCCTAGTCTGTAAATGCGTCAGTGTGCCCCCCTCCTCTCCTAGTCTGTATATGCGTCAGTGTGCCCCATCCTAGTCTGTAAGAGATGAGCGGGTTCGGTTTCTCTGAATCCGAACCCGCCAGAACTTCATGTTTTTTTTCACGGGTCCGAGCGACTCGGATCTTCCCGCCTTGCTCGGTTAACCCGAGCGCGCCCGAACGTCATCATGACGCTGTCGGATTCTCGCGAGGCTCGGATTCTATCGCGAGACTCGGATTCTATATAAGGAGCCGCGCGTCGCCGCCATTTTCACACGTGCATTGAGATTGATAGGGAGAGGACGTGGCTGGCGTCCTCTCCGTTTAGAATTAGAATAGATTAGAGAGACACTTGATTTACTAATTTTGGGGAGCATTAGGAGTACTCAGTAGTGTACAGTGCAGAGTTTTGCTGATAGTGACCAGTGACCACCACTTTTATTTATAATCCGTTCTCTGCCTGAAAAAAGCGATACACAGCACACAGTGACTCAGTCACACACCATATCTGTGTGCACTGCTCAGGCTCAGGCCAGTGTGCTGCATCATCTATATATATTATATATCTGTCTGACTGCTCAGCTCACACAGCTTATAATTGTGGGGGAGACTGGGGAGCACTACTGCAGTGCCAGTTATAGGTTATAGCAGGAGCCAGGAGTACATAATATTATATTAAAATTAAACAGTGCACACTTTTGCTGCAGGAGTGCCACTGCCAGTGTGACTAGTGACCAGTGACCTGACCACCAGTATATAATATTAGTAGTATACTATCTCTTTATCAACCAGTCTATATTAGCAGCAGACACAGTACAGTGCGGTAGTTCACGGCTGTGGCTACCTCTGTGTCGGCACTCGGCAGCCCGTCCATAATTGTATATACCAGTGACCTAACCGTGGTTTTTTTTTCTTTCTTTATACATACATACTAGTTACGAGTATACTATCTCTTTATCAACCAGTCTATATATTAGCAGCAGACACAGTACAGTGCGGTAGTTCACGGCTGTGGCTACCTCTGTGTCGGCACTCGGCAGCCCGTCCATAATTGTATATACCACCTAACCGTGTTTTTTTTTTCTTTCTTTATACATACATACTAGTTACGAGTATACTATCTCTTTATCAACCAGTCTATATATTAGCAGCAGACACAGTACAGTGCGGTAGTTCACGGCTGTGGCTACCTCTGTGTCGGCACTCGGCAGCCCGTCCATAATTGTATATACCACCTAACCGTGGTTTTTTTTTCTTTCTTTATACATACATACTAGTTACGAGTATACTATCTCTTTATCAACCAGTCTATATATTAGCAGCAGACACAGTACAGTGCGGTAGTTCACGGCTGTGGCTACCTCTGTGTCGGCACTCGGCAGCCCGTCCATAATTGTATATACCACCTAACCGTGGTTTTTTTTTCTTTCTTTATACATACATACTAGTTACGAGTATACTATCTCTTTATCAACCAGTCTATATATTAGCAGCAGACACAGTACAGTGCGGTAGTTCACGGCTGTGGCTACCTCTGTGTCGGCACTCGGCAGCCCGTCCATAATTGTATATACCACCTAACCGTGGTTTTTTTTTCTTTCTTTATACATACATACTAGTTACGAGTATACTATCTCTTTATCAACCAGTCTATATATTAGCAGCAGACACAGTACAGTGCGGTAGTTCACGGCTGTGGCTACCTCTGTGTCGGCACTCGGCAGCCCGTCCATAATTGTATATACCACCTAACCGTGGTTTTTTTTTCTTTCTTTATACATACATACTAGTTACGAGTATACTATCTCTTTATCAACCAGTCTATATATTAGCAGCAGACACAGTACAGTGCGGTAGTTCACGGCTGTGGCTACCTCTGTGTCGGCACTCGGCAGCCCGTCCATAATTGTATATACCACCTAACCGTGGTTTTTTTTCTTTCTTTATACATACATACTAGTTACGAGTATACTATCTCTTTATCAACCAGTCTATATATTAGCAGCAGACACAGTACAGTGCGGTAGTTCACGGCTGTGGCTACCTCTGTGTCGGCACTCGGCAGCCCGTCCATAATTGTATACTAGTATCCAATCCATCCATCTCCATTGTTTACCTGAGGTGCCTTTTAGTTGTGCCTATTAAAATATGGAGAACAAAAATGTTGAGGTTCCAAAATTAGGGAAAGATCAAGATCCACTTCCACCTCGTGCTGAAGCTGCTGCCACTAGTCATGGCCGAGACGATGAAATGCCAGCAACGTCGTCTGCCAAGGCCGATGCCCAATGGCATAGTACAGAGCATGTCAAAACCAAAACACCAAATATCAGTAAAAAAAGGACTCCAAAACCTAAAATAAAATTGTCGGAGGAGAAGCGTAAACTTGCCAATATGCCATTTACCACACGGAGTGGCAAGGAACGGCTGAGGCCCTGGCCTATGTTCATGGCTAGTGGTTCAGCTTCACATGAGGATGGAAGCACTCAGCCTCTCGCTAGAAAACTGAAAAGACTCAAGCTGGCAAAAGCACCGCAAAGAACTGTGCGTTCTTTGAAATCCCAAATCCACAAGGAGAGTCCAATTGTGTCGGTTGCGATGCCTGACCTTCCCAACACTGGACGTGAAGAGCATGCGCCTTCCACCATTTGCACGCCCCCTGCAAGTGCTGGAAGGAGCACCCGCAGTCCAGTTCCTGATAGTCAGATTGAAGATGTCAGTGTTGAAGTACACCAGGATGAGGAGGATATGGGTGTTGCTGGCGCTGGGGAGGAAATTGACCAGGAGGATTCTGATGGTGAGGTGGTTTGTTTAAGTCAGGCACCCGGGGAGACACCTGTTGTCCGTGGGAGGAATATGGCCGTTGACATGCCAGGTGAAAATACCAAAAAAATCAGCTCTTCGGTGTGGAGGTATTTCACCAGAAATGCGGACAACAGGTGTCAAGCCGTGTGTTCCCTTTGTCAAGCTGTAATAAGTAGGGGTAAGGACGTTAACCACCTCGGAACATCCTCCCTTATACGTCACCTGCAGCGCATTCATAATAAGTCAGTGACAAGTTCAAAAACTTTGGGTGACAGCGGAAGCAGTCCACTGACCAGTAAATCCCTTCCTCTTGTAACCAAGCTCACGCAAACCACCCCACCAACTCCCTCAGTGTCAATTTCCTCCTTCCCCAGGAATGCCAATAGTCCTGCAGGCCATGTCACTGGCAATTCTGACGAGTCCTCTCCTGCCTGGGATTCCTCCGATGCATCCTTGCGTGTAACGCCTACTGCTGCTGGCGCTGCTGTTGTTGCCGCTGGGAGTCGATGGTCATCCCAGAGGGGAAGTCGTAAGCCCACTTGTACTACTTCCAGTAAGCAATTGACTGTTCAACAGTCCTTTGCGAGGAAGATGAAATATCACAGCAGTCATCCTACTGCAAAGCGGATAACTGAGGCCTTGGCATCCTGGGTGGTGAGAAACGTGGTTCCGGTATCCATCATTACTGCAGAGCCAACTAGAGACTTGTTGGAGGTACTGTGTCCCCGGTACCAAATACCATCTAGGTTCCATTTCTCTAGGCAGGCGATACCGAAAATGTACACAGACCTCAGAAAAAGAGTCACCAGTGTCCTAAAAAATGCAGCTGTACCCAATGTCCACTTAACCACGGACATGTGGACAAGTGGAGCAGGGCAGGGTCAGGACTATATGACTGTGACAGCCCACTGGGTAGATGTATGGACTCCCGCCGCAAGAACAGCAGCGGCGGCACCAGTAGCAGCATCTCGCAAACGCCAACTCTTTCCTAGGCAGGCTACGCTTTGTATCACCGCTTTCCAGAATACGCACACAGCTGAAAACCTCTTACGGCAACTGAGGAAGATCATCGCGGAATGGCTTACCCCAATTGGACTCTCCTGTGGATTTGTGGCATCGGACAACGCCAGCAATATTGTGTGTGCATTAAATCTGGGCCAATTCCAGCACGTCCCATGTTTTGCACATACCTTGAATTTGGTGGTGCAGAATTTTTTAAAAAACGACAGGGGCATGCAAGAGATGCTGTCGGTGGCCAGAAGAATTGCGGGACACTTTCGGCGTACAGGCACCACGTACAGAAAACTGGAGCACCACCAAAAACTACTGAACCTGCCCTGCCATCATCTGAAGCAAGAAGTGGTAACGAGGTGGAATTCAACCCTCTATATGCTTCAGAGGTTGGAGGAGCAGCAAAAGGCCATTCAAGCCTATACAATTGAGCACGATATAGTAGGTGGAATGCACCTGTCTCAAGTGCAGTGGAGAATGATTTCAACGTTGTGCAAGGTTCTGATGCCCTTTGAACTTGCCACACGTGAAGTCAGTTCAGACACTGCCAGCCTGAGTCAGGTCATTCCCCTCATCAGGCTTTTGCAGAAGAAGCTGGAGGCATTGAAGGAGGAGCTAACACGGAGCGATTCCGCTAGGCATGTGGGACTTGTGGATGCAGCCCTTAATTCGCTTAACAAGGATTCACGGGTGGTCAATCTGTTGAAATCAGAGCACTACATTTTGGCCACCGTGCTCGATCCTAGATTTAAAGCCTACCTTGGATCTCTCTTTCCGGCAGACACAGGTCTGCTGGGGTTGAAAGACCTGCTGGTGACAAAATTGTCAAGTCAAGCGGAACGCGACCTGTCAACATCTCCTCCTTCACATTCTCCCGCAACTGGGGGTGCGAGGAAAAGGCTAAGAATTCCGAGCCCACCCGCTGGCGGTGATGCAGGGCAGTCTGGAGCGACTGCTGATGCTGACATCTGGTCCGGACTGAAGGACCTGACAACGATTACGGACATGTCGTCTACTGTCACTGCATATGATTCTCTCAACATTGATAGAATGGTGGAGGATTATATGAGTGACCGCATCCAAGTAGGCACGTCACACAGTCCGTACTTATACTGGCAGGAAAAAGAGGCAATTTGGAGGCCCTTGCACAAACTGGCTTTATTCTACCTAAGTTGCCCTCCCACAAGTGTGTACTCCGAAAGAGTGTTTAGTGCCGCCGCTCACCTTGTCAGCAATCGGCGTACGAGGTTACATCCAGAAAATGTGGAGAAGATGATGTTCATTAAAATGAATTATAATCAATTCCTCCGCGGAGACATTGACCAGCAGCAATTGCCTCCACAAAGTACACAGGGAGCTGAGATGGTGGATTCCAGTGGGGACGAATTGATAATCTGTGAGGAGGGGGATGTACACGGTGATATATCGGAGGGTGAAGATGAGGTGGACATCTTGCCTCTGTAGAGCCAGTTTGTGCAAGGAGAGATTAATTGCTTCTTTTTTGGGGGGGGTCCAAACCAACCCGTCATATCAGTCACAGTCGTGTGGCAGACCCTGTCACTGAAATGATGGGTTGGTTAAAGTGTGCATGTCCTGTTTTGTTTATACAACATAAGGGTGGGTGGGAGGGCCCAAGGACAATTCCATCTTGCACCTCTTTTTTCTTTTCTTTTTCTTTGCATCATGTGCTGATTGGGGAGGGTTTTTTGGAAGGGACATCCTGCGTGACACTGCAGTGCCACTCCTAGATGGGCCCGGTGTTTGTGTCGGCCACTAGGGTCGCTAATCTTACTCACACAGTCAGCTACCTCATTGCGCCTCTTTTTTTCTTTGCGTCATGTGCTGTTTGGGGAGGGTTTTTTGGAAGGGACATCCTGCGTGACACTGCAGTGCCACTCCTAGATGGGCCCGGTGTTTGTGTCGGCCACTAGGGTCGCTAATCTTACTCACACAGTCAGCTACCTCATTGCGCCTCTTTTTTTCTTTGCGTCATGTGCTGTTTGGGGAGGGTTTTTTGGAAGGGACATCCTGCGTGACACTGCAGTGCCACTCCTAGATGGGCCCGGTGTTTGTGTCGGCCACTAGGGTCGCTAATCTTACTCACACAGTCAGCTACCTCATTGCGCCTCTTTTTTTCTTTGCGTCATGTGCTGTTTGGGGAGGGTTTTTTGGAAGGGACATCCTGCGTGACACTGCAGTGCCACTCCTAGATGTGCCCGGTGTTTGTGTCGGCCACTAGGGTCGCTAATCTTACTCACACAGCTACCTCATTGCGCCTCTTTTTTTCTTTGCGTCATGTGCTGTTTGGGGAGGGTTTTTTGGAAGGGCCATCCTGCGTGACACTGCAGTGCCACTCCTAGATGGGCCCGGTGTTTGTGTCGGCCACTAGGGTCGCTAATCTTACTCACACAGCTACCTCATTGCGCCTCTTTTTTTCTTTGCGTCATGTGCTGTTTGGGGAGGGTTTTTTGGAAGGGACATCCTGCGTGACACTGCAGTGCCACTCCTAGATGGGCCCGGTGTTTGTGTCGGCCACTAGGGTCGCTAATCTTACTCACACAGTCAGCTACCTCATTGCGCCTCTTTTTTTCTTTGCGTCATGTGCTGTTTGGGGAGGTTTTTTTGGAAGGGCCATCCTGCGTGACACTGCAGTGCCACTCCTAGATGGGCCCGGTGTTTGTGTCGGCCACTAGGGTCGCTAATCTTACTCACACAGCTACCTCATTGCGCCTCTTTTTTTCTTTGCGTCATGTGCTGTTTGGGGAGGGTTTTTTGGAAGGGCCATCCTGCGTGACACTGCAGTGCCACTCCTAGATGGGCCCGGTGTTTGTGTCGGCCACTAGGGTCGCTAATCTTACTCACACAGCTACCTCATTGCGCCTCTTTTTTTCTTTGCGTCATGTGCTGTTTGGGGAGGGTTTTTTGGAAGGGACATCCTGCGTGACACTGCAGTGCCACTCCTAGATGGGCCCGGTGTTTGTGTCGGCCACTAGGGTCGCTTATCTTACTCACACAGCGACCTCGGTGCAAATTTTAGGACTAAAAATAATATTGTGAGGTGTGAGGTATTCAGAATAGACTGAAAATGAGTGTAAATTATGGTTTTTGAGGTTAATAATACTTTGGGATCAAAATGATTTAAGCTGTTTTTTAGTGTTTTTGGAAAAAAACACCCGAATCCAAAACACACCCGAATCCGACAAAAAAAATTCGGTGAGGTTTTGCCAAAACGCGTTCGAACCCAAAACACGGCCGCGGAACCGAACCCAAAACCAAAACACAAAACCCGAAAAATTTCAGGCGCTCATCTCTGTGCCCCCCTCCCCTCCTAGTCTGTATATGTAGTCAGGCCTGGTTCTAGACCTTGCGGCACCCAGGGCGAATGTTTCCTTTGGCACCCCCCCCTCTCCCCATTGAAAACAGGGACAGGTAGCCCCTTATGCATGTTGTGCCAGACAGAGCCCTGTATACACATTGCGCCAAGTAGCCCCTTACACACACGTTGTGCCAGGTAGCCCCATATACACACATTGCGCCAGGTAGCCCCTTATACACACGTTGCGCCAGGTAGCCCTTTACACACACGTTGCACCAGATAGTCCCTCATATACATTGCACCAGGTAGCCCCTCATATACAGTATGTTGCACCAGGTAGCCCCTCATATACGTTGCACCAGGTAGCCCCTCATATACGTTGCACCAGGTAGCCTCACATATACGTTGCACCAGGTAGCCCCACATATATGTTGCACAAGGTAGCTCCACACATACGTTGCACCAGGTAGCCCCACATATACGTTGCACCAGGTAGCCCCACATATACGTTGCACCAGGTAGCCCCTCATATATGTTGCACCAGGTAGCCCCTGTGAGTGAGAGAGAGAGAGTGTGAGTATGTGTGTGAGAGAGAGATATAGTGAGAGTGTGTGCGAGTGTGTGTGTGTCACTCAGCACTAACAGCGCCGGCTCCAGTATATCCCCCTGGCTCCAGGCCCAGCCTGAGGCAGGACGAAAGTGAGATGGGGTGGGGGCAGCCGTAGTGTGGGAAGTGGGCAGTGGGAGGCAGCTAGGGGTGGTGCTGGCCGGGGGGGGTAGCAGCGCGGTGTGCGGTGCGGGAGGGGGGAAAGGTGCCGGCCAGCGCGTTGTGCACCTGTGCAGTGCGGGAGAAGATGCGGCGGGGGGCGGACTGGTGTTAAGGTGCCGGCTAGCGCTGTGTGTGGCGCGGAAGGCGGCAGGGGAAGGTTCTGGCCAGTGCAGTGTGGGTGGCGGGGGAAAGGTGCTGACCTCAGTGGTAGTGGCACACGTTACGTTGCGGTGCCCCTCCTGGCTTCACCCCCTCCGGCCGGCCAGTCCTCCTCATTAGCAGTACTAAAGTTTTTTTGGGAGAGGAGCTGAGAGTAGAGGGGAGAGCGGCTCCTCCTCCTCCCCAGCCAGGCAGTTCAATAACCTGTGGGGAGGAGACGCTGGCTGGAGACGAGAGCGTCAGCGGACCCTCCTCCTGCTCTTGCCGGGATTTCCGATCTGCAGATTGGGGGCCGGCACACTGTCTCGCCGCAGCATACAATGAGTCAGTGTGACTCATTGTAATGCTGGTGGTTATAGGCCTCGCCCTCTTCACTGTGGCAAGCTCTGGGCCTATTTTCAATGGGGGGCCTGGAGCTGCAGCTCCATCCGCCCCATTGTTAATCCGGCCCTGCTTCTAGAAGATAATAGCTAGAATTTGATTGGTTACTATGGGCAACATCTCCACTTCTAAAACCCAAACGTCAATAAATATACCCCTCAGTGAGTAGTCTTTTTGTGGCAAGTATTTCCATTGCTTATAATACTCTATTTATTTTATTTAATATCAACACCAATATAGTAATGATGTACTACAGTCCCTATACAGTACATACACAGTCCATATAGAGTAGTTTATGTCTACTATATCTGTTGAAGCCTTTCATGTCACTGCAGGGCTGGATTAAGCCTTGGGGGTGACGGGGCACTTAAGACAGGGGGGCCCAGATGGAAGGTGGGGTATGTATATTAAATTGTGCATACCTCCCAACATGACCCATTCCAGGAGGGACAAAATGCTCTCTACTTGAACTTCCCACTTAATATATGATTGGCGTCACCTGTGTTGAACTATTTAATTGAAAAGAAAGGTACTTCAACACAGGTGTTTGCAATCTTAAAATAAGAAGGAAGTCTGGGTAGAGAGCATGTTGTCCCTTCTGGAATGGGTCATGATGGGAGGTTTAGATTGTGTAAATTAATTTAAACCAATGGTGTATATTAGTTTTTAACTAATAGTTTAATAACGCCTGGGTACTGTTTATAGCTCCACCTAATTGAAAGATAACTATTTTATAAACTTTTCTTGTAGTGGAACAAAGACAACCTTAAAATACATAGAAAAATAAAATAATTTATCTTATCACATGCAATAATAGCAGAAGCCTCTGTACTACTTACACGCTGGGACAGGACTTAGGAAGACTCTTTGTGTGTGTCTGTATCTCTAGCCCCAAATGGTTCAGTTTTATAACAGTTTACACAGGACTCAGACACCCAGGCGGGGAGGAGAAGCTGGCATCCCAGTGTCCCTAACAGCTCTTTCCGCCCTTCTATCTCTCCTCTGGTCAGAAAGCTCTGTTGGTAGCTCATGAAACATGATATTCCTGTGTCTCTGCCTGCACTGCATACTGTCCTGCTCACATTCTGGCTGCTGGTTCTGCTGCTTTTCAAGAGTGAAAGGTAATGATGCCAGTGTCTGGCCAGGGGCACCCAGATAAAGGGGGACCGGGGTACAGTATGCCCTGCATCCCCCCTTAATCTGGCTATGTGTCACTGGTTCATGCACAACTCCCAATACAACATTTTACAATAGAACATAGCACATGACAATGAAAAAAAAACTAATTAGCTTTCTCTGAAGAGTCTGCAGATGTATTGATTGTCTTTCAAAGACATGCAAAATTTATTGGATCTGTTTAAGTGCCTGCCGAAAGGCAAAAGAAGTAAACATTAAGATAAATTGATAGTGGGTAGGGAAGAAAGCATTGCAAGAGTCTGAGGTGTATTCTGTTGTGTCCACTCTGAGACTGAGTGTATTTTAATATAATAATATTTTTGTAATATTCCTACAGGACTGATATTTAAAAAGTATATTTACAAAACCAGGAATACTAAGTCCAGAAATAGTTTTTGTTTACTTGATGATTATACCAATTGGGGTAGATTCTTGTTTAGATCTCTTGTAACCGTGCACCTCTGATCAGTTTAAACCAATGCAATGAGCATCGAATAGAAATCTATTTTATCAAAATAAATGAAAGTGGCATTTAAAAAGGGGGAAGTTTACAAACATAAGCCATTCTTCATAAAAAAACATACAATACAATAATTTCACTCCATCCATGTATGTAGTTATTGACATCAGTAATAGTACCCATGTGATACCCACGTTGGGGTACCCCTGCTTCATGCACCGCAGCCATAGGGGTAGCCAGCGCTGCCAGTATAGACAGTATAATCCTCACTGTCAATATTCCGTACCCAACCCGTCCACCTAGCAAATCAACATCTGTATATTATCAATTTGTGCCCAAGCAGTGCTACATGGTTTTGCCACAGTGTAAATATCTTACTGGATTTAATAAAAATTTAAATCAGACCTAATAAATAAATTGAAACAGGCAGAGAAATGTTTTATGATATACAGAACAACTTTAAAAGGAACTTTAAACCATATATGAAACTGTACATTAAATACTTTTTACATTTAGGCTTCATAGTATAACTAACAAATACTGTATGCACACCTTCTATGGAAGAGTAAAAGACTTTGATGCGTGATCTTTCTAAAAATGGACAATTCTATTTACTCTAATGGTCTTTACAGGAGAAAATTCCTAGGTAGGTTATACTAGTAAGTCCTTTGTAAATGTGCATCTGCTGTTGCAGATACATAGAAGTATATTTACTAAGGTGCAGGTTTTATGAACTGGATATGTTGCCCATAGCAACCAATCAGATTCTATCACTAATCTAACACCTTCTAGACAGTGCCAGATTAAGGTCCACATGGGCCTGGAGCTGAAATGTATGAAGGGCCTATAGTGTGCATTGGCAGGAGGTATGACAAGCGCTGTAGCGAGGGTGGTCTAAATAGGGGGTGTGGCCTGTGTCATGGGTGTGGCTACCTCCATGGAGGTCATAGTGCCTACCTTCAACCATTTAATAGAGGAGCAGAACAGACCCATACACACATACATACAGTGGTCGTCAAAGTGGGAATTTTGAAGTGGGGGTACGGGAAATGAAACGGGATTACTATTGCGCGCACCTAAAAAGGAACATGGCCACAGAAACTACATGCATTAGTGTGACCCTCACCTCCTAGTCTGTATAGCTACCCATTACTGTGCCCCCCCTTTCTTCCTAGTCTGTATATGCGTCAGTGTGCCCCATCCTAGTCTGTATATGCGTCAGTGTGCCTCCTAGTCTGTATATGCGTCGGTGTGCCCCATCCTAGTCTGTATATGCGTCAGTGTGCCCCCCTCCCTTCCTAGTCTGTATATGCGTCAGTGTGCCCCCCTCCCCTCCTAGTCTGTAAATGCGTCAGTGTGCCCCCCTCCCCTCCTAGTCTGTATATGCGTCAGTGTGCCCCATCCTAGTCTGTATATGCGTCAGTGTGCCCCCCTCCCCTCCTAGTCTGTATATGTAGTCAGGCCTGGTTCTAGACCTTGTGGCACCCAGGGCGAATGTTTCCTTTGGCACCCCCCCTCTCCCCATTGAAAACAGGGACAGGTAGCCCCTTATGCATGTTGTGCCAGGCAGAGCCCTGTATACACATTGCGCCAAGTAGCCCCTTACACACACGTTGCGCCAGGTAGCCCCTTATACACACATTGCGCCAGGTAGCCCCTTATACACACGTTGCGCCAGGTAGCCCCTTACACACACGTTGCGCCAGGTAGCCCTTTACACACATGTTGCGCCAGGTAGCCACTTACACACGTTGCGCCAGGTAGTCCCTCATATACATTGCACCAGGTAGCCCCTCATATACAGTATGTTGCACCAGGTAGCCCCTCATATACGTTGCACCAGGTAGCCCCTCATATACGTTGCACCAGGTAGCCTCACATATACGTTGCACCAGGTAGCCCCACATATACGTTGCACCAGGTAGCCCCACATATACGTTGCACCAGGTAGCCCCACATATACGTTGCACCAGGTAGCCCCTGTGAGAGAGAGAGAGAGAGAGTGTGAGTATGTGTGTGAGAGAGAGAGATAGTGAGAGTGTGTGCGAGTGTGTGTGTGTGTCACTCAGCACTAACAGCGCCGGCTCCAGTATATCCCCCTGGCTCCATGCCCAGCCTGAGGCAGGACGAAAGTGAGTTGGGGTGGGGGCAGCCGTAGTGTGGGAAGTGGGCAGTGGGAGGTGACTAGGGGTGGGTATAAGTATAGACTTATAATGTTTGGCACTGAGAGGGTTAACCTTCCCCCTAAAATCGGGCACAAGGCCCCCGGTCAGTCTGTCTGTGATGCCCTGAGAGCGGGAAGTCCTGGACCCGCAGGATTGGACAAGAGCTGCGCGCCAAAGGGAGAGCGGGGAGGAGTAAGCCAGCAGGACGGGTGACGTGTGAGACTAAGAGAGGACCGCGGCGGGAGACGAAGCAGGAGAGCGCGCCCCGCCGCTACACGGGGAGAGAGGCCTGACATGCTGCCGCTTCTCCGCGCACAGAGGGGAGACACACAGCACTGCTGCTGGACGAGGCAGCCGGAGAGGGAGGACACGCTGTGCGGAAAGAGCAGAGCCGCACAAGTGGGAGCCGCCAGTCAGAGGGGAGCAGAGCCCGTGAAGCTGCCGCCGACCACCGCCACTGTATGAGCACCGGACAGCAGGAGGAGTGCAGAACAGGGCCAGACCGGAGGATTGGGGAGAGTACTGACAGCCACAGGTACTGCTTTCTAGACAGTCTGCCAGCCCAGGCATTCCCCTTGTTCTGACAGAGGACATATTGCAGTGACCCCAGAACCATACCCTAGCCCCATTGTGAAGTAGTGCCCCGCAGTGGCTGCCTACAGTTTGTGCCTGGTCTGCCGTTTTTACCACCTAAGCCGCGTTGTACCTCCTAACTGTGCTCAACAACCCCAGTAGCACCACAGCGCCTTGGCTAGTGTAGTCATTACCCTGTTCAGGGCCGCTATAGGGACACGCACCTATGCCTGGGCAGAGACACTGACCTTAGTGGAGTATCTTTAATCCAACTGATTTGCCTTTCAGGGGATACAAACATCCTTCCAATTTTAGAGGCGCCTGACGCTGCCGAACTACTTACTTTTCTGTGGATACCAATACATTTAGTACCGTTAGCCGTTGCTGCAGTGCTGTATTACCAACAGTTAGTTCTACATACCTTTCTACGAATACTTACCTTACGTCCACTGACGTCTTCCCTGGAGTTCACTGTTAGAGTGCAAGTGTGCTGTTAAAGAAACACTGACCTTAAACGCTCACTGAGGCGTTGGAACTGAACATTAGTGCCTGGCGTACAGCGCCACCCTAAGGACAGTCTAGGAGATGTATCTAAATTATTGTCAAGACGTTTCTTGCCCAAAGATATTATTACCTTTCAAATGATTGCTATTGCATGTGACATATTTGATTGCTGGACCAAGTTATTGTCATGCCTTTGAGATACCTAAGCTGTGAGTACTGTTATAGACAGGGAAAGAATCAGGGCATTGTAATGATGTTCAACCTATGCAATTGCTTTTAATGAGAATTAAGTTATAGCGGTGACTGATACTCTCAGTTAAATAAATGGTTGTCACCGTCTCCCTGTGTAGTGGTCCTTGAGCACACTGTGTTTGGGTTGTCCTCCAGGGGTCCTCCTGGTCCTTCTGTCCCAACTTTACAGGTGATGAGAAGAACAGTCGCTGACCTCGACATTTCTGATGAGTGGACACGGCCGACCAGGAACCGACTGAGCTTCAGGTACGAATCCACTTTCTAGCGATATTACACCCATACTGCTGCAAAATATTGCGTCCAACCAACAAAAGGCTGTTGTCTCATGGCACCACCCTGTTTCAACACTTAGGGGGCATGCCCAGTAAAAATGTCACAGTGCAGCACTTGGCTCCTAGTCCCTGGGTGTAACCCCCTCAGATTGTGATACCCAATATACTTTGCACCCCCCTAGTAAGGCCACTGAGTACATAGCAAAAATACCAAATAACAAACTGCAGATTGTGTAGGGTAGAATACAAGGGTAGAGTAGGGCAACTCACTAAAACTAGAGTCAATTCAATGATCAGTGATCCTGTACCCATCATATGGGTGAGCAAACAGATCCTGTAACCATCATATGGGCGAGCAAACAGATCCTGTACCCATCATATGGGCGAGCAAACAGAGTCAAAGTCACTGAAGAAAGGGAGAACAGTTGGGGGGGTCATCTGGGAAGGTATGCTTTATTGACATTTGTTAAGTCAACAAAACATAAATATTTATGTTGTGTTGACATTTATCATGTTGAAATGCACGAACCCCTATTCCTATACCTAACCCTCCTCCCACAGCAAAACCATAATATTGGCATTCTGCAGGATTAAGACATTTCAGATGTTGAAATTATGAACATGTTGACATGCTGCAAATGTTGACGACATTTCAACAATGTCAACATCCTATCAGTTGACATTCTGGTGTCGATATTATGACTGTCAACATAGGCATAGGGTATGGATCCCATGGAGAACAGTATCAACTACTCAGTGGGGCTGGTGGGCTCACAACAAAAGGGATTGCTGAGAAGACTGTTTGAGAGTCTGATTAGCAATAGAGTGAGTTCCAGAATATAGGGTAACTCAAGACAATCTTGGAAGTGAAAGGAAGTGACCAGGCTGGAGGAGTGGTGTTGGTCAGATGAGGAGCGGAGAGGCCGGGAAGGAGTTAGGCTTTTTGACACAGTCCTGCATCTCAGACTGCTAAATAAACTGGAAAGTTTGGGATTGGATTGTGTGATGGTTGATGGATAAGATCTTGGCTGCAGGATAAGAAACAGAGAGCCATATTATATGGAGTGTATTAATAGGAGGGAAAGGTTACCAGTGGAGTACCCCAGGGATATGTACTTGGGCCAGTGCTTTTAAAAAATATTGTTGGTGACATTACCAATGGTATTGTAGGGAAAGCATTCCTTTTTGCAGATGATACAAAGATATGCCACAGGGTTAGCACACCAGGAGGGGTAAACAAATGATTAATGATCTAGGCAGAGTAGAGGAATGGGCAAGAACGCGGCAACTACAGTTTTATGTAAAAAAACAAAACAAAATCATGAACTTGGGTCTCAAACAGCCAGAGCCTAAATATAACAATATTAGCGGGTGAAAATACTCTTATAAGCGCTTAATATACATAAATGAATAATACATTCCTTATATGTCCTCAATGATGTTCCTTATTCCTCTGTCTTCAGTATTGTGGTGGAAAATGATTCCGCTTCAATCCCAATGTATGAAACACAGAAAGAACAAAAAATGTGTGGAAATGCTTCAAGTCTGTTCTAATACATATAACCCACTTGTCCCACAAAGAAGGGAAATTTCTTTAAGAACTTGTAGTCCGTACCCCAACTCACAATCGAGTATTGTGTATTGTACACGTAGCAGTTTCTTTATCCTAGGCCTTGTATACCCTTTACCAGAAGGTCCCAGACTTATAATCGTATTTCCCAGAGTTTATATCGAGTAATGATATCACATGGGACATATACCCAGCGTATTATGAAAGAATGCGTACCCAACTCACTTGAGAGGAGGGGGGAGACAAGCTTCAAAAGGTTTCTTTTACTTGGGCCCAAATGATGGTTCCACCCGTGTTTCCTGTTCTTCAATCCCTTCTTTTGTTCCTCCCAAAATTTTCAGTTTCATGTGAATATATATATAAAAAAAACAACAACATGCAATGTGTAGAGCTGTTTTGTGACCTCTCGAGTCACAAACGAAAATGTAGGAGATATGTAGGGCGTACCCTGGTTCACAGTATAAAACCCCTCCAATAATGTGAAATGATTTCTTTACAGCCGAATCCAGTATGACCTCCACCAAAATGAATGAGAGAAAGGAGTGCGTACACAACTCACTTCTAAATAATGGATTGTCAATCTCAATAAAGGTTTCTTTTATCTTATTACAGGTGATGCGTACCCTTACTCACACATAGAGACGGAGATATCCCTCTTATCTGGGTCTTTCGTCTGTAGGTTCCACTGCTATAGTCCCCAGGGGTATAATATCCAATCTAGACCAGTGTGAACTTTAGGTCCCTGAGTTGGATAAAAGCGCTTCAAAGTCACAGTGCCAGGATCTGTCAACGCGTTTCGGCCCTTTATGGAGCCTTTGTCAAGACCCCTGTAATAAGATAAAAGAAACCTTTATTGAGATTGAAACCTTTATTGAGATTGACAATCCATTATTTAGAAGTGAGTTGTGTACGCACTCCTTTCTCTCATTCATTTTGGTGGAGGTCATACTGGATTCGGCTGTAAAGAAATCATTTCACATTATTGGAGGGGTTTTATACTGTGAACCAGGGTACGCCCTACATATCTCCTACATTTTCGTTTGTGACTCGAGAGGTCACAAAACAGCTCTACACATTGCATGTTGTTGTTTTTTTTATATATATATTCACGTGAAACTGAAAATTTTGGGAGGAACAAAAGAAGGGATTGAAGAACAGGAAACACGGGTGGAACCATCATTTGGGCCCAAGTAAAAGAAACCTTTTGAAGCTTGTCTCCCCCCTCCTCTCAAGTGAGTTGGGTACGCATTCTTTCATAATACGCTGGGTATATGTCCCATGTGATATCATTACTCGATATAAACTCTGGGAAATACGATTATAAGTCTGGGACCTTCTGGTAAAGGGTATACAAGGCCTAGGATAAAGAAACTGCTACGTGTACAATACACAATACTCGATTGTGAGTTGGGGTACGGACTACAAGTTCTTAAAGAAATTTCCCTTCTTTGTGGGACAAGTGGGTTATATGTATTAGAACAGACTTGAAGCATTTCCACACATTTTTTGTTCTTTCTGTGTTTCATACATTGGGATTGAAGCGGAATCATTTTCCACCACAATACTGAAGACAGAGGAATAAGGAACATCATTGAGGACATATAAGGAATGTATTATTCATTTATGTATTATTAAGCGCTTATATGAGTATTTTCACCCGCTAATATTGTTGTATTTGTTCTGGTTGGGTGTGGTGACACCCTTGAGGGGATTATACACGTTAAAGCTGCGTTTTCTCTTGCGCACATCTCTAAGACAACTTCCCTTGTTTTTCAGAGCCTAAATATAGTATCAAGGGCACGATAATGGAAAATACAGAGGAGGAAAGGGATTTAGGAGTCACCATTTCAGATGACTAAAATCAGGCAAGCCATAAAACAAAGCAATAAGGAAGGGAAGGCAGATGCTTGGTTGCATAGGGAGAGGAATTAGTAGCAGGAAAAAATAAGTAATAATGACACTGTATAGGCTGTATAGGTCATTGATATGGCCTCATTTAGAATGCTGTGTTCAGTTCTGAACGTGAGAGGCCATATCCCGAAAGGATATAAATTCATTAGATACTGTATAAAGAAGGGTAACTAAAATGGTGCATGGCCTACATCACAAAACTTACCAGGAAAGATGAAAAGATCTTACTATAAGAGAAGAGAAAAGGGGGACAACTTTCAAATGTAGTAAGTTTTTTAAGTAGGTACAGGTGGGCAGCATTCTGCAAAGGAATATAAAGACTAGAACACGAGGACATGCACTGAAACTGGAGGTTCAGGAGAAATTTGAGGAAAAATTACTTCACAGAAAGGGTAGTGGATAAGTGGAATATTCTCCTGTCAGAGGTGGTAGAGGCTAAGACAATAGGGCAATTTAAACATGCTTTGAATAGGCATAACAATATCCTTTCAAAGACCTAAGGAACAAATAGGGTTGAAGTTGCCAAAAGGATAAATGAAAAGGACAGACTTGATGGGCCAAGAGGTTCTTGTCTGCCATTAAATTCTATGTTTCTATGAGTGTGGACACAGATGAGGTTAGGCTGGGGCCACACATAGCAGCCAAGCAGATCCCGCTGAATGGGACTCGCTTGGCCGGGTGGGGGGTTTTGTGTGTACACGGATCCTGTTCTGCGGGATGCCGCAGAACAGGATCCGGCTAGTGACACACAGGATTTCAATGGAACACAATGTGGCACAGCCGCACTTTGTGAACACGTACAGATGAAGCCTCGCTTATCTAGCCTTCTCTGGTGCGCCATGGTGCACCAAGGTTTATTAGCATAAGCCTTTCATCTATTGTTTTCAACTGCAATACATTACAGAGAGAACAATACAGCAGGGGATTAAGTCATTACAGCAGGGGATTAAGTTCAACAGAATTGACTCAATTAATCCTATTAAAGGGATAGATGAGCAGGGCTCCATCTGTACATTGAAATGTATGTGCTCACATTGAAATCCCGCCACCCTGTCATACTGAGGGTGGATCCGACAGTGACGGGACTACAACACATGTGTGGGCACCTGCATAGGCACCCATGTGCAGTCTTCTTGCGGCCCCAGCCTTAGAGATGTGTAGAGGAGAGGAATGTTTAAGGCTTTGTTGTTGAGGGTAGGTAGCTTGAACTGAATTCTGAGCAGGAAAGGAAATAAAGCTGGCTGCTGAAGGAAAGGGGATGGGGCAGATGCTCTGCAGTGGGAGAGGGAAAACAGAAGAGCATTAGCATTGAAAATAGACTGATGTGGGGAGACGTGAGAATATATTGATGGGGGAGAGGTGAGAGAGGGAGACCAGCATGAATGACAGTTTTGATGGCATTGAGGGTAAAGGATGGGATTCTGGCATGTTAAGGAGCTGCAAATGGTAAGATTGAGGGATTTTCTTAATATGTTATGTGAAGGAGAGAGCAAAGCCGAGGATAACACAGAAGCAGCAAGCTTGGGAAAAGAAGAGAGGGATATATTATTAACAAAGATGGGAAGTAGTAAATAATTTGCAAATAAACTTATTTAACAGAACAGTGCCACTCAGTCACCCAGATGTCATTGTGAAGTTTAGAATACTGCCCCCTACTGGTCTTCTTCCTTTCTGAGTACATTGCATGGATGTATCAATTATCGCATGCAGGGACAGACACGCTCTGTCCCTGCGATGCCTCTCATCAGCATAATCTGAGTTTTTTATGTAAAAAATACCCTGATGCTCTGCTGTGCATGCGCCACTGCCCTCGCTACCCGCTGCTTCCGGGATCCCCCCTGCTGCAACTACCCCTGTGCCGAAAAAGAGCCCCCCCCCCCCCGATTTATACTTACCAGTCCAAGGAGCCGGTGTCCGCTGCTCCAGGAGGCTGCTGGGCCCCGGATCCTGCTGCTGTGTGTGACCCTCGGTGCTGTAAAGTAAGTGAGCTGCTGCATTGCAGTGTCCCTATACTCCACAGGGGTACAGCACAGCACACGGAGGACCGGGTGCCCGGCTGCTCTCAACAGAGCACTGATCCCCGGCTCCTGGCACTGGTAGTATGTTTTTTTTTTTCCTTGTTTTTTTTTAAGGTGATCAACTTGTGAGCTGATCACACTGGCCGGGTCAGGCACAGCTTTCTCTGCCTGTGGGCAGAGAAAGCTGGGCAAAAGGCTGCATATCGCAGTGCTGCCCCGTGATTTTGCCAGCTGGAACTGGCGTTATTATAACAGGGCACACTGCAGTGTTTTTTAACAATTTTGTTTTGTAAATTAGGCCACATTGCATTTCCCATTATAATTATGGGGAATGTGATGTGGGTTAATAAAAAAAAAAATAACGAAAACTGCTCCAAAAGCCCTTTAATACATTAAGTAATACTAAAATAATGTGAAACGGGTGTGAAAATACCCTTTTCACATTATTTTAGTAAAAATAATGTTAATGAATGTGCCCCAAAATCTTTACACCACTCTATAGATTTCACTATAGCTGGTCACCTTGAATAATTTTGTACTATGACGATGACCTTCACTAAACTTATATATATATATATAACTAATAAAAAAACACTTGCTTGGCACGACAGTTATATTCACCCTCTACTGTATCATATAAAAATAGTCTTTAAACACTATATAGCAAGAAAGCATTCCTATCTTATTGGTTATATTTTATTTGTTTTACATTTTGTTAACCACTTGCCTGGCATGGTCGCATCAGATGTGACCATACCAGCAAGTGTTTTATCTGACCTGGTCGAACAGGATGCGACCAGTCAGATAAACAGCGTTAGCCGCAGCAGGGAAGGGAAACTTCCCTCCGGGTCCCTCTACCTTCCCGCACACTCCCCTCAGTGTTGCCGTGCTGCCGATCACTGCTGATTGGTCAGCACAGCAGGACCCCCCCCCCACCCAGCGGCTGCAGACAATAGCAGCCATTGGGAAAGTATAAACCAACCCCCCAAGCCACCCCCATCCTCACCCTGTGTACCTGGCAACTGTCTGGGGTGTAAAAACCAACGTCACGATAATCATCAGTTAAGTGGTCAGACAAGTTTCATTTTTGGTGCCATTCAATGGTGTCAAGGGCCATGATAATAACACTTCTTAGATCATTAGCTAATTTGCTCAGGGTAATTTTTATGTTGTATCATGAATTCAGTTCTGTACAGAGTTGCATAAATAAAATATAATAATAATAATAATAATAATAATAATAATATAATTTGTTTAGTGTTGTGTAAACCATTTAAACAGTAAATATCATAAGTCATAGGTTGTAGATAGAGACTAATATTTGTGGTTAGTACTAGTGATGTGCACCGGACATTTTTCGGGTTTTGTGTTTTGGTTTTGGATTCGGTTCCGCGGCCGTGTTTTGGATTCGGACGCGTTTTGGCAAAACCTCCCTGAAAATTTTTTGGCGGATTCGGGTGTGTTTTGGATTCGGGTGTTTTTTTACAAAAAACCCTCAAAAACAGCTTAAATCATAGAATTTGGGGGTCATTTTGATCCCATAGTATTATTAACCTCAATAACCATAATTTCCACTCATTTCCAGTCTATTCTGAACACCTCACAATATTATTTTTAGTCCTAAAATTTGCACCGAGGTCGCTGGATGGCTAAGCTAAGCGACACAAGTGGCCGACACAAACACCTGGCCCATCTAGGAGTGGCACTGCAGTGTCAGACAGGATGGTCGATTTAAAAAATAGTCCCCAAACAGCACATGACGCAAAGAAAAAAAAGAGGTGCACTGTGGTCGCTGGATGGCTAAGCTAAGTGACACAAGTGGCCGACACAAACACCTGGCCCATCTAGGAGTGGCACTGCAGTGTCAGGCAGGGTGGCACTTCAAAAAAATAGTCCCCAAACAGCACATGATGCAAAGAAAAATGAAAGAAAAAAGAGGTGCAAGATGGAATTGTCCTTGGGCCCTCCCACCCACCCTCATGTTGTATAAACAGGACATGCACACTTTAACAAACCCATCATTTCAGCGACAGGGTCTGCCACACAACTGTGACTGAAATGACTGGTTGGTTTGGGCCCCCACCAAAAAAGAAGCAATCAATCTCTCCTTGCACAAACTGGCTCTACAGAGGCAAGATGTCCACCTCCTCCTCATCGTCCGATTCCTCACCCCTTTCACTGTGTACATCCCCCTACTCACAGATTATTAATTCGTCCCCACTGGAATCCACCATCTCAGGTCCCTGTGTACTTTCTGGAGGCAATTGCTGGTGAATGTCTCCACGGAGGAATTGATTATAATTAATTTTGATGAACATCATCTTCTCCACATTTTCTGGAAGTAACCTCGTACGCCGATTGCTGACAAGGTGAGCGGCTGCACTAAACACTTTTTCGGAGTACACACTGGAGGGGGGGCAACTTAAGTAAAATAAAGCCAGTTTCTGCAAGGGCCTCCAAATTGCCTCTTTTTCCTGCCAGTATACGTACGGACTGTCTGACGTGCCTACTTGGATGCGATCACTCATATAATCCTCCACCATTCTTTCAATGGTGAGAGAATCATATGCAGTGACAGTAGACGACATGTCAGTAATCGTTGGCAGGTCCTTCAGTCCGGACCAGATGTCAGCACTCGCTATAGACTGCCCTGCATCACCGCCAGCGGGTGGGCTCGGAATTCTTAGCCTTTTCCTCGCACCCCCAGTTGCGGGAGAATGTGAAGGAGCAGCTGTTGACGGGTCACGTTCCGCTTGACTTGACAATTTTCTCACCAGCAGGTCTTTGAACCTCCGCAGACTTGTGTCTGCCGGAAAGAGAGATACAACGTAGGTTTTAAATCTAGGATCGAGCACGGTGGCCAAAATGTAGTGCTCTGATTTCAACAGATTGACCACTCGTGAATCCTGGTTAAGCAAATTAAGGGCTCCATCCACAAGTCCCACATGCCTAGCGGAATCGCTCTGTTTTAGCTCCTCCTTCAATGTCTCCAGCTTCTTCTGCAAAAGCCTGATGAGGGGAATGACCTGACTCAGGCTGGCAGTGTCTGAACTGACTTCACGTGTGGCAAGTTCAAAGGGTTGCAGAACCTTGCACAACGTTGAAATCATTCTCCACTGCGCTTGAGTCAGGTGCATTCCCCCTCCTTTGCCTATATCGTAGGCAGATGTATAGGCTTGAATGGCCTTTTGCTGCTCCTACATCCTCTAAATCATATAGAGGGTTGAATTCCACCTCGTTACCACCTCTTGCTTCAGATGATGACAGGGCAGGTTCAGGACTGTTTGCTGGTGCTCCAGTCTTCGGCAGGCGGTGGCTGAATGCCAAAAGTGGCCCGCAATTCTTCAGGCCACCGACAGCATATCTTGCACGCCCCTGTCGTTTTTTTAAATAATTCTGCACCACCAAATTCAATGAATGTGCAAAACATGGGACGTGCTGGAATTTGCCCAGATGTAATGCACGCACAATATTGCTGGCGTTGTCCGATGTCACAAATCCCCAGGAGAGTCCATTTGGGGTAAGCCATTCTGCGATGATGTTCCTCAGTTTCCGTAAGAGGTTGTCAGCTGTGTGCCTCTTCTGGAAAGCGGTGATACAAAGCGTAGCCTGCCTAGGAATGAGTTGGCGTTTGCGAGATGCTGCTACTGGTGCAGCCCCTGCTGTTCTTGCTGCGGGAGGCAATACATCTACCCAGTGGGCTGTCACAGTCATATAGTCCTGAGTCTGCCCTGCTCCACTTGTCCACATGTCCGTGGTTAAGTGGACATTGGGTACAACTGCATGTTTTAGGACACTGGTGTTAGGATCTCCTGCTCTGTGCTGCCACGTCGCGATGGCAACCGGGAGGCAAGTGTTAGCGAAGTAACCTGAGCGCAGCTGATACCCCGGTCCGGGTTTTTACTGTGTAGTGGTTACAGGCTCTGTGCACGGCAGGGAATCCGGCGCTGGTTTTGTGCTCACAGTCTGTGAGGTCTGAGTGGGGCGTGGACAGCACCTGCTATATAAACCATCCTCTCAGGCTAGGCAAATGCTGCTGAATCTTTGTTTGTTAGTCAGTTCCAGAGAGTTAGCTAGTACTGTGTGACTTTGTATTTACTTGTTGCTTACTGCGAATAGGCCTTGGGATTCGGTACTTCATTCTGCCAATCCGGACCTAGCAGTAAGACTGGAGTCAGTTGTTTGACCTGCTGGGGTTCTTTTGCTATTCTGTGAACCCAGCAGGTTTGCGGCTGTACTCTCAGACCTGCTTGCTTAATCCTCCCTCACTGTGCAGGGCGTCCAGGTGTCAGTTTAGTGGCAGTAAGCTGAACCTGTGCCCTGCAAGTGGGGGTTAGGATTGTGGATACTCTCCTTGTGTCTATATTTCTATCTCTGACCAAGGAGTTTATTCCCACACCCGTTGGTAACCCTTTGGGGTTTTTTTCTGTTGCTCTTAGCAACATAATTTCAGGTGCTCCACATGTTAAATCACTACACATCGCTTCATTGTCCGCTCTATTCCATCTGAGCATTCCTGACACTGGGGAGACACCCAATTCCTGAGCCTTTGGGCTTCTCCGTTCACTTTGTGTTTATTAGTTATTCCGTAACCTCCTGTGTATGTTATGTTATACTGTCTGTGAGTTCGTTTGCTTCGCTTCCCTCTCTGTTCATACACCGGTATACTCCTGTTAGCACTGGTGTGCGTAACAACTGGTGACTCTTTTTCTGAGGTCTGTGTACATTTTCGGTATCGCCTGCCTAGAGAAATGGAACCTAGATGGTATTTGGTACCGGGGACACAGTACCTCAATCAAGTCTGTAGTTGCCTGTGAATTAACGGTGGATAACGGAAACACATTTCTCACCGCCCAGGCTGCCAAGGCCTGAGTTATCCGCTTTGCAGCAGGATGACTGCTGTGATATTTCATCTTCCTCGCAAAGGACTGTTGGACAGTCAATTGCTTACTGGAAGTAGTACAAGTGGTCTTCCGACTTCCCCTCTGGGATGACAATCGACTCCCAGCAGCAACAACAGCAGCGCCAGCAGCAGTAGGCGTTACACTCAAGGATGCATCGGAGGAATCCCAGGCAGGAGAGGACTCGTCAGACTTGCCAGTGACATGGCCTGCAGGACTATTGGCTTTCCTGTGTAAGGAGGAAATTGACACTGAGGGAGTTGGTGGTGTGGTTTGCAGGACCTTGGTTACAAGAGGAAGGGATTTAGTGGTCAGTGGACTGCTTCCGCTGTCATCCAAAGTTTTTGAACTTGTCACTGACTTATGATAAATGCGCTGCAGGTGACGTAGAAGGGAGGATGTTCCGAGGTGGTTAACGTCCTTACCCCTACTTATTACAGCTTGACAAAGGCAACACACGGCTTGACACCTGTTGTCCGCATTTGTGTTAAAATAATTCCACACCGAAAAGGTGATTTTTTTTTGTAATTTGACCAGGCATGTCAATGGCCATATTCGTCCCACGGACAACAGGTGTCTCCCCGGGTGCCTGACTTAAACAAACCACCTCACCATCAGAATCCTCCTTGTCAATTTCCTCCTCAGCGCCAGCAACACCCATATCCTCATCCTGGTGTACTTCAACAGTGACATCTTCAATTTGACTATCAGGAACTGGACTGCGGGTGCTCCTTCCAGCACTTGCAGGGGGCGTGCAAATGGTGGAAGGCGCCACCTCTTCCCGTCCAGTGTTGGGAAGGTCAGGCATCGCAGCCGACACAATTGGACTCTCCTTGGGGATTTGTGATTTAGAAGAACGCACAGTTCTTTGCTGTGCTTTTGCCAGCTTAAGTCTTTTCATTTTTCTAGCGAGAGGATGAGTGCTTCCATCCTCATGTGAAGCTGAACCACTAGCCATGAACATAGGCCAGGGCCTCAGCCGTTCCTTGCCACTCCTTGTCGTAAATGGCATATTGGCAAGTTTACGCTTCTCCTCAGACGCTTTTAATTTTGATTTTTGGGTCATTTTACTGAACTTTTGTTTTTTGGATTTTACATGCTCTCTACTATGACATTGGGCATCGGCCTTGGCAGACGACGTTGATGGCATTTCATCGTCTCGGCCATGACTAGTGGCAGCAGCTTCAGCACGAGGTGGAAGTGGATCTTGATCTTTCCCTATTTTACCCTCCACATTTTTGTTCTCCATTTTTTAATGTGTGGAATTATATGCCAGTATCAATAGCAATGGCCTACTACTATATATACTGCGCACAACTGAAATGCACCACAGGTATGGATGGATAGTATACTTGACGACACAGAGGTAGGTAGAGCAGTGGCCTACTGTACCGTACTGCTATATATTATATACTGGTGGTCAGCAAACTGTGCAAAACTGAAATGCACCACAGGTATGGATAGATAGTATACTTGACGACACAGAGGTAGGTAGAGCAGTGGCCTACTGTACCATACTGCTATATATTATATACTGGTGGTCAGCAAACTGTGCAAAACTGAAATGCACCACAGGTATGGATGGATAGTATACTTGACGACACAAGGTAGGTAGAGCAGTGGCCTACTGTACCGTACTGCTATATATTATATACTGGTGGTCAACAAACTGCAAAACTGAAATGCACCACAGGTATGGATGGATAGTATACTTGACGACACAGAGGTAGGTAGAGCAGTGGCCTACTGTACCGTACTGCTATATATTATATACTGGTAGTCAGCAAACTGTGCAAAACTGAAATGCACCACAGGTATGGATGGATAGTATACTTGACGACATAGAGGTAGGTAGAGCAGTGGCCTACTGTACCGTACTGCTATATATTATATATTGGTGGTCAGCAAACTGTGCAAAACTGAAATGCACCACAGGTATGGATGGATAGTATACTTGACGACACAGAGGTAGGTAGAGCAGTGGCCTACTGTACCGTACTGCTATATATTATATACTGGTGGTCTGCAAACTGTGCAAAACTGAAATGCACCACAGGTATGGATGGATAGTATACTTGACAACACAGAGGTAGGTAGAGCAGTGGCCTTCTGTACCGTACTCCTGTATATTATATACTGGTGGTCAGCAAAATTATGCACTGTACTCCTACTATATACTACAATGCAGCACAGATATGGAGCGTTTTTCAGGCAGAGAACGTATAATACTGGTGGTCACTGGTCAGCAAAACTCTGCACTGTACTCCTCCTATATAATACTGCTGGTCCCCAGTCCCCACAATAAAGCAGTGTGAGCACAGATATATGCAGCACACTGAGCACAGATATGGAGCGTTTTTCAGGCAGACAACGTATACTGGTGGTCACTGGTCAGCAAAACTCTGCACTGTACTCCTCCTATATAATACTGCTGGTCCCCAGTCCCCACAATAAAGCAGTGTGAGCACAGATATATGCAGCACACTGAGCACAGATATGGAGCGTTTTTCAGGCAGACAACGTATAATACTGGTGGTCACTGGTCAGCAAAACTCTGCACTGTACTCCTCCTATAATACTGCTGGTCCCCATAATAAAGATATTTGCACTGCAGCCCCCTGAAACAAAGTGAGAGGACGCCAGCCACGTCCTCTCACTATCATTTCCAATGCACGAGTGAAAAATGGCGGCGACACGCGGCTCCTTATATAAAATCCGAATCTCGCGAGAATCCGACAGCGGGATGATGACGTTCGGGCGCGCTCGGGTTAACCGAGCCATACGGGAGAATCCGAGTATGCCTCGGACCCGTGTAAAAAGGGTGAAGTTCGGGGGGTTCGGATTCCGAGGAACCGAACCCGCTCATCACTAGTTAGTACAGCAGAAATAAATTCAGTGGCATTGCACATGGTTAATGCAGATTTCAGACAATATGAATCCCTAATATGCTGGGAAATACTCAACAAGAGAGCGAGGTAGTGTCGGGCTGGGGCACGAAGGGCCCACCAGGGAATGTAGTGGTAAGGAGTGTGGCTTGTCAGCACAAAGGGAATTGACCAACCATTAGACATACAAAGAACAGGGCCCTTTATAATGGAGTAGACGGGGTGTGTCAAGACCACCCACTTTGATTGGCAGAAGGGTAAATCATGGTGTAGTTTCTATAAAAACAAACCAAAAATGATCCTGCTCCAACAAGATACTGAGCCCTAGAAGAGGGGATGGGACCCTCAGGAAGTGGGGCCCACCTGGGATTTCTCCCGTGCACCTTTGGGCCAGTTCAACCCTGGAATGGGGATTGTGTACTATCACCAAACTGAGTTCTATTTAGTAAACTGGAATAGGCTCTGTATTGTATATTTACCACCAGGATTTGCAGTCTGTTTTGTAAACTATCTAGCAAAGTTGTAATGAACAGTTATTGCACGAAAAATGCTTTGTATAAGTTTCTCTAGAATAGTCATTTCTTGTATACTAACCACCACAAATTTCTCAGTTACATATACTTGTCATCAGAATCTGCTGTGTTAGACATAGGCGTGCGCAGCTAATTTTATTATGGGGTGCACCATCTTTTGGGCGTGTCTAGCACTATTTTACATTCTCTCATTAAAATCACATAGCATAATCTAATTTCTCCCTAGTTCCTAATAATACAAGTAAATATAATACACCCCAGAGAAATGAAATAAAACATAATGGTGCGACCACCGGCTGGTACTGACTGTCCGCCTCAACATACTGTAATCCTGAGTCCTAGCTGCTGCACCCTATCGCTGCTTACACTTCCCTAACCTATCCTTGACCTAGTGATGGAACTAGAGAGTGGTGGGTCTAGGTGCATATACATCGCCCCCCACTGCTTGCACTCCCAGCACCTACACCCTTATTTAGAGTGGGACACTCTGAAAAGTATGGGAAATTTAGGGGGCCGAACATTTGAGTTTTAATATAACACAAGTTTAAATTTTACTCATACAGTATGCCATCCGAGCCACATTTGACTCTTTCTACGCCATCAAGCTCTCTATATATGCAGGACACCAGCATTTGTCAAACATGTCCCTATGCTCACCAGCTATTGACAGTAGTGCCCCTTCTTCACATAGTATGGGCCGAAATTCACATTACCCCACATAGTATGAGCCAAATTCACATTACACAACACAACACAGTATGAGCCTCCCCTTTGTGTATCTCAACCACACTATAATCTCCTCCCTGCATTGCCTCTCAGCCATACCATTTCCCCGCTGCATTTTTCAGCCACACTATCACCCCCCCCCCCCCGTGTTGTCTCTCAGTCACATCATCATCTGTCACTACTGTGTCATCTCTCAGCAACATAATCATCTCACAACAGTATCTCTCTGCCAAACCATCATGTTCCACCTGCGTCTCTCACTGCCCCCTCCATTCATTCTGTGTCGAACAGCCTCCCCCACTTCATTCTGTCTCTCCCCCCTTCATTCTATGTCTCTCTGTGTCCCCCCCCCCCTTTATTCTGTTTCTCAGTCACTTCCTCCCCCCCTTCATTCTACACAGTATGTCTCTCTGCCCGTCCGTCTTTTTCTATGTGTCTCTCTGTGTGTGTGTCCCCTCCCCCTTCTATGTGTCTGTGTCCTGCCAGCTGCCTCACTTTCTGGGAGCCAAGATGAGCCGGAGGACGGTGAGGCCAGGCAGCAGCATTAGTGTCGCTGTCGCACTCCCAGCAGCAGCCCCAACAAGGCAGGAGCTGCACTGCTGTAGTGAAGTCATGCCGCCGAACACCATGGGCCTTCATCGGCACAATCAGTGGCGTAACCACTGCCCCCGCAGTCCTCGCGGTGGCTTGGGGGCGAGGGGCTGCGGGAGCGCCACTGACTTAGAACAGATTGACATGCGGACGAGCGTCTGCATGTCAATCTGCGGTCTCCTTCCCTCCGCTGCTGTGTTGGAGGGACACGGAGGGCACCGCGCGCGCCTCTCCAGTGTCCCTCCTGGCTCTCCGGCCGGTGTAATAAAGGAAGTGCCGTTCGGGAGCTCTGATTGGCTCACGAACCGGCACTTCCTTTATTAGACCCGCAGGAGAGCCAGGAAGGACACGGGTGAGGCGCGCGCTGTGCGCTCCGTGTCCCTCCAACACAAAGGAGCGGCGGGGGAAGAATAGGGGAGCAGGCACTGTGGGGGAATATCTGGCACTGAGGGCATGTACCTGGTGGCACTGTGGGGGAATATCTGGCACTGGGGGCATATACCTGGCACTGTGTGGAGGAATATCTGGCACTGGGGGCATATACCTGGCACTGTGGGGCAATATCTGGCACTGGGGGGAGCAGGCACTGAGGGGGCTTATGTGACACTGGGGGGGAATATCTGGCACTGGGAGCATATACCTGGCACTGTGGGGGAATATCTGGCACTGGGGGCATATACCTGGCACTGTGGGGGAATATCTGGCACTGGGGGGAGCAGGCACTGAGGGGGCATATGTGGCACTGTGGGGGAATATCTGGCACTGGGGGGCAAATACCTGGCACTGTGGGGGGAGCAGGCACTGAGGGGGCATATGTGGCAATGTGGGGGAATATCTGGCACTGGGGGTATATACCTGGCACTGTGGGGGAATATCTGGCACTGGGGGCATATGTGGCACTGGCAGCACGGCCCTACCAACAAGCACTACCCCCTAGCAACGAGCATGACACCCAGTGCATGAAACCCCTGGCAACGAGCATGACACCCTGAGCATGAAAATCTCTGGCACCGTGCATGGAACCAAGAGCATGAAACCCCTGGCAACGAGCAGGTAATTTAAAAGTAATTAGAAGTCTTACTGTAGAACTTAATGTGTAATGGGCATTACGGTGTGTGGCATAATGTATCATGGACATTGCGGTGTGTGTCATAATGTGTCAGGCATTACGGTGTGTTGTATACTATATCACGATCATTGTGGTATAATGTCTCAGGGTCATTGCAGTGTGTAGCATAATGTATAACGGGCATTGCGATTCCTGTCATAATGTGTCACAGGCATTACGTTGTGTGTGGCATAATGTGTCGGGGGCATTACAGTGTGTGCATATTGTGTCATGGGCATTATTGTGTGTGGCATAATGTCTAAGGGCCATTGCAGTATGTGGCATAATGTATACTGGGCATTACTATAAGGAGGAAAAATGACAAATAATGTAAGGGGCATGAATCAGGATTATTTTTCTTTCCTGTGGTGGCTAACGTCTGGGCGTGCAGGTTGCAAAACTGGGGTATAAGGTAGACTTTTTCTGCAATGCCACGCCCCTGTATGCGAAGCCACGCCCATTTCAACTAAGCCACACCCCATTTTTGACGGCGCGCGCATATTTGTCACTTTACTACTGCCAATTATGGGGGAGGGGGCGCCGAAGAATTTTTTGGCTTGGGGAGAAAAATTTCTAGTTACGCCACTGGGCACAATGGTGGGCGGACGGCGCGGGTGCAACACCAGGGTGGTGGGGGGTACGACACCCTTGCCAGAAGACCACTAACAGTTGAGGACATTTGGACCGGCCCAATCCGCCCCTGCGCACCGCCGCACTAACTTTGTTAAACTGAAAATAAAGTACAGCTCCAGCTTTCGGCAGCAAAGGCTGCTGGGACCTGTAGTTTATTTTCAGTTTGATCACTGTAGTGCCGGCTCCTACTCAAGTCAGGCATGTCGCGGGGTCCCCTCTGACTCAGGATCTATGCCTCCGCTTTGACAGCATAGGTAAATCCAGTAATGGTGAGGTGGGTGCCGGACATTAGGGGGTGCCTGTGCGCACCAAGCACCCCCCATGCGCACGCCTATGGTGTTAGATATCGATCTCCAGACTGAGCTTTATGTTGTATTAACCCCTGCTTGATGTTGCATTTTTGGTATATATTTTATTCTTTGTTTGGTCACATAGCTTGCATGTAAACTTGTATCAAAAATGTGTCTCATTTCTGCTTTTGCAAGTTCAAATTTGTGTTAGCTACATACTGTACAGTATGTGCCTCCTTGATGTTATTATTCAGCTAACATGCTGTCATGCACATTCTTTGCACTGTCACCAGCAACAGGCATTCTTATGCTGAGTAAAGTTTTTCACTTAAGCTGTGCAAGTTTTTTTTTAAAGTAATGTAGAATTGTGCTCTACTACAAGTATTTGTAAGAGTTAAATGAGATGCTTGCAAATCAAATATAAGAAATATATGTGTGTTTTAAACCTTAAGCAGTTTATAGCAGATACTGTATGAGGCAGACGTGTCTCTATGCCAACAAGTCCCATTAATTAGAAGTGGAATGTTTCAGCCATCCAACCTTGTGGGAACACTGATAACAACTAAAGGCTACAACTCCCTGGATGAAGAGACTCATGAGAACTCGCTGAAATGCAGAAATTTGTAATGTTGCTAAAATGTTCTGTATTGTTCTGTATAAATTTGTAGTTATTACCAAACCCCTTTGTGACGTATTCATTATGTATTCATTATGTGAAAAAAAACCTAAAAAGTAAAAGAGCACAGCTCAGAATCAGCTTTGACATAGATACTGCATTTGTGTCTTGATTTCTGACTCCCAGCAGCTGGTACAAGAATCATCAGACAACTGGAGGATATTGCTAGATAAATAGAATATCCCTAACATATTTAAGGAAGCTGAAAGAAACTACATGAAGACTGGGGGCAGAGCAGGCCCTAGGCATAGGCAAATGCCTAGGGTATTTGGTATGCCCAGGGGCACAAGCAGATTCTGCTGATATGCAGCATGCCTATATTCTGTGTGTGACTGTGGCTGTATCTGCATACAAAATGCTACATTACAGTGTATTCCTGGAAATCACTGTAATGTAGCATTTTGTATGCAGATACAGCCAGTCGCACACAGAATGTAGGCATGCTAATTACCATTTTATTCAACAGAAGCTGCTTTTGCGTTCTAGTCACATAGCAATGAAAATAAGAAACATTTTTTGCAAAAAAAAAGGCACCCAACATTAGCAGAGCTGGACGGGAGCTGCATGGCATATTGAGGCAAGATGTATGAGGACACTTCTGTATCCAAGCAGAGGCAGAGGTCACAGTGTTAGCACCCGTCTGAGTGCTGTGTGTGGGTAGGTTCATTGTGCAAAAGTGTTCTGCATATGTGTAGGGGGCATTATGTGTGTCATGTGTATAAATGCATAACTAATGTGCTGCAATGTGTAAGGGACATTATGTGTATAAGGGCATTAATAAAGGTTGGCATGATGTGTAAAGTGCAGAGGTGGAACTAGCAGCAGTGCTTGGGGGCATCAGTCTAAATCTTGCCTAGGGCATCATATTGATTAGGACCGGCTCTGACTGGGGGTGCACGTGACCACAAGATCTAGAATGATTCATTGCACTCAGGGCCATCTTAACAGCAGTATAGCCCCCTGGGCAAAGCAATGTATTTAGGCCTCTGCTTATCCTCCAGTGGTAGGGGTGGGGGTTGCTATCAGCAGCAGCTTTGATGTTCCCTAGGTGGTAGGGGGTGTGCTATCATCCGCTCTGTATATAAGATATGGAGTAGTAATTTCGGCTAATTACTCCTTTACTGCACAAATGGTGGGAGATGGTGACGGAGGGAGAACACTAAACTGTAGAAGGGGGCATTGGGCTGAATGAAGGGGCCTTGGTACATGACTTCCAGGGTGGTAGGGAGTGTTTAATATGCAGGAGAGGGGTGGACAGTGATAGTGTAGGAGCTTCCGCAGTTTAGTATATATATATATATATATATTGATTCACGTTTTTCGCATTTATTAAGATATTTACTGTTAATCACAAAATTAGTTGATATGTCCTTAAGAAAAATGTGCAGAGCTGGTCAGAATGTTGTATTTGCTGAATAATCTTGTTTTAAGGCATGACTTGTACAAGACAAATGCAACATTAAATGTATTGGAAATGTATCTAGGACGGACAAAGCAACACCAGATATATCCAAGGCTAATTGAGAAGAATAAAGAAAGAAATCTTTTGAGTTTATGTCCGAAAGACTGATAAACGAAACAATAACCATTTTCAAGGCTGTCCTAGTTGCCACTTCTAACATTGTATAACAATCGATGTATTTTCAAGACATACATGGTGTATTCTGATTGGCTAAATATATTGGCAAGCATAAACCCTTTGTGTTCAAGCTATAAATAATAAAGCCATGACGGCCCCCAAACAGATCAACTATGAACTGCTTAGGTTACACAATGATCCGGTGTCACTTATTCATTCACTGATCTCCAACCGGTTGCTAAGGGAAACAGCATTCTGACTGATGACTGAAGAGAGTTCATAATCAGACCTATTGTTAACATACCCTATCATTTTGGGGATCTCGTCCAGGGATATTCCAGCATCTCCTCCACTGGCAATAAATCCTCTGATCTTTCAGGAACCGCTGATAACAAACAAAACCGGTAAGTGAGATTTACTGTGTAGATTTCTACCTGCTCACTTGAACTCAGCGCTTCTTGTGTAAATCAAGGGGAAGTCCAGTCGAGAAGGTCAGAGAATATCTTAAAGAGCCCAGCGTCAGTCAGAAGAAATTTTTTTAAGGTACCATACATGTATGTTATATTGTTGAATTGTGTTATATTGTTGAATTATGTTATATTGTTGAATTGTGGGTAAATAATTTCAGATAATTTGTCACAAGTGCACAGGGGGAATTAATCAAGTATGCAGAAAACTTTTAAATTGTGCAAATACTGATGTGTGTTTGTTGAGAAAATAGAGCCGTTTTATAAAAGTGGCGCATGGCCAAGATATGTTCTAATGCTGATAACCAGTTTGAATTGATAAATAACCAAAGAGGTGTATGCAAATCTTGTACCTGTGTTGTGTTAAGAAAATATAAAGGGTCTGTAGCACCAAGATTGCTGGCAATTACAGGCACTGAAGTCTCATTTGGTTATGTGGAAAATGATGATGAATTTTATTGTACAAAAGGTTGTCATTTTAAAAAGAGAATTGTTGGAACATTAAGAATGATTGATTTAACATCATAACCTATTGGCCTAGGAACCACATAATTCCAGGTCTAAGACCCATGTGCCGTGCAGTCTCAAACAGCTGCCGTGCACGCAGATAACAGATATAGGATTTACTGTCATCTTTGTTTTTGTATCCTTGCACTGTTATATGTACTCTGTCAATATGCTTTTGAAAAGGTGGGGGGGAGTCGGGTTGTCTGCTGAATAATGAAACTAGATTCTCCTACACACACTGATAGGTATTTCTCACATCCAAGCATTCCCGGTGTTAGCTGTTACTGTACTTTCTGAAGAGAAACAAGCATTAAACTACAACAGGGATACTGATACAAGCAGGAGTCCATATAGGCAGGGGGATAGACCCTTGGAGTAACTTAACAATAATATTAGGGACGCATCTCAGTGATCCAGAAGAAATAATCTATTATGCAGGTCTCACTTGGGGAGCAGTACTAACAAATTCTCCACCAACACAGGGAGGAAGGGGCAACACTACAACCCCAGTCATTTGTCCACAGACGGATTGAAGAAGCTCTTTTGGAGATTCTTTAACAGGAGATTTTAATTCCCTCATAAGGAGTTATTAAAATACCACATCAGGATGGGTTCAAACCCGTGGATATTGTTAATAACAAGGAGGGAAGCAAAGCTTTAAAAGGAGATTTTAAGTCCCTCATAAGGAGTTACTAAAATACCACATCAGGAGGGGTTCCGCGCACGTTCACCCAGGCATGGGAGCGCGGTCTGTAAAGATGTCAGGGCCCGACAAACCCGTGGATATTGTTAGTAACAGGGAGGGGAGGAAAGCTTTGAAAGGAATAAGTAAAATTTTTAAAAGAGCAGGTTTTCCGTCAGAAGGGACACCAGACTTAGAGAAATGGGAAAAATTTGCCTCCTGTAACAAGAGTTGGATAATTAAGCATAATAGTAGAGATCAAGCATCCATCTGGATCACTGTAGCAAAAGAATTAGGAGCAGAGAATAGAAGAAGAGA
The DNA here is from genome assembly GCF_028390025.1 of Pseudophryne corroboree. Lineage (NCBI taxonomy): Eukaryota > Metazoa > Chordata > Amphibia > Anura > Myobatrachidae > Pseudophryne > Pseudophryne corroboree. The sequence continues at coordinate 344,992,728 of NC_086444.1, read as the reverse complement.
TGAGGAAAATGATTTCCCCATTGTACCAGAGTACTCAATAGCACCACAACCAGCGTTAAACTCACTGCCTGTAATTGCAGCAACAGCACCTGCACACTATACCCCACCCCTATACCCAGACATGCATGCACACCAAGGTACCCCTAGTATGAACAGAATGCAATTACCTACAAGCTCACTAAAAGTGAAATTAAAAAGATACGAGCCCTAATCAGCCCTATCTTAGAAGGATCTGTGGTTGAAAATCCGAATGATTTACCTGAGCTATGTGTACAGGGTATGCCCCAGTGTCCTGATACTTCATCACAAGAAACCCCAACAAGGTTAAAGCAAAGAAATTTTCTACCTAATGCTTCCCTCATGTTTAAACGAGTGGTAGACACCTGCAATCAAGCTGAGTCCAGTAAACAATTGTCCACAATCAGGAACTATAGGCGAAAGGGTGCAAATCAGGTGAAGAGGAGAAGCAAGGGGTCAAGACACAGCCTCTACAGCTTTTCATGCCCAGGTGCATAATGTACAGAATAAACTGACATATTTTCCAGAAAGATTGTGTCCGGTATGTCAGTTTTGCGTTCCAGAAGGATATGAACATTGCCCAAATTGTGGAAACTGGATTTCACACCATGAACCACCATGCCAAGATATCTATGCGACTAGAAATACTGAAAGACGGTCATCATTGCCTGTTTCTCTGTATCCAGCACAAGTACAGGGAATACGCAACCCAGATAATGCAGCCAGGACGAACGAACCATACATCGTACAGAGCCAACACCACAAACCATGGTATGGCAATGACCTCGCAAATATAGTTGCAGAGTCCCCAGATCCTAGATAAAACCCAATAGCAGTTTATGCCTATATGGAAAGAATTCAAACCATATGGACACCGGCATGGGTCGACTACCACCAGTTGTGTGAAGCTATACTAGGACCAGCTCAGTAAGCACCATGTTAAAAGCAGATGCAGTAGATGATTGCCCAGCCATAACGGACGTTCCGACAGAGAAAAATAGAACAACGTTTGAAAGTGGAAAGATGTACATGACAAGACTTAAGAGATGGTGTCATGCACAGACACTCAGGGCACCAGCAGCCCCAGATTTGAAACAGGAAAAGACTGAGTCCATCAGAACTTACTATGATAAAGTCACTATACGACACACAAGATGATAGAATATGAAAGTGTGCAACTCCTGTGTCGGCAACAGTGTACTCAGTCACCACTGGCAGTTCGATAAAAGTGACTTTACCCACAGGAGACCCAAGGGTTTCAAGAGCTGTTTTTATGCACAACCAGATTCCTCTACGTTTACTTACAGATCAAGCCATTGCAACGACTGGATTGGGAGGTTAAGCCCTACCCTTGCAAGAAAGCAAAGATGTAACCTGAAATACAAGCTGCTATACAAGACTATCTCTCACAGGAAAAGTAAGACAAAGAGGAACAACAACTCCCAGCATAAACATCATTATGTTAAACACCAGCCTGGGTGGACTTGGACTAAGAAAATGACATGCCAGCAGCAGTGAGAAAGAATATGCAAGTGAAGAAAGGACAAAGTATGAAGAATAATGAATGAATCATAAAGAGAGGTGATTGGAAAAAGAAAAGTTGAGAAACAATATGAAGGTTGCATGAAAGTTTGGAGACTAAAGGAAGTCTGCTTTAAGAAGGACAAAGAAAGACATCTGACAAGTGGTCAGTACTACCTGGCAAGATTACAGAGATAATGCCATGATTTAAAGCAACAGAAGCTCCGGGGTTTAAAGCAAATAATAAGGAACAAGACAGAAAAAGTTCCAGAAAACAAATGAATGATGCTTCTTCTGCCAATATGAAGTACAAGCTCCTTCAGGTACTCCCCAGTGAACATAATATCTCCAGAGGAAACAGCAGAAGGTATGATTACAGTCACCTTGCCCACTGGAGAAATACGTCTGTGCCTAATGAATACTGGAGCCAGCACACGCAGAAGACAGCAGAGGGAGATACCACAAGAACTGGTGATATCAGAAATTCTTAAAGGGACAGGAGATGAGAGAAATGCAGTCACCAATACCAGCCCAATTCTTGACCTTGGAGTACATGTCCAGTGACTTTGCTGAAGCACAATGTACTAAAGCTTATCCAAGGAGAATACAGTACACATCAGCAGAAGTTTAACTTTCCAGCAACTTATCAAAGGAAAGAACAAAAAGCCATTTAGAAGCAAGTTAAAACAGAAGTTCAGTATTGACTCATTCCAGCAGTACCAGTTGTAGAAGAAAGGAAGCAATACTACTGGACCGGAATAGCCCAAGTGATATATCCACAAAACACACAGCTAAATACAGGATGTGAATGAACTGCTGATTGCCACCACTACTAAAAGAAGCACCAAGAAGGGGCAGTGTCCTTAGTGAAGTTTCTGAAAGACCAAGACTGCAGAGCCTCAGAAGGAGAAATTGCAGCTAGTCAAGCAAGAGTTAATCTTCCTAGGACACTCAAGGTACCAGACATCTAACAAAAGTGAAAAGGAAAAGATTCAGACTGCAAGCTAAGATGCCAACTAGTGTCAAGCAAGTCAGATGATCATTCCTGGGCCTAGTAGGACACTACAGAACACGGATACCTCTAGCACCAGTCTACATGCAAGCATTGTATGACAACACTGAAAGGGAGGAGGGTCCGCATCCTACATACAGCAACAGATGAATTAGGCTATTGAACAGTTGGAAACAGCAGTTGCCTCATCTCAAGCCCTAGAACTACCTGACTATTAAAGAAGGAGGCCATACATAGAAGTCCTTATGCAAAATCATGGACTGAGGTGAAGACCAGTGGCCTACAACTTAAGCAAGCTTGACAGCGGTAATCAAAGAGCACCTACCGGCATCAGAGCAGTGATAGCAGCAACAGCCCTAGAAGAGTATAAGAGCACAGACACAGTGATGAATCAGAAGTCCTAGAAGAGGACAAGAGCACAGGCATAGTGCTGAATCATGAACTTATCATCCAGGGTCCACATGCAGGTACAGAGAAGCTTCAACAAGCAAGAACCAAACACCTGTCAGTGGCAAGGCTGACCATGTATGAAGTAGCACTGCCAAAATGTGACAAGTAACCATCAGAAGATGTATTACCCTCAACGCAGCAACCCTTTTCCAACATTAATCAATAAAGGTGTTGAATCTCAAGATTCAAAAGGAGGGAAAATCAGATTATCTACTGATGAATGGGAAAGCCAGTAGTTTCTAATATTCACTCACGAAGGTAAACGATATGGTGGGACACAATTACCCCAAGGGGGAGCCACTAGTCCATCAGATTTCTCAGAGGCAATGGCATTAATCCTGCAGAAATGGAGACCACACTTTACAGACACCCAGTTAGTTCAATATGTCGATGATCTGCTTATTGCTGCACAGACAGAAGAGAAGTGCAAAAAGGAAACAGTATCACTACTCATCTTTTTGGCAGAAGAAGATTGCAGAGTGTCAAAAGACAAGCTTCAGCTAGTACAGAAAAAAGTTGTCTTCTTAGGACACTGCATATCTCAAGGAACAAGGCATCTTACTGATAAAAGAACAAAGGCAATAACTCAAGCAAAAATCCCAAGAACATTAAAAAGGAGGCGTCAGCAGAAAACAGGGACACCATTGAAGAAGCAGTAAGACAACTAAAGCAAACCATAATAACAGCCCCAGCATTGGGATTGCCTGATTACACTGTGTATACAAGTACCTCACGCTGTAACAGAAATATTAAGTCAAGAAAATAGCAAGCATCTTTCTGCAGCCAGACTTACCAAATATGAAGTGATTGCCTAGCCTCATGGAATTAGAGACTTTACCTCTTCCTAATGTCTAAGATACACCACTGGACAATCCAGACATGAACCTGTTCGTCGATGGATCAAGATATTATGATAATGGATCCCCAAAGACAGGATATGCAGTAACAACTGAAACTGAAGTCATAGACTCTGGAGCATTGCTACCAAGTATGTCAGCACAAGAAGCAGAACTCATAGCAATGACCAAAGCCTGCATACATGCTGAAAACATGACAGCTAACATCTAGTCCCAAGATTACGCTGTTATATGGAAAAGTAGGGACTTCAAAAGTGCAAACGGAAAACCCATCAAACATGCCAGTTTGATTATGGAACTCTTCAGAGCATTGGAACTACCTAAAAGAATTGGAATAATCAAGGTACAAGCACATACTAAGAGCCAAACCATGGAAGCTAAAGGAAATGCATTTGCAGATGCAGAAGCCAAGAGAATTGCCTTACAATCAAAAGAACTTGAGCAAGTCTTAGTAGCTCAAGACGTGAAGCAAATGCCCAGTGAGAGGAGTTGATCAAAATTCAACAACAAACATCACAAGGAGAAAAGGAGAAATGGAGATGATTTGGGGGCAGAAGAAGATGAACATGGACTTTGGAAATAAAGAGAATTGAAGTACTGTCTACCAGCAGCTCTATTTCCACCCATGTTACAAGTAGCTCATGGACAAGTACACCATTCAAAGGAAGCCATGGTGAATAGAGTACAAGAGCATTGGATAGCTCCAGGCTTCAATAAAGCTGCAACAAACTTTGTAGCAGGATGCTGGATCTGTGGAATCAGCAATCCACGACAAAGAACCAAGACACCTCTAGGAACTATACCCAAAGCCTCTTACCCATTTGAAAGACTACCAATTGACTATATACAGTGGCGACGAAGCAGTCCATATGAATATGTACTAGTAGCAACGGACATGTTTAGTCACTGGGCCGAAGCCTGGCCAGTAAGCAAAAACCACTGCAAAGAAACTGATAGCAGAAGTAGTATGTAGATTTGGGATACCTGAGGTTATAGAATCAGATAGAGGTACACATTTCACAAGAGAAGTCATGCAGCATATAATGAAAGATTTGGGGGTACAGCAGGCCTTCCATGTGCCTTACCAGCCCCAGGCGAGTGGGAGGGGGAACATCTGAACTTTGACCTTAAGCTAAAACTACAGAAAATGACAGAAACCAAAAGAACTTGTCCAGAATGCCTACCTATAGTCTTGTTTAATATTAGGACCACACCCATGAAACCTAGTAAACTGACTCCATATGAAATATTGTTTGGGTCAGCTCTAAGAACAGGTTGTTATTATCCACAACAATTACAACATAATCATGATGATTTTTACAGGTTATGTACAGGAGGTCTGTAAAACATTGACTAACCTCCATGGCCGAGTGTTTTCTTCCATTCCAGACCCAGAAGGATCAGCTACGCATAAGCTAAATCCAGGAGATTGGGTCTATTTAAAGAGACATGTGAGAAAGACCTTTGAACCAAGATATGATGGTCCATATCAAGTGCTGCTAACCATGTCTACCTTAAATTAAGATGAAAGGTCGTGATACTTGACTACGTGCATCCCACTTGAAGAAGTTGACAGTGACTCTCCAGCCAGAAGAATGAAGTTGCTTATCCTTTGATTGTTGTTAGGGGTAATCCCCAAGGTTTGGACTATAAGTCCAGGGGACTGGTTTACTGAAAGAGAATGTTTCAGGCCTAGATAGTGTAGGTAGAATAGGGAGAAAAAGTGGAATCAAAAAGAGGGGAAATGATAGTGTAGGAGCTTCCGCAGTTTAGTATATATATATATATATATATTGATTCACGTTTTTCGCATTTATTAAGATATTTACTGTTAATCACAAAATTAGTTGATATGTCCTTAAGAAAAATGTGCAGAGCTGGTCAGAATGTTGTATTTGCTGAATAATCTTGTTTTAAGGCATGACTTGTACAAGACAAATGCAACATTAAATGTATTGGAAATGTATCTAGGATGGACAAAGCAACACCAGATATATCCAAGGCTAATTGAGAAGAATAAAGAAAGAAATCTTTTGAGTTTATGTCCGAAAGACTGATAAACGAAACAATAACCATTTTCAAGGCTGTCCTAGTTGCCACTTCTAACATTGTATAACAATCGATGTATTTTCAAGACATACATGGTGTATTCTGATTGGCTAAATATATTGGCAAGCATAAACCCTTTGTGTTCAAGCTATAAATAATAAAGCCATGACGGCCCCCAAACAGATCAACTATGAACTGCTTAGGTTACACAATGATCCGGTGTCACTTATTCATTCACTGATCTCCAACCGGTTGCTAAGGGAAACAGCATTCTGACTGATGACTGAAGAGAGTTCATAATCAGACCTATTGTTAACATACCCTATCAACAGTGGAGTGGACTTAATATCCAACATTTTCCAGTGGGAGGGCAGCTTGCTTGATTGCAGATATCTCCAGTTCCTGAAAATAGATTACTTAGCTTTCAATATGATATAAAACAAGAGAGTCCCACCTTTTAGGAAGTATTGGTGACTTGGGGTTCAGGAGCCAGAGCAATCAACAGATGAAATATAAAGTTGCATACCAGGCGTGTGGAGCTGGAGCAGGGACCAGTTGCTGGAAGGCTGATATCGCTGGTTCTGGTCATAATGGCCCTCATTCCGAGTTGTTCGCTCGTTATTTTCCTTCGCATCGGTGCGATTTTCCACTAACTGCGCATGCGCAATGTTCGCACTGCGGCTGCGCCAAGTAAATTTGCTGAGAAGTTTGGTATTTTACTCACGGCATTACAAGGTTTTTTCTTCGTTCTGCTGATCATAGTGTGATTGACAGGAAGTGGGTGTTTCTGCGCGGAAACTGGCCGTTTTATGGGAGTGTGTGAAAAAACGCTGCAGTTTCTGGGAAAAACGCGGGAGTGGCTGGAGAAACGGGGGAGTGTCTGGGCGAACGCTGGGTGTGTTTGTGACATCAAACCAGGAACGACAAGCACTGAACTGATTGCACTGGAAGAGTAAGTCTCGAGCTACTCAGAAACTACAAAGAAAAATCTTTTTGCAATATTGCGAATACTTCGTTCGCAATTCTGCTAAGCTAAGATTCACTCCCAGAGGGCGGTGGCTTAGCGTGTGCACTGCTGCGAAAAGCGGCTAGCGAGCGAACAACTCGGAATGAGGGCCAATGTCCGCCAAAAGGGGAGAGTCCCAGCTTTTGGAGTTTACTCTCAGAAAAACTCAAGTCAGACAGAACCCGAGATTCAAGCTGGGAAGAGCAATTAACAGGCTTGGATGGGGACTGCTGCTTTGAAGTCGGATATCTCCAATTGTCCAGGGCCAATAATTAAAAATCTGATACCTCTGGAAAAAGGGGACCCTCAGCTATCAGCCTAGGGTAACTTTAACTGGGGCCCCTTGGCAAGTGCCCATTGAGCCCATGCAAAAAGATGGCCCTGATTGCACTGACCAAAACATTGTTGATGTGATTGTATTTACTTCAAAGACACTGCACTAAAACAGGGCATGCTAGTGTGTTACCTTGACAAATTGACACCAAAGTCCAGTCATAGGTTAACTACTATCCAGTCATAGGTTAACTACTGTATAAATATGAATTATATCTTAATTTCAACATGGTTGTTCCCATCCTTTGCCAACCTGGGGTTTTCCCTGACCATACCTGTCTGCTTGACCTTTGCTAGTTGTCTGACATTTAACCTGCAAACAACTGTGTCTCCTGTACTTGCATAAGCTTGAGAAAAATAGTAGAGGACACTCTGCAAGTGGACTTGCCATCATTTCTGTATCATAGACTTTGTGAAAGTTTTGAATCTGGGCGTGTCTCTTATTATTTCTGCAAATCTGTTACATTTGCGAGAGGCTTTGCAGTATTTATTATGTCATAACTTTCCCATGTTGGTTTTGGAACTGGGGTGATACAGTGAAGTACTGGTAGAAAAACTATTGGTTGCAATAAGTTTGGATGTCCAAGATGTTCCAGCATCCTATGATCTTTTTGTGCACAAGGTGATCTTTTTGTTCACAAGGTTACCTGGGTCAAGTGATTACTGACATCCAGGGTCTGAGGCTTGGAGCTGGAGTTGAGGAGGCTCAATATAGCTCTTTCACATAGGTTTTGGGTAGCAGCGAGTGTCATGATTGGATGCCATTCTGATGCCAGAACATGCATAACTGCAAATAATGTTGTATTGATCAATGTCTGCAAATGCTATCTGTGTGGTTATGTATAAACCCCGTGTGAAAAGGTCATAGGAGACTTCGGCCTGACGTGCCACTGCTCCCATGCTGATCTTAAAGTGTTTTACATGAATTAAATAATCTCATTTTAGATCTGGTTTCTGTTTTGTTTCCAACCCAACTCTCTGAAAGAGGCGTTACCAAAATATTAATAATTCTAGGTGCAGGCAAAAGCCATAAGTTTGCCTTGGGTCATACCCTAAATGTTTGTACTTTGGCTGGTGGCAGTGATTGTGTGAAATTGACGTACACTCTCAGGTATCCAGTAGCAGTGTCACGTGGCAGGGATTTGCAGATTGGCGTATCTGGGGAATCGCCGTGCCTTGGATCATGACAGTGAGTACTGCCTTTTATATGAGTTCAAGGTTATGAACCACGCAGTGGTAATGTACCAGATTGGTTACTGGCTGAAGTAAGCTGGGTTGGACTGGTTACCAGCTGAAGAATACAGCTAGACTGGATTGGTTACCAGCTGAAGAGATGCTGCTGGACTGGACTGGCTACCGGCTGAGGAATACAGCTAGGCTGGACTGGCTACTGGCTGAAGAGATGCTGCTGGACCGGACTGGCTACTAGCTGAAGAGATGCTGCTGGACCGGACTGGCTACCGGTTGAGGAATACAGCTAGACCGGACTGGCTATCAGCTGAAGAGATGCTGCTGGACTGGACTAGCTACCGATTGAGGAATACAGCTAGTCCAGACTGGCTATTGGCTGAAGAGACGCATCTGGACCAGATTGGCTACTGGCTGAGGATATGCAGGACCAGACTGGTTACCGGCTGAGGTAATGCAGGACCAGACTGGTTATCAGCTGAGGATATGCAGGACCAGACTGGTTACTGGCTGAAAATATGCAGGACCAGGCTAGTTACTGGTTGAGGAATACAGCTGGACCGAACTGGTTACTGCCTGAGGATATACAGGATTTGACTTGTTACCAGCTGAGGCTATGCAGGACTGGACTGGTTACCAACTGAGGATAATCAGGACTGGACTGATTACTGGCTGAGGATATGCAGGACTGGACTGGTTACTGGCTGAGGTTATGCTGGACCTGATAGTGCCACATGGAAGGAGCAAAGCAGGTAAACTTGTCACACTAACTATATGACTAGTTACACAGTTGATGAATACATGCAGCTGCACTACTTTTAAGCCCCCTGCTGGACTGTGATTGGCTGCAGGGAAACTGGCAGGCCGGACTGAGGCTTAGGCTGGTGAAGTGGAGTTCAGCTGGAAATCATGGAATACAGCAATGTCAGAGGATATCACAGTACTGCACATAGGAGCTTGAATAAATCTCAGGCACACAAATAGTTAACAACTGGTCTGAGAATACTGCTGGGATCTGGAGTCTGTACAGGTGCATAATCAGTGCTGCACCTTGAAAAGTAGTATGCACAGCAGAAACTGGAGACCCCGGGAACCCTGCAGAGGATCATCATAGCTTGCCAGATGCCAGAGCCCTTCTGTCAGAGGAACCGATGGACCCACCTCCGCACACTAAGTGACCTGGTGAGTGTTTAGGATGCTGATACTGTCTACACGTCCTAACAAGAGCAACCTTATTCACATTACACTGCACAGCAGTTTCTTTTATAAACATTACACTGCACAGTAATGTCCCTTATTGATGTTATGCAACAGCAGTACCCTTTAGAAATGTTGCGCTACACAGTATGCCTCACAGTAGTACCCCTTATACACAGTATGCCACACAGTAGTACCCTTATACACAATATGCCACACAGTGGTACTCCTTATACACGATATGCCAGTCAGTAGTACCTCTTATACACATTTTTCACATTATTGACAATAAAAATCACTAGTCCAGCAGCTTAGTCAGGCTTAGGCATAGGGGGGTAGGGGACACACACATTAGAATTCCACTATTAAACTAAATAACAACTAATTATTGTTCTTTAATAGTTGAATACTAATACCCTCCTCCCCCCTCTACCTAAGCCTGACCTAGCTGCAGGACGAGTAATTTGTATTGGTCTTTTTTATAACCTCTAATAACAGTCATCAATTTCCATCACACCTCCCCATTCAGACCCTCCCTCAGCCCTGTCCCTCCATAGCAGGTCCTTACTGTATATGTGGGAGAGACGTGCTGGAAGGTGCCGGGCTGACTGCAGAGGCAGGGCTGGTACACATGTGCGGGAGCTGCAGGGAGCCATGGCTGACTGAGGAGGAAGGGTTGAGAGTGAGACACACGTGCGTGAGTTGGAAGGCACCAGGGCTGACTGCTGAGGGAGAGCTGGGACAGATGTACGGTAGCTGGAAGACCAGTTTTGCAAACAGGGCCCTTCTTCTCCCACTCCACCTGTTACCCTGCTTGGCACCTGCAAGCTGTCCCCTCCAGCCAGTGCTGAACCATGGAGAGGTATGTCAAGCGTATTCACGGGTATGGTTAGGTGGGACTCGGGCCGCCACTCTGTCTGGGTCCAGGACTTCTGTATTCACAGTCCCCCCTTGATGGTGGCCCTGAATCACAGCATGCAACTCATGGTATTCGCAGGATGGGTGCAAGCGAAGGGGCATGTCCTTGCTACAAGTAATGTGGCCTCACAGGGTATTCCGTCCTTTGCAAGTCTCAACCCTTATTTTCGCTTTTTGGACACAAATACATTTGCCCAGATACTGTGCTCATGCGGCATACCTCCCAACATGACCCTCTCCAGGAGGGACACAATGCTCTGCTTCTGGATTTTTCTCTTAATGTATAATTGCCGGCACCTGTGTTGAACAGGTTAATAGATAAGAAAGGTGTTTCACACAGGTGACGGCAATCATAAATTAAGAGGAAAGTCCAGAAGCAGAGCATTCTGTCCCTCCTGGAGAGGGTCATGTTGGGAGGTATGTGCTGGTTGGACACAGATAGGATTGGACACTTGCAGGATGGACACAGATGGCAAGAATGTTTGCCTTATATTGCCTATAGCTAAGGCCAGCTTTGAAAACCATTGTTGGTTTTGCTGAAACCGATGGAATCCGTATTTGCTGGTGCTGTACATGCGCTTATGACAGCAATACTAGCCTTATAAAAACCTGACCACATCCTCAGTTACAGTACTTTGAAGAGTTAATGAGATGGCTTGGTAGTGGTGGTTTGCATTTAGAGTTTTGTAGTGCTATATTAAGAGATGGGTGAGTTCTTTTGAAAGATTTGTTATTTTCTGTCTTGTTAAAACTGAAACATAAGATGTCTACTGTACATGAGGAAAACTGTGCTTTGACCTTCTTTGTAGTGCCATTCTAAGGTCATTTTGGGAGCCTCACAGCCAAGACTGCAGTAAGGCATAAAGGCCAATTAGGGTGCTCTATTGTTGACAGACCTGCTTTGTGTTTTGTATATTATCTCCACAATTTATTGCTAAATGGAGGCTTTGCATTTCCCCAATGAAAGGTATACTAGCCATCTTGATAAGATGCTTTTAGCACCTGACACCTGAAGCTAGACTTGCATTGGCTTCATAAAATGATTTACTATGCACTATTGCAATGGATGAGGAATATAATGATTAGAAATATGTCACCCCAGCACAGCATTCCCCAGTGTACAATGGTGATTGAAATCTGATTAACAGAACCTGCAGTTTCTCAGCAGCCCTCCCCCACTGGATGTCTGAGGGAAACAACATTTTATAACTGCTGCTTAAAAAATTATACATTGACTCTTTACTATTTGCTCAATCTCCTTATCAATAAATCAACAATTCCAGGAGAATTATGTGACACACCACAACATGTCAGCCAGTAAACCGTGCTGACGTGTGTATATATATATATATATATATATATATACTGCTCTAAAAAATGAAGGGAACACTAAAATAACACATCCTAGATCTGAATGAATGAAATATTCTTATTAAATACTTTGTTCTTTACATAGTTGAATGTGCTGACAACAAAATCACACAAAAATTATCAATGGAAATCACATTTATTAACCCATGGAGGTCTGGATTTGGAGTCACACTAAAAATTAAAGTGGAAAAACATACTACAGGCTGATCCAACTTTGATGTAATGTCCTTAAAACAAGTCAAAATGAGGCTCAGTAGTGTGTGTGGCCTCCACGTGCCTGTATGACCTCCCTACAATGCCTGGGCATGCTCCTGATGAGGTGGCGAATGGTCTCCTGAGGGATCTCCTCCCAGACCTGGACTAAAGCATCTGCCAACTCCTGGACAGTCTGTGGTGCAACGTAGCGTTGGTGGATGGAGCGAGACATGATGTCCCAGATGTGCTCAATTGGATTCAGGTCTGGGGAACGGGCGGGCCAGTCCATAGCATCAATGCCTCATCTTGCAGGAACTGCTGACACACTCCAGCTACATGAGGTCTAGCATTGTCTTGCATTAGGAGGAACCCAGGGCCAACTGCACCAGCATATGGTCTCACAAGGGGTCTGAGGATCTCATATCGGTACCTAATGGCAGTCAGGCTACCTCTGGCGAGCACATGGAGGGCTGTGCGGCCCCCCAAAGAAATGCCACCCCACACCATTACTGACCCACTGCCAAACCGGTCATGCTGGAGGATGTTGCAGGCAGCAGAACGTTCTCCTTGGCGTCTCCAGACTCTGTCACATCTGTCACATGTGCTCAGTGAGAACCTGCTTTCATCTGTGAAGAGCACAGGGCGCCAGTGGCGAATTTGACAATCTTGGTGTTCTCTGGCAAATGCCAAACGTCCTGCACGTTGTTGGGCTGTAAGCACAACCCCCACCTGTGGACGTCGGGCCATCATACCACCCTCATGGAGTCTGTTTCTGATCGTTTGAGTAGACACATGCACATTTGTGGCTTGCTGGAGGTCATTTTGCAGGGCTCTGGCAGTGATTCTCCTGTTCCTTCTTGCACAAAGGCGGAGGTAGCGGTCCTGCTGCTGGGTTGTTGGCCTCCTCCACATCTCCTGATGTACTGGCCTGTCTCCTGGTAGCGCCTCTATGCTCTGGACACTACGCTGACAGACACAGCAAACCTTCTTGCCACAGCTCGCATTGATGTGCCATCCTGGATGAGCTGCACTACCTTAGCCACTTGTGTGGGTTGTAGACTCCGTTTCATGCTACCACTAGAGTGAAAGCACTGCCAGCTTTCAAAAGTGACTAAAATATCAGCCAGAAAGCATAGGAGCTGAGAAGTGGTCTGTGGTCACCACCTGCAGAACAACTCCTTTATTAGGGGTGTCTTGCTAATTACCACCTGTTGTCTATTCCATTTGCACAACAGCATGTGAATTTGATTGTCAATCAGTGTTGCTTCCTAAGTGGACAGTTTGATTTCACAGAAGTGTGATTGACTTGGAGTTACATTGTGTTGTTTAAGTGTTCCCTTTATTTTTTTGAGCAGTGTATAGATCTATATATGTGAAAGCCCTCACTCACTCACTCACTCGCTCGCTCACTCACTCACTCACTCACTCACTCATCACAAAGGGGAACATGTACTAAGCAGTGATAAATGTGGAGAAGTGAGCCAGTGGAGAAGTTGCCCATGGCAACCAATCAGTATTGACGTAGCACATAGGTCTGCAAACTCGGTCCTTATTACCCCACACAGTGCATGTTTTACAGGTAACCCAGCAGGTGCACAGGTGTATTAATTACTAAGATATATATAGATAAAATGTTCCTATTTAGGAACAAATTTCATACAGGCGTTTTGCAGGTTAAATTAGAATAAAACCACATAAATGACTGTGCAACTCCCACTCAGTGCTCTGAAGTCACTGAAAATATACAAAATGAACAATATAGAATGCAACTATACAAGGGAGCGCATATATAAAAATAAACAATTTATTATAGTATTAATATAGACACTATAGTATCTTAATAAAACATAACAATGTAACCACATCAAATGACTTCAGCCATTCTATGTGCCGACACTCTGCTAAATGGTAATGCAATCCCAATTGTAAGAAATCAGAGGGAACTTGATATTCCTAGGAATAGTTTGCAACCAAGAGTCCTGAATGTATATAAATCACTGTAGATTCCACATACTGTGTGATATAGATGCAGTGTGGACTGTTAAAAACAGGATGGTCTTTTTTTAATATGGAATATATTTGTCCCAGAATATAGCCTGATTTAGGCAACAATGTCTCTCCACTTTTAAGCCGTATAAGAATAAATATGCCCGACGGTGTTTTGCAGTAGTTTTCACCAGTAGATTTACATACCCCATATAGGCAACTTAAAAATGTTCAGTTCTATACAGTATTGAAATCCGATCCTACTATTGAGTATCAATTGGAGCTGAAATCTTTCTTGGATTTTGCTTTGAAAAATAGTACTATATCCAAAGATGAACACGTTTTTCTGTTCAATACATTTCCTGTTATCCCCACATATTATCACCTCCATAAGATCCCCAAATCCCTTCAAGCACCCCCTGGTCGTCCTATAAATTCAGGTGTTGGGTCCCTCACGTCCAATTTGTTGGCTTTTGTTGATTTTTTTCTTCAACATCACGTAAATACCTTAAAATACTACATTAGGGATTCTACAGATTTTTTAAATAAAATTAAGGATGTGAGATGGCAGAGTAATTATATGTTCCTGACATGTGATGTCGAATCTCTTTATAGCAATATACCCCATCAAAAAGGACTGGTGGCGACAGAATCTTATTTAATGTTGGATGATTCTATTAATGACTCACTTTGCCAATTCTTAATTAAAGCCATTCAGTTCATTCTATCACATAACTACTTCACGTTTGATGGTGCATTCTATTTACAGGTCCTCGGTGTGGCGATGGGCGCCAGGTTCGCCCCGAGCTTCGCCAACCTATATATGGGTCGGTTGGAGGAGTCTCTCATTCGGGGCGAACCTGGTGCTGTATTGTCGCTACATTGACGATCTGTTTTTCATTTGGGATGGGGATTTACAATCCACAGTTTCATTTTTGGCACATCTTAATTCTAATAATTTTGGTCTACGGTTCACTAGCACTGCGCACTCTTCACACATTAACTTTTTGGATATAGATATTGTTATCAAAGATAATCATTTGGTCACCTCTACTTTTCGCAAGGAGGTGGATACTAATAATTTTTTAAACTATAGAAGTTGCCACTTCCGTCCATGGCTAAATAACATACCTAAGAGTCAGTATCTTAGGATACGCCGTAAGTGTTCTAAGGAAGAACAATTTGAGAAGCAAGCTGCTGAATTAACCACCTCCTTTAGACATCAGGGCTATCCCGAAAAATTAATAGAGGAAGCTTTAATAGATACTCGCTCGAGAGATAGGGACTCACTCTTGATATCTAAATTGAACCCACAGGATACATCTAATGGATATTTACAACAACCTAGATTTGTTTCTAAGTTTAACACGTGTTCTAGGGAACTTAAGAATATCTTTAATAAAAATTACCCTATACTAAAAACCGATAGGATCTTGTCTACTGTTTTGGAGGAAAAACCTCAAATTATTTTTAAAAAAGCATCAAATCTACAGACCTATTTGGCACCTAGTCATTTTAAATCATTGGATTCTAATACTGCTATTAAAAGTAAGAACACTTGGCTACAAAAATATGAAAAACCGATAGGGTGCTACAAATGCGGGAAAAAAAGGTGTATTACTTGTCAATTTATTATGGATAAAACATTATTGATACACTCATTCACATATGGCACTCAATTCAGAATACGGGGTACTATCGATTGCCAAACTAATTATGTTATTTATGTGATTAACTGCATCTGTGGCATCCAGTATGTAGGTCGTACAACCCGTACATTACATGTCAGATTCCTAGAACATAAGAATAACATCCTTAGAGGTAGAAGCCAACACAGTTTGGTGAGGCATGTAATTGATGTCCACGATGGGGATATTAAGTCCATAAGAATACAAGGTATAGAAAACATTACACCTACCACTCGTGGAGGGGATAGATACAACCATCTATGTAAACGAGAGGCCTTTTGGATTTATACCTTGGGCACTCTTTTTCCCAAGGGCTTCAATGATTGTATTGAATTGAACAACATTTGAATATCCTCCCGCAGTAGTACAGTATGATTATCTCCATATCAATTTTTATTTCATATATATTCTTGATGGTTTAGGTCCATTTAAATGACTATTTACGATGTATGCCATTAATCCCCTTTAAACTTTAGCCTTCTCTTTTTCTATAGCTTCTATGTATATCTTTTAAATAAATGTAAAAAATAAAAAAAGGTCCATTTATATGTATATATTATGAACTATATCTATTCTAAGTACATATGTATGGTGTATATGGATATATTTTGATTTTAATTTATTCTTTAGCAAAATAGGGACTACATTTGCACATATCCCTCTTTGACTTCAACTATAATTCCAATACCCATTGTAGAGTTGGATTGTCCTTGGTATTGTTAGGCCAAAAAATCAGGATCGGGTGTGACCACCATGCATAGATTCTGTAGAATAACATATAAAATGTATATTTAAATAAATTACACTATGGATATATTTAAACTCTTATAGGTTTTTTTTCTTTTTTATAAAAATAAATTTTCTTTGAAAAAAGTATCCTTAGGTGGGACTCGTACCCGGGTCTCTGTGCTTAGTGGTACTGGTTGCTAGTGTGCTGAGCCACAGAGGCTCTACATACAGAGTCTATGCTGGCAGTCATACTTGGCCTTCTAAAATATTTGTTGAACTGATAATAAGTCTATCTCTCCGTGGAGCCTTTATCGTTCTTCTAAAGAGATGTATATATTATAATTAATTTATTTTAATTATTAGAAGAAATTGATATGTACTTTTTAATGTATCTGATTTATATGAATCTGTAGGTTGAAATATAATCCTAAGAAAGATAGTAATAGTACAATGTTACCACATGGTTAAATTCAAATGCATGATACACACCTGCAGAGCTTTTGCATGAAGGTGCGGGGAATACCTGCAGCCAATTATAATGCAAGAAATTGAATCCCCCATTGGTGAACATCTCTCTTAAATACTGGTGATTCCTGAGCATGTGTTATACCTTCTGAAGAAACCGGCATTTCCCCACGCCGGAGAAAAGCGTCAAGGTGGGAGCCACATCATTATTGACGGATCAGCCTACCAACTTGTAACATCTGGTACGGACCGTTAGTACCTCTTAGCTTTGCCGTGTCCCAGGACTTGCAGTCTGCTTCGCGACTGTCATCTGCTGTCCTCCACTCTCACTGCCGCCTGCAACTTCACCTTCTCAGCACGGGATTCTCTGTTGCCTGTACGGCCGCCCGCCGCCCCATCTCTGCTACCCATCTGCCTGCCGTTACCCTTGTGCTATAGGATTCGGTAGTGTTCCGCAGCATTCGTCCGGACTAAGGACACAGTGGGGTATGTAAATCTACTGGTGAAAACTACTGCAAAACACCGTCGGGCATATTTATTCTTATACGGCTTAAAAGTGGAGAGACATTGTTGCCTAAATCAGGCTATATTCTGGGACAAATATATTCCATATTAAAAAAGACCATCCTGTTTTTAACAGTCCACACTGCATCTATATCACACAGTATGTGGAATCTACAGTGATTTATATACATTCAGGACTCTTGGTTGCAAACAGTATTCCTAGGAATATCAAGTTCCCTCTGATTTCTTACAATTGGGATTGCATTACCATTTAGCAGAGTGTCGGCACATAGAATGGTTGAAGTCATTTGATGTGGTTACATTGTTATGTTTTATTAAGATACTATAGTGTCTATATTAATACTATAATAAATTGTTAATTTTTATATATGCGCTCCCTTGTATAGTTGCATTCTATATTGTTAATTTTGTATTAATTACTCACTGACACATTTTAAAAGGTCCACAGGTGGAGTTAATTTTTTTTTACTTGTGATTCTGTGAGGAGACCTGCAAAACAGGCACTGTGTGGGTTAATGAGGACCGAGTTTGCAGACCTATGACGTAACATTTTTAATTTGCCTACTTTAACAGTATACAGAGCAGCTGATTAGTTGCCATGGGCAACTTCTCCACTGGCTGAGTTCTCCACTTATATCACTGCTTAGTACATGTCCCCCTAATTCTCTTACTTCCCGATATGTTAGGAAGATGAAATTTAACATAGGTATTCTCCAGGTGGGAAATAGGAAAACTGCCTTATTAGAATTTTAATAAACCTCCCCTAAGGGGATGAAAAGGGGGTTGATATAATGACGTCATTACCGATGCGTGGCTTGCATTTTGTGAACGATAACGCCCAAATGGACAATTGGATCAAAATTTGGATTGCACATCCAGTGTGTAGAATTTAATAAACTACAAAAATGGTCCTGTCACTTTTTACCATATCTGCTACGGGTGATCCTCGGATAACGCCAAGAACCATGGATTAATATTTACTTACATTAAGACGTCTCATATTTATAGTTCTATAGAGTTAACAATTTTTAACACTCATTTGATCAGTAAATACAGCAGATGCAGAGCTGCACTGCATCCACCATGACAAACCTGTATCCAATATAAAGTACTCTGATTCTAAACATCTCATCTAATTACTGTTGTTAATTCCAAGGCCAAATTATTTTATAACATTTTTAGTAAACACAGTTTTCATCAATTAATCAATTGAGCACAGCAGGGATGGACTGGGGCTTTCTGGCAGCCCTGGTATTGTAGTGGCTCACACAAGGGGGAGCAGTCACAGCTCATGAGGCCACGGCCTTGTGGCATGCTCTCACATACCTCCCAACATAATACCTCCCAACATAATACCTCCCAACATAATACCTCCCAACAGGACCTTCTCCAGGAGGGACACAGTGCTCTGCTTCTGGACTTTTCTCTTAATCTATGATTTCCGGCACCTGTTTTAAACAGATTAAGGCTAAGAAAGGTGTTTCAGCACAGGTGATAGCAATCATAAATTAAGAGGGAAGTCCAGAAGCAGAGCATTGTGTCCCTCCTGGAGAGGGTCATGTTGGGAGGTATGCAACATGACCCTCTCCAGGAGGGACAGAATGCTCTGCTCCTGGACTTATCTCTTCATTTATGATTGTCATCACCTGTGGTGAAACACCTTTCTTATCAAGTAACTACTTCAGCACAGGTGCTGGCAATCATACATTAAGAGGGAAGGCCAGGAAGAGAGCATTGTGTCCCTCCTGGAGAGGGTCATGTTGGGAGGTATGCTCTCATGTCTATGTATACCAGCCAACTGAGCAGGGTATCAGGAGGATGCATTGCTCAGTCAGCCCCTCAGCCCCAGTCTCTGTGTGGTACAACTGGCCCATTATTCCATTGATACTTAAAACAAAATTGAGATTACTCTGCGCTAAGGAACATGCAGGACAATTTCTTCTGAATATTACTGGGACGCCAGTGTATATATTTCGGTATCATTTGAGAGAGCAATTTTTATTTGAATCTATTGCATGCTTTGCATATTTTATATATTTTTCCTAATAATTGAATAATTCTTATTATATATTATCAAGCTTATACTTATTTGCTTTTTATTTAGAAGCCTGCCATTCTCTATTAAGAGTTACTAATCTGATGCTAATTGTCAGTTTTTGTTATATGTTGTTTGTGGTATATAAATATTTTGAATAAAATTATTCATTTTTAATTATATCGAGTCTGAGTCAATTATTCTCCATGACAGACCACACAGATTTAAGGTATAGAATGTTCCTTAGCGCAGAGTAATCTCCATTTTGTTTTAAGTATCTTAGTAATTTTGCAGCCTAGCTATCTGTTCTTACTCAGCTGCTTCAAAGGAACACTGATTGATACTATATAACCAATTTATTCAGCGCCAGGTGCTACAGTTTGAGACTCTGTCTCTAAGGGGCCCTACACACTCGGCGATGCGCCGCCGAGGTGCCCGACGGCCGATACGGCCGACGAGCAACCCGGCGGCGGGGGGGCAGTGACGGGGGGAGTGAAGTTTCTTCACTCCCCCCGTCACCCGGCTGCATTGAAGTGCAGGCAAATATGGACGAGATTGTCCATATTGGCCTGCATGCACAGCCGACGGGAGATCAGCGATGAACGAGCGCGGGGCCGCGCATCGTTCATCGCTGGAGTCTCCACACTGAAAGATATGAACGAGTTCTCGTTCATTTATGAACGAGATCGTTCATATCTTTCAGAATATCGGCATGTGTGTAGGGCCTATAACTGTTTCCTTTTCTCCATTATTCCATTGACCCTTCTGGCATTTGCCGGAAGTGCCAGATGTCCAGTTTGTCCCTGGAGCACAGAGAAGTACAATATTAAATAAACGTAAGAAGCAGAGCATTGTGTATCAGGTAAACAAGTTCATGTTGGAGGGTCTGAGGCTCTAATGCAGATTCAAGACCACAATCACATTTTGGTTCTATGCATTAGAATATCCACGGTTAAAATGCCATTAATATTGACACCTTCAAAATGTTGACATTGACAGATTGTTGATATTTCCATTAGGGTTAGCATTAGGGACAGAATTAACAGAGCATTGGAACAATGTCAACATTCTATCAGTGTTGATGTGATGAATGTTGACATGGTTAATGTTGACATTATGAACATATCAACATGTTCAATGTTGACATTACAACCCTGTCAACATTGTGAACATCAATAAAATATACCACACCCTTTTGGAGCTCTAAAAAATTATGTGTTGCAGACTCGCATAGGAGGATAGAAGCTGAAAAAATTAATTGATTGGCAATCCGCTCCTAAATGACATCCATGAATGGACATCTCACTTGAGTCATTAGCAGTTGGTAGCTCAGTTACTGTGATTTAATCTACATCTTTGTATTGCCCTTCTTGCTTACTTAGGACAGTAATATGTTCTCATTATTATTTAATATGTGTCTTCCTAGATTAGACTTGGGCTATGGAATGGCCTCAGTGAGGTTGGAACTGACATGCATGTCTCATTAAAGATACAGTAACGGGCAGATACAGTATATACATTTTTATTTTATTTTATGCCTACGGGTGCATTCTTAATAAAGCAGAAAAGATGTAGCAAATCTTCTGTATGTGCATATTTAGATGTGCTAAGAACAGAAATTTCAACATTTGTAGTAATCCAGATAGGTATGTTTTTTTCTTATCCTATAAATTCTGCTGTGGAGTGTTGTCACAGTTTGCACTGTGATTACAAGTGATCTGGGCATGGTTATTAAAATTAGATTTTACTCACCGGTAAATCTATTTCTCGTAGTCCATAGTGGATGCTGGGAACTCCGAAAGGACCATGGGGAATAGCGGCTCCGCAGGAGTCTGGGCACAACTAAAAGAAAGCTTTTAGACTACCTGGTGTGCACTGGCTCCTCCCACTATGACCCTCCTCCAAGCCTCAGTTAGGATACTGTGCCCGGAAGAGCTGACACAATAAGGAAGGATTTTGAATCCCGAGTAAGACTCATACCAGCCACACCGTATAACACGTGATACCATATCCAGTTAACAGTATGAAACATAACTGAGCCTCTCAACAGATGGCTCATAACAATAACCCGTTAGTGAACAATAACTATGTACAATTATTGCAGACAATCCGCACTTGGGACGGGCGCCCAGCATCCACTACGGACTACGAGAAATAGATTTACCGGTGAGTAAAATCTTATTTTCTCTAACGTCCTAGTGGATGCTGGGAATTCCGAAAGGACCATGGGGATTATACCAAAGCTCCCAAACGGGCGGGAGAGTGCGGATGACTCTGCAGCACCGAATGAGAGAACTCAAGGTCCTCCCCAGCCAGGGTATCAAATTTGTAGAATTTTGCAAACGTGTTTGCTCCTGACCAAGTAGCAGCTCGGCAAAGTTGTAAAGCCGAGACCCCTCGGGCAGCCGCCCAAGATGAGCTCACCTTCCTTGTAGAATGGGCTTTAACTGATTTAGGATGCGGCAGTCCAGCCGCAGAATGCGCCAGCTGAATTGTGCTACAAATCCAGCGAGCAATAGTCTGCTTAGAAGCAGGAGCACCCAGTTTGTTGGGTGCATACAGGATAAATAGCGAGTCAGTTTTCCTGACTCCGGCCGTCCTGGAAACATAAATTTTCAAGGCCCTGACTACGTCCAGCAACTTGGAATCCTCCAAGTCGCTAGTAGCCGCAGGCACTACAATAGGTTGGTTCAAGTGAAAAGCCGATACCACCTTAGGGAGAAACTGGGGACGAGTCCTCAATTCTGCCCTATCCATATGGAAAATCAGATAAGGGCTTTTAAATGACAAAGCCGCCAATTCTGATACACGCCTGGCCGAAGCCAAGGCCAATAACATGACCACTTTCCACGTGAGATATTTTAGATCCACGGTCTTTAGTGGCTCAAACCAATGTGATTTTAGGAAATTCAACACCACGTTGAGATCCCAGGGTGCCACTGGAGGCACAAAAGGGGGCTGAATATGCAGCACTCCTTTTACAAATGTCTGAACTTCAGGTAGTGAAGCTAGTTCTTTTTGGAAGAAAATCGACAGAGCCGATATCTGCACCTTAATGGATCCTAATTTTAGGCCCATAGTCACTCCTGCCTGTAGGAAGTGCAGAAATCGACCCAGCTGAAATTTCTCTGTTGGGGCCTTATTGGCCTCACACCAAGCAACATATTTCCGCCATATGCGGTGATAATGCTTTACAGTTACATCTTTCCTGGCTTTAATCAGCGTAGGAATGACATCCTCCGGAATGCCTTTCTCCTTTAGGATCCGGTGTTCAACCGCCATGCCGTCAAACGCAGCCGCGGTAAGTCTTGGAACAGACAGGGCCCCTGCTGCAGCAGGTCCTGTCTGAGCGGCAGAGGCCATGGGTCCTCTGAGATCATCTCTTGAAGTTCCGGGTACCATGCTCTTCTTGGCCAATCCGGAACCACGAGTATTGTCCTTACTCCTCGTTTTCTTATTATTCTCAGTACCTTTGGTATGAGAGGCAGAGGAGGGAACACATAAACCGACTGGTACACCCACGGTGTCACTAGAGCGTCCACCGCTATCGCCTGAGGGTCCCTTGACCTGGCGCAATATCTCTCTAGTTTTTTTGTTTAGGTGGCATCATGTCCACCTGTGGTTTTTCCCACTGGTTTACAATCATTTGAAAGACTTCTGGATGAAGTCCCCACTCTCCCGGGTGGAGGTCGTGCCTGCTGAGGAAGTCTGCTTCCCAGTTGTCCACTCCCGGAATGAACACTGCTGACAGGTCTAGCACATGATTTTCCGCCCATCGGAGAATCCTTGTGGCTTCTGCCATTGCCGTCCTGCTTCTTGTGCCGCCCTGTCGGTTTACATGGGCGACCGCCGTGATGTTGTCTGACTGGATCAGTACCGGCTGGTGTAGAAGAAGGGGTTTTGCCTGACTTAGGGCATTGTAAATGGCCCTCAGTTCTAGAATATTTATGTGTAGGGAAGTCTCCTGACTCGACCATAGTCCTTGGAAGTTTCTTCCCTGTGTGACTGCCCCCCAGCCTCGAAGGCTGGCATCCGTGGTCACCAGGACCCAGTCCTGTATGCCGAATCTGCGGCCCTCTAGAAGATGAGCACTCTGCAGCCACCACAGCAGAGACACCCTGGTTCTTGGAGACAGGGTTATTAGCCGATGCATCTGAAGATGCGATCCGGACCATTGGTCCAACAGGTCCCACTGAAAGATTCTGGCATGGAACCTGCCGAAAGGAATTGCTTCGTAAGAAGCCACCATCTTTCCCAGGACTCGCGTGCAGTGATGCACCGACACCTGTTTTGGTTTCAGGAGGTTTCTGACTAGAGACGACAGCTCCATGGCTTTTTCCTCTGGGAGAAACACTTTTTTCTGGACTGTGTCCAGAATCATTCCCAGGAACAGTAGACGTGTCGTCGGAACCAGCTGTGACTTTGGAATATTTCGAATCCAACCGTGCTGGTGTAGCACCTCCTGAGATAGTGCTACTCCTACCAACAACTGCTCCTTGGATCTCGCCTTTATTAGGAGATCGTCCAAGTATGGGATAATTAAAACTCCCTTTTTTCGAAGGAGTATCATCATTTCCGCCATTACCTTGGTAAACACCCTCGGTGCCGTGGACAGACCAAACGGCAGCGTCTGGAATTGGTAATGGCAATTCTGCACCGCAAATCTGAGGTACTCCTGGTGAGGATGGTAAATGGGGACATGCAGGTAAGCATCCTTGATGTCCAGGGATACCATGTAATACCCCTCGTCTAGACTTGCAATAACCGCCCTGAGCGATTCCATCTTGAACTTGAATTTTTTTATGTATGTGTTCAAGGATTTCAAATTTAAAATGGGTCTCACCGAACCATCCGGTTTCGGTACCACAAACAGTGTGGAATAGTAACCCCGTCCTTGTTGAAGTAGGGGCACCTTGACTATCACGCGCTGGGAATACAGCTTGTGAATTGCCTCTAGCACAGCCTCCCTGTCCGAGGGAGTTGCTGGCAAGGCTGATTTGAGGAAACGGCGGGGGGGAGACGCCTCGAATTCCAGCTTGTACCCCTGAGATACTACTTGAAAGAACCAGGGATCCACCTGTGAGCGAGCCCACTGATAACTGAAATTTTGGAGGCGGCCCCCCACCGTACCTGGCTCCGCCTGTGGAGCCCCACCGTCATGCGGCGGACTTGGAAGAAGCGGGGGAGGACTTTTGTTCCTGGGAACTAGCTGTTTGTTGCAGCCTTTTTCCCCTACCTCTGCCTCTGGACAGAAAGGACCCGCCTTTTCCTCGCCTGTTTTTCTGGGTCCGAAAGGACTGTACCTGATAAAACGGCGCTTTTTTAGGCTGTGAGGGAACATGGGGTAAAAATGCTGACTTCCCAGCTGTCGCTGTGGAAACGAGGTCCGAGAGACCATCCCCGAATAACTCCTCACCCTTATAAGGCAAAACTTCCATGTGCCTTTTGGAATCTGCATCCCCTGTCCACTGCCGGGTCCATAAGCCTCTCCTAGCAGAAATGGACAATGCACTTATTTTAGATGCCAGCCGGCAGATCTCCCTCTGTGCATCTCTCATGTATAAGACTGAGTCTTTTATATGCTCTATGGTTAGCAGAATAGTGTCCCTGTCTAGGGTGTCAATATTTTCTGACAGGGAATCTGACCACGCAGCGGCAGCACTGCACATCCATGCTGACGCAATAGCTGGCCTAAGTATAATGCCTGTGTGTGTATATATATAGACTTCAGGATCGCCTCCTGTTTTCTATCCGCAGGCTCCTTCAGGGAGGCCGTATCTGGAGATGGAAGTGCCACCTTTTTAGACAAACGTGTGAGCGCTTTATCAACCCTAGGAGGTGTTTCCCAACGTGCCCTATCCTCTGGCGGGAAAGGGAACGCCATTAGTAATTTTTTTGAGATTATCAATCTTTTATCAGGGAAAGCCCACGCTTCTTCACACACTTCATTTAATTCTTCAGATGGGGGAAAAACTACGGGTAGTTTTTTCTCCCCAAACATAATACCCTTTTTTGTGGTACCTGGGTTTAAATCTGAAATGTGTAACACCTCTTTCATTGCCTCAATCATGCAGCGAATGGCCTTAGTGACATCACTTCTACAGGCATCTGCTCCGCCTCCACATAATTTTCCTCCTCAAACATGTCGACACAGCCGTACCGACACACCGCACACACACCGGGAATGCTCTAAACAGAGGACAGGACCCCACAGAAGCCCTTTGGGGAGACAGAGAGAGAGTATGCCAGCACACACCAGAGCGCTATATACTGCAGGGACTAACTGAATTATGTCCCCTATAGCTGCTATAATATTTACTGCGCCTAAATTTAGTGCCCCCCCTCTCTTTTTTACCCTTTTTCTGTAGTGTAGACTGCAGGGGAGAGCCAGGGAGCTTCCTTCCAGCGGAACTGTGAGGGAAAAATGGCGCCAGTGTGCTGAGGGGGATAGATCCGCCCCTTTTTCGCGGACTATTCTCCCGCTTTTTTAAGGATTCTGGCAGGGGTAATTATCACATATATTGCCTCTGGGGCTATATATTGTGATTGTTTTGCCAGCCAAGGTGTTTTTATTGCTTCTCAGGGCGCCCCCCCCCCAGCGCCCTGCACCCTCAGTGACCGGAGTGTGAAGTGTGTATGAGAAGCAATGGCGCACAGCTGCAGTGCTGTGCGCTACCTTGGAGAAGACAGAAGTCTTCATGCCGCCGATTTTCCGGACTTCTTCTTGCTTCTGGCTCTGTAAGGGGGACGGCGGCGCGGCTCCGGGACCGAACACCAAGGCCAGTTCCATGCAGTCGGTCCCTCTGGAGCTAATGGTGTCCAGTAGCCTAAGAAGCCCAAGCTAGCTGCAAGCAGGTAGGTTCGCTTCTTCTCCCCTTAGTCCCTCGTTGCAGTGAGCCTGTTGCCAGCAGGTCTCACTGTAAAATAAAAAACCTAAAATATACTTTCTTCTAAGAGCTCAGGAGAGCCCCTAGTGTGCATCCAGCTCGGCCGGGCACAAAAATCTAACTGAGGCTTGGAGGAGGGTCATAGTGGGAGGAGCCAGTGCACACCAGGTAGTCTAAAAGCTTTCTTTTAGTTGTGCCCAGACTCCTGCGGAGCCGCTATTCCCCATGGTCCTTTCGGAGTTCCCAGCATCCACTAGGACGTTAGAGAAATACATTCACACAGATAATCACATTTTAACATTGTAACCAGTGGCAGCTGCTGTCCCTGGGCTGCAGCACTGAACACACATTGTAGAGAGGACTAGCCAGTCAGCATATATAAACATACATGTAATATTGTATGTTATATTATATCATTTACAGTTTCTTTTAAAGTGCAGCATATTCCATTGCGCTTTACAATTGGAATCAACAGAGATAAGACAAACTGAGTAATAACAGACAGACATAGTGGTAGCAAGGCCCTGCTCACAAGCTTACAATCTGTAGAGAAACAGGAATGGTACACAAGAAAAAGCACTATCTATAACATAGCAGTCCCACCAGATTGCAAAGATAGTCCTAATGGGAATTTGATAGGCTTGTCTGAAGAGGTGAGTTTTCAGGGAACGCTTGAAAATTTGGAAGCTAGAGGAGGAGGTAATATATGTGCTGGCTGCTTTATCCGGGGAGCAGCAGTGCTGCTGTGTTTCTTTGACCTGCCACAGCACCGGACACAGCACTCAGCTTGTTTGTCTTCCATAAGCCCGCCCCTAGGTACTTGTGAAATTAGCCAATGGGAGTCTGGGGGAGAGTTTATGGAAGTTATACAAGCTGAGTGATATGTACCATGGTGCGTCCAGTCAGTGAAAAACAGCAGCACTGCTGATCCCTGGGCAAGGCAGCCAGAACATATATTAAATACAATATTGCATGTATGTTTATATGTGCTGATTGGCTCCCAACTGCCATATGTGGTCGGTGCTGCAGCCCAGAGGCAACAGCCACCACTGATTGTCACAATATTGATTTTTTCCTTGGTACTGTGGCAGAGACAGCATGTTTCCATATGAAAGTAATGTGGAGGGCCAAACCAGGTTTTGGAAGCAGTAGCAGAATCCCAGGTGTGTGATCAGCAGCACCTGGGATTTCCTGATATAAGGGTTTCCAGGGCAGAGTCACCTTGCTCCTGATGGCAGTTAGTGTCCAGGTAATAGGCCTGGGTGTGTGGGTTAGACTAGGGACCACTGGAGCCGATCAAGAGTCTGCTATGCTGAAAGTGCCTGTATGCTACTGCCTTTAACACCGACTGCATATGGATGTAACTTGCTGTGTGCTGACCTGTGTTCCAAATAAACACCGAAAATGTTCATCTGAGTTCCCGTGTGTGTGATCCTTGTCACAAGTGGTGGAGAATACGAGCAAGGACACGGTGTACAGCAGAAACTGTGGGTAAGCATACTGGTGTTTAAACTGCAAGTTTTTTTCTTCTCTTTTCTTCTTCTCTGGTTATGCAGTGCAAGTAGCAGCCTTAAAGGGCCATAGCATTATAGGCAGACTGTTTGCTGTTATGTGTTAAATAGCCAGCAAAGCAGGTGGGTGTCAGCTTGGACTGTTTGATAAGCCTGGCACATTATATTAAACCTCCTAGATTTGTCCTTAAAGGGGCCACGCAGGGCAATATGGAGGAATTGCTAAAACAATTTGCTGAACTTGCAGCTGGGCAACAAACCCAGATTTAAATGTTACATGAGGGGCAACAAACCCAGATTCAAATGTTACATGAGGCCCAACGAACCCAGGCTGAAAGACAGCAAACTCAAATTCAAATGTTGTGTGATGAGTTAAAAGCACTAAAAAAATCTGAGCCAGAGCGGGAAAGGCTACTGAAGCTCACCCCAGCAGATGATATAGACGCATTCCTTTGCACGTTTGAGCACATGGCCACGTGGTTTGGATGGCATGCGGAGGAATGGTCTGACAGGCTTGCTCCCTGTTTAACAGGGGAGGCACAGCGGGCATATGTGGACATGACTGTGGCTGAGGCACGCTCCTATCCTGGCCTGAAAAAGGCTATACTGGATAGGATTGGAGTGATGGGGCCCAGAAAAGCTCAAGAATTCCATGACTGGCAGCTCGAAGGCTCTGAGCCTCCCAGGATTCAGCTGGCCAAACTAGCCCGACTGGCAAGGGCCTGGTTGCAGTCGGATAAGAACTCTGCAGTACAGATTGTGGAAGTAGTCACACTGGACCAGGCTATGATGGTGTTAGACCGCTCAGTGCAGCAGTGGGCCCTTCAAGCTGACCCACAGACATCTGAGAGTTGGCAGTGGTGATTGAGTGGCACCTGACGCTGGGAAAGCTAAATAGAGCCAGGTCAGGATACGGGCCAACACCCAAACCCAGAACTCAGGTCCCAGTAGTTAAACCAAATGCTCCGCCTCCCTCGGTGTGCTTTGAGTGCGGTGAGCCTGGTCATGTGCGGCGGGACTGCCCGAAACAGAGCGAGCCGATGGATTGTAGCGCGGGGAAAACGGCTCGGCCGTTGGTCAGCATGGCGGCGACGGGGGTATCCCAAGCAGAGTCCTCCCTGTTCCGGGTGAAGGTACAGGTGGAAAACCGTGAGATTTGGGCCCTGGGAGATACTGGCAGTGAGCTCACCATTGTTGTGGCCAACGTGGTTCCTCCGTGAGCAGACAAGGTCCAGCCTCCTGTCAGGGTGTTGTGCGTCCATGGTGATGTGGAGGAGTGCCCACGGGTCTACTTACCCCTGACCGTTCAAGGTCGGTCGTTAAAGGTGGTAGTGGCGGTGACCTTCAAACCCCCATATCTGCTGATCCTGGCCAGGACTTTCCGTTGCTATAAGGGGCTGGTTACCTGGCATGCTACCAATGAACCGTCAACCACCGAAACAACTCAGAAGCCAGAGACCAGAGACTACCAAAGTTTAGCGTCCGGGAGAGAGGCTGCTGGTCCCAAGCCACCCCAAGAGACTGAGTCCGAGGCCCATTGGAACCCAGTTGGTGAGAAGATATCACTTCAGGACTTTGGGAGAAATCAACGTGATGACAGCAACTTGGTACACGCCTTTGAGACTGTTAAAGTAGTTAACGGCAGGGTAGTTGATGCTTTACCATCAGAGGGTGTACCATATTTTGTTTTGAAAAATTACTTGCTATATTGTGTTGCTACTTTACAAGGGAAAAGGGTAAATCAGCTCTTGGTTCCCCGAAAACTGGAGAGGTTGGTGTTAGAAGCTGCCCATACGCATTTATGGGGTGGCCATCTAGGAGAGGAGAAAACACTCCAACGCATCCAGTTAAGGTTCTTTTGGCCTGGCATCTATGCTCACATTAAGAGGTATTGTCAGGAATGCCCAGTCTGCCAGAGAACAGCCCCACGGAGTTTAGAGCTCCACTGGTACCCCTCCCTATCATTTCCATACCTTTTGAGCGGATTGGTATGGATCTGATAGGGCCAGTGGAAAAATCTGCTCGAGGGCACCAATACAGATTGGTGATAGTTGATTATGCCACCAGGTACCCAGAGGCTATACCCCTGCGCAACATGAAATCTAGCACTATTGCCAGAGAACTACTAACCATGTATACCCGGTTAGGAATACTGATAGAGGTCCTAACGGATCAAGGTACACCTTTCGTGTCTAAACTCATGAAAGATTTATGTCGGTTGCTTAACGTAGACAGGATTACCACCTCGGTGTACCACCCACAGACAGTTGGCCTGGTAGAAAGATTTAATAAAACCATTAAGCAAATGATAGAGGGCAGTGTCACAAGAAAAGCGAGATTGGGATCTGCTCCTACCTTACTTGATGTTTGCGGTCAGAGAGGTAAACCAATCCTCTACAGGGTTTAGTCGCTTTGAGCTCCTCTATGGGAGACAGCCCAGAGGAATTCTAGATCTCTTAAAAGAATAGTGGGAAGAACAACCATGCCAGGACCCTAACGTCATTCAGTTTGTGGCCCAGTTATACGGCCGTCTAAGGCAGATTGCACCACTACTGAACGAACACATAGAAAGGGCCCAACAACATCAGAAACAAAGGTATGATGTCACCTCAGTTAACCGGTACTTTAATCCGGGAGATAAAGTGTTGGTGCCCAGCACAGAAAGCAAGATGTATACACAATGGCGGGGCCCCTATGAGATCATCGAGGCAGTGGGACCGGTCAAATACAGGGTCCGACAGGAGGGTAGAAGGAGAGAGGTACAAGTCTACCATGTAAACCTGTTAAAAACCTGTAAGGAAACTGCCAATCAGCTCACTTTGGTAGCTAAGAAGATTTCAGAATGCCAGGTACCCATGGAAGTCACGCTTTCTCCTGAATAGAAATGGGAAGTGGTGAACTTGATGAAACGCTACCAAGATGTGTTTTCTGCCATTCCAGAAAGACACAGAACATCCAACATTATGTTGTGACCCCACTCAGGGTGGTGATTAAACAGAGGCCATATTGCATACCCGAAGCGAAGCGAGCAGTGGTAAAGCAGGAGGTGGAAGAGATGTTACGCCTAGGGGTTATAGAGGAATCCACCAGTGAGTGGAATAATCCAATTGTCCTGGTACCGAAGCCTTCAGGTGCCTTACGGTTCTGCAATGACTTCTGTAAATTAAATCAAGTGTCCCGGTTTGATTCTTACCCTATGCCCCGGGTTGACGAGTTGGTAGAAAATTTAGCCAATAGTCAATATCTCACTACACTTGATTTGACAAAAGGTTATTGGCAGATTCCGTTAACAGAAGCTGCTAAGGCGAAAACAGCCTTCTCTACCCCAGAAGGCTTGTTCCAATAAAAAATGCTCCCATTTGGTTTACATGGTGCCCCAGCAACCTTCCAGAGAGCTATGAATAAGTTGCTGCAGCCCCACAGGGAATATGCGACTGCTTACTTAGATGACATTGTTATTTTCAGCTCTGACTGGGAGTCACACCTACCAAAGGTAGAAGCCGTTTTACAATCTCTACGGGCACATGGGTTTACCGCCAACCCTGAGAAATGTGCCATTGGCATGATTGATGCCAAGTATTTGGGGTATATTGTGGTCAGAGGACAGGTTAAACCTCAGCCTAGTAAGGTAGAAGCAGTCCTCACCTGGTCTAGACCTAAATGTAAATCACAACTTAGGACATTTCTCGGTTTGGTCGGATATTATCGCAGGTTCATTCGAGATTTTGCCGCTAGAGCGGCTCCACTAACCGAATGTCTTAAAAAACAGTTCCCAGACAAGATAACGTGGTCTAGACCAGTGGAAACTGCTTGGCAGGATTTAAGACGAGCTTTGTGTACTGAGCCTGTCTTGCAAGCTCCTGACTTTAAAAATAAGATTTTACTTACCGATAAATCTATTTCTCGTAGTCCGTAGTGGATGCTGGGGACTCCGTCAGGACCATGGGGATATAGCGGCTCCGCAGGAGACAGGGCACAATAATAAAAGCTTTAGGATCAGGTGGTGTGCACTGGCTCCTCCCCCTATGACCCTCCTCCAAGCCTCAGTTAGGATACTGTGCCCGGACGAGCGTGCATAATAAGGAAGGATATTGAATCCCGGGTAAGACTCATACCAGCCACACCAATCACACCGTACAACCTGTGATCTGAACCCAGTTAACAGTATGATAACAACGAAGGAGCCTCTGAAAAGATGGCTCACAACAAGAATAACCCGATTTTTGTAACAATAACTATGTACAAGTATTGCAGACAATCCGCACTTGGGATGGGCGCCCAGCATCCACTACGGACTACGAGAAATAGATTTATCGGTAAGTAAAATCTTATTTTCTCTGACGTCCTAGTGGATGCTGGGGACTCCGTCAGGACCATGGGGATTATACCAAAGCTCCCAAACGGGCGGGAGAGTGCGGATGACCCTGCAGCACCGAATGAGAGAACTCCATGTCCTCCTCAGCTAGGGTATCAAATTTGTAGAATTTAGCAAACGTGTTTTCCCCTGACCAAGTAACTGCTCGGCAAAGTTGTAAAGCCGAGACCCCTCGGGCAGTCGCCCAAGATGAGCCCCCTTCCTTTTGGAATGGGCTTTTACCGATTTTGGCTGTGGCAGGCCTGCCACAGAATGTGTAAACTGAATTGTATTACAAATCCAGCGAGCAATCGTCTGCTTAGAAGCAGGAGCACCCATCTTGTTGGGTGCATACAGGCTAAACAGCGAGTCAGATTTTCTGACTCCAGCCTTCCTGGAAACATATTTTTCAGGGCCCTGACAACGTCAAGTAACTTGGAGTCCTCCAAGTCCCTAGTACCCGCAGGTACCACAATAGGTTGGTTCATGTGAAAAACAGAAAACACCTTAAGGAGAAATTGAGGACGAGTTCTCAATTCTGCCCTGTCAGAATGAAAAATTAAGTAAGGGCTTTATATATGATAAAGCCGCCAATTCTGACACACGCCTGGCTGAAGCCAGGGCTAATAGCATCGTCACCTTCCATGTGAGATATTTTAAGTCCACAGTGGTGAGTGGTTCAAACCAATGTGACTTTAGGAAACTCAAAACAACATTGAGATCCCAAGGTGCCACTGGGGCACAAAAGGAGGCTGTATATGCAGTACCCCTTTTACAAACATCTGAACGTCAGGCACTAAAGCCAGTTCTTTCTGGAAGAAATTCGACAGGGCCGAAATTTGAACCTTAATGGACCCTAATTTTAGGCCCATAGACAGTCCTGTTTTCAGGAAATGTAGGAAACGACCCAGTTGGAATTCCTCTGTAGGGGCCTTCTTGGCCTCACACCACGCAACATATCTTCGCCAAATGCGGTGAAAATGTTTTGCGGTTACATCCTTCCTGTCTTCGACCAGGGTAGGGATGACTTCATCTGGAATGCCCTTTCAGGATCCGGCGTTCAACCGCCATGCCGTCAAACGCGGCCGCGGTAAGTCTTGGAACAGACAAGGCCCCTGCTGGAGCAGGTCCTTTCTTAAAGGTAGAGGCCACGGGTCTTCCGTGAACATCTCTTGAAGTTTCGGGTACCAAGTCCTTCTTGGCCAATCCGGAACCACGAGTATCATTCTTACTCATCTCCCTCTTATGATTCTCAGTACTTTTTGTATGAGAGGCATAGGAGGGAACACATACTCTGACTGGTACATCCACAGTGTTACCAGAGCGTCCACCGCTATTGCCTGAGGGTCCCTTGACCTGGTGCAATATCTAGTTTTTTGTTCAGGCGGGACGCCATCATGTCCACCTTTGGTTTTTCACAACGGTTTACAATCATGTGGAAGACTTCCCGATGAAGTCCCCACTCTCCCGGGTGGAGGTCATGCCTGCTGAGGAAGTCTGCTTCCCAGTTTTCCACTCCCGGAATGAACACTGCTGAGAGTGTTATCACATGATTTTTCGCCCAGCGAAGAATCCTTGCAGTTTCTGCCATTTCCCTCCTGCTTCTTGTGCCGCCCTGTCTGTTTACGTGGGCGACTGCCGTGATGTTGTCCCACTGGATCAATACCGGCTGACCTTGAAGCAGAGGTCTTGCTAAGCTTAGAGCATTGTAAATTGCCCTTAGCTCCAGTATATTTATGTGGAGAGAAGTCTCCAGACTCGATCACACTCTCTGGAAATTTTTTCCTTATGTGACTGCTCCCCAGCCACTCAGGCTGGCATCCGTGGTCACCAGGACCCAGTCCTGAATGCCGAATCTGCGGCCCTTTCATAGATGAGCACTCTGCAGCCACCGCAGAAGAAACACCCTTGTCCTTGGAGACAGGGTTATCCGCTGATGCATCTGAAGATGCGATCCGGACCATTTTTCCAGCAGATCCCACGTAAAGGTTCTTGCGTGAAATCTACCGAATGGGATCGCTTTGTAAGAAACCACCATTTTTCACAGGATCCTTGTGCAATGATGCACTGATACTTTTCCTGGTTTTAGGAGGTTCCTGACTAGCTCGGATAACTCCCTGGCTTTCTTCTCCGGGAGAAAACATCCTTTTCTGGACTGTGTCCAGAATCATCCCTAGGAACAGTAGACGTGTCGTCGGAAAAAACTGCGATTTTGGAATATTTAGAATCCACTCGTGCTGTCGTAGAACTACTTAAGATAGTGCTACTCCGACCTCCAACTGTTCTCTGGACCTTGCCCTTATCAGGAAAGCGTCCATATTTCTTTTAAGAAGAATCATCATTTCGGCCATTACCTTGGTAAAGACCCGGGGTGCCGTGGACAATCCAAACGGCAGCGTCTGAACTGATAGTGACAGTTCTGTACCACGAACCTGAGGTACCCTTGGTGAGAAGGGCAAATTTGGACATGTAGGTAAGCGTCCCTGATATCCAGTGACACCATATCGTCCCCTTCTTCCTGGTTCGCTATCACTGCTCTGAGTGACTCCATCTTGATTTGAACGCTTGTATGTAAGTGTTCAAATATTTCAGATCTCACCTAGCCGTCTGGCTTCAGTACCACAATATAGTGTGGAATAATACCCCTTCCCTTGTTGTAGAAGGGGTACTTTGATTATCACCTGCTGGGAATACAGCCTGTGAATTGTTCCCAATACTGCCTCCCTGTCGGAGGGAGACGTTGGTAAAGCAGACTTCAGGAACTTGTGAGGGGGAGACGTCTCGAATTTCCAATGTACACCTGGGATACTACGTGTAGGATCCAGGAGTCCACTTGTGAGTGAGCCCACTGCGTGCTGAAACTCTTGAGATGACCCCCTACCGCACCTGAGTCCGCTTGTACGGCCCCAGCGTCATGCTGCGGACTTGGCAGAAGCTGTGGAGGGCTTCTGTTCCTGGGAATGGGCTGCCTGCTGCAGTCTTCTTCCCTTTCCTCTACCCCTGGGCAGATATGACTGGCCCTTTTGCCCGCCTGCCCTTATGGGGACGAAAGGACTGAGACTTAAAAGACTGTGTCCTTTTCTGCTGAGATGTGACTTGGGGTAACAAAAGGTGGATTTTTCAGCTGTTGCCATGGCCACCAGGTCCGATGGACCGCCCCTTTATACGGCAATACTTCCATGTGCCGTCTGGAATCTGCATCACCTGACCACTGTCGTCTGGCAGATATGGACATCACATTTACTCTTGATGCCAGAATGCAAATATCCCTCTGCGCATCTCGCATATATAGAAATGCATCCTTAAAATGCTCTATAGTCAATAAAATCTTGTCCCTGTCAAGGGTATCAATATTTTCAGTCAGGAAATCCGAC
Organism: Pseudophryne corroboree; assembly: GCF_028390025.1. NCBI lineage: Eukaryota > Metazoa > Chordata > Amphibia > Anura > Myobatrachidae > Pseudophryne > Pseudophryne corroboree. Next base: position 344,957,059 of record NC_086444.1, on the reverse strand, counting down.
CAAGCCCCCTCAGCGCTGCACATCCAGGCTGAGGCGATTGCTGGTCGTAGTATAACACCAGTATATGTGTATATACTTTTAGGATATTTTTCAGCTTCCTATCAGCTGGCTCCTTGAGGGCTGCCGTATCTGGAGACGGTAACGCCACTTGTTTTTATAAGCGTGTGAGCGCCTTATTCACCCTAAGGTGTGTTTCCCAACTCGCCCTAACTTCTGGCGGGAAAGGGTATACCGCCAATAATTTTCTATCGGAGGAAACCCACGTATCATGATCACACACTTCATTTAATTTATCTGATTCAGGAAAAACTACAAGTAGTTTATTCACACCCTACATAATACCCTTATTTGTGGTACTTGTAGTATCAGAAATATGTAACACCTCCTTCATTGCCCTTAACATGAAACGTGTGGCCCTAAAGGAAAATACGTTTGTTTCTTCACCGTCGACACTGGAGTCAGTGTCCGTGTCTGTGTCTGTGTCGACCGACTGAGGTAAATGGGCGTTTTTACAAGCCCCTGACGGTGTCTGAGACGCCTGGACAGGTACTAATTTGTTTGCCGGCCGTCTCATGTCGTCAACCGACCTTGCAGCGTGTTGACATTATCACGTAATTCCTAAATAAGCCATCCATTCCAGTGTCGACTCCCTAGAGAGTGACATCACCAATACAGGCAATTTGCTCCGCCTCCTCACCAACATCGTCCTCCTACATGTCGACACACACGTACCGACACACAGCACACACACAGGGAATGCTCTGACAGAGGACAGGACCCCACTAGCCCTTTGGGGAGACAGAGGGAGAGTTTGCCAGCACACACCAAAAACGCTATAATTATACAGGGACAACCCCTTATACAAGTGTTTTCCCTTATAGCATTTTTATATATGTAATCATATCGCCAAATAAGTGCCCCCCCTCTCTGTTTTAACCCTGTTTCTGTAGTGCAGTGCAGGGGAGAGCCTGGGAGCCTTCCTCACAGCAGAGCTGAGCAGGAAAATGGCGCCGTGTGCTGAGGAGAATAGGCCCCGCCCCCTTTTCGGCGGGCTCTTCTCCCGGAGTTTGTGAGATCTGGCAGGGGTTAAATACATCCATATAGCCTCAAGGGCTATATGTGATGTATTTTAGCCATAAAAAGGTATTATACATTGCTGCCCAGGGCGCCCCCCCCCAGCGCCCTGCACCCTCAGTGACAGTTGGTGACTGTTGGTGAAGTGTGACAACAATGGCGCACAGCTGCAGTGCTGTGCGCTACCTTATGAAGACTGAAAGTCTTCTGCCGCCTGTTTCTGGACCTCTTCAACTTCGGCATCTGTAAGGGGGGTCGGCGGCACGGCTCCGGGACGAACCCCAGGGTGAGACCTGTGTTCCGACTCCCTCTGGAGCTAATGGTGTCCAGTAGCCTAAGAAGCAAATCCATCCTGCACGCAGGTGAGTTTTCTTCTCTCCCCTAAGTCCCTCGTAGCAGTGAGCCTGTTGCCAACAGGACTCACTGAAAATAAAAAACCTAACTTAAACTTTTATTCTAAGCAGCTCAGGAGAGCCACCTAGATTGCACCCTTCTCGTCGGGCACAAAAATCTAACTGAGGCTTGGAGGAGGGTCATAGGGGGAGGAGCCAGTGCACACCACCTGATCCTAAAGCTTTTATTATTGTGCCCTGTCTCCTGCGGAGCCGCTATATCCCCATGGTCCTGATGGAGTCCCCAGCATCCACTAGGACGTCAGAGAAAAGTAATTTGTGTTACAAACGGATGCCTCTGGGACAGGATTAGGAGCAGTCCTATCCCAAGAAGTAGATTGAGAGGAAAAGCCCATCCTCTATCTGAGCCGTAAATTATTGTCCAGGGAGCGCAGGTACTCAACTGTAGAGCAGGAGTGCTTGGACATTAAATGGGCAGTTGAGTCATTAAGGTATTATTTATTGGGACAAGAGTTTTTGTTGGTCACAGACCATGAATCCTTATAGTGGATGTATACAAACAAAGAGGTGAATGCTCGTCACACCGTTGGTTTGACCCGTTGGTTTTCGGCTTTGCAGCCATTTAAGTTTGAGGTGAGGCATCGTCCGGGGAAACAGCACCTCAATGCCGAGGCCCTCTCCAGGAGGTTTGTAGGTCCTGTTTCTCCAAGCAACCCTATGGTGAAGCTAGGGAAGGAAGAAGAAGGTGAGGTGGGTGACCTCTTGAAGGTGGTACAAGGCTGTGTACCTGGGCAGATTACACAGGTGGGGGTGGGCGAGACAGAGAGCGCGCCTGAAAATAGTGTAGCTTCACCAGGGTGGTTGAAGCGAAGGAAGGAGGAGTGTGGTAGAGACAGCATGTTTCTATGTGAAAGTAATGTGGAGGATCCAGTAGAGATGAGCGGGTTCGGTTCCTCTGAATCCGAACCCGCCCGAACTTCAGGTTTTTTACACGGGTCCGAGCAGGCTCGGATCTTCCCGCCTTGCTCGGCTAACCCGAGCGCGCCCGAACGTCATCATCACACTGTCGGATTCTCGCGAGGCTCGGATTCTATCGCGAGACTCGGATTCTATATAAGGAGCCGCGCGTCGCCGCCATTTTCACACGTGCATTGAGAGTCATAGGGAGAGGACGTGGCTGGTGTCCTCTCCGTTTAGAGAAGAGAGAGACACAGTATTTTGGGGAGCATTATTAGGAGGAGTACTACTATACTGTATACTACTATACTACTTGCTGAAGTGATATTTATAGATTAGATAGTGTGACTGTAAGTGTATTATCTGACTTGTGGGGGAGACACTGACAGTGGGGAGCAGTTAGAGTCTGAGAGCAGGACTCAGGAGTACATATAACGTACAGTGCACACTTTTGCTGCCAGAGTCAGTGCCACACTGCCATTGTTGTGACCACACTGACCACCAGTATAATAATATATTTTGTGATTGTCTGCTTAGGCCTCGGAGTACTAGTTGCAAGTTGCAACGTGACCTGAAGTGACCACCAGTTTAATAATCAATCACCACCAGTTTAATATATATATATATATATATATATAATTGTATATAATATATATATATATATATATATATATATATATATATATATATAATATTGTATACCACCTACCCGTGTTTTTTTTTTTTTTTCATTCTTCTTTATACATACTACTATAGTAGCTTACTGTAGCAGTCTGCGGTGCTGTGCTGACCTGACAGTGTCCAGCAGGTCCGTCATCAGTCATTACATAATAAATATATATAGTACCTGTCCGGCTGCAGTACTAGTGATATTATATTGATTTCATCTCATTATCAATAATTTATCATCCAGTCTAGACTCTATATTAGCAGCAGACACAGTACGTTAGTCCACGGCTGTAGCTACCTCTGTGTCGGCACTCGGCAGTCCATCCATAATTGTATACCACCTACCCGTGGTTTTTTTTTTTCTTTCTTCTTTGTACATACTACTATAGAGTATAGTAGCTTACTGTAGCAGTCTGCGGTGCTGCTGAGCTGACAGTGTCCAGCAGGTCCGTCATCAGTCATCATTACCTAATAAATATATTATCTACCTGTCCGGCTGCAGTACTAGTGATATTATATATACATACATATATATATTGATTTCATCTCATTATCAATCATCCAGTCTATATTAGCAGCAGACACAGTACGTTAGTCCATGGCTGTAGCTACCTCTGTGTCGGCACTCGGCAGTCCATCCATAATTGTATACCACCTACCCATGGTTTTTTTCTTTCTTTCTTCTTTGTACATACTACTATAGTATAGTAGCTTACTGTAGCAGTCTGCGGTGCTGCTGAGCTGACAGTGTCCAGCAGGTCCGTCATCAGTCATCATTACCTAATAAATATATTATCTACCTGTCCGGCTGCAGTACTAGTGATATTATATATACATACATATATATATTGATTTCATCTCATTATCAATCATCCAGTCTATATTAGCAGCAGACACAGTACGTTAGTACACGGCTGTAGCTACCTTTGTGTCGGCACTCCATCCATAATTGTATACCACCTACCCGTGGTTTTTTTTTTCTTTCTTCTTTGTACATACTACTATAGAGTATAGTAGCTTACTGTAGCAGTCTGCGGTGCTGCTGAGCTGACAGTGTCCAGCAGGTCCGTCATCAGTCATCATTACCTAATAAATATATTATCTACCTGTCCGGCTGCAGTACTAGTGATATTATATATACATACATATATATATTGATTTCATCTCATTATCAATCATCCAGTCTATATTAGCAGCAGACACAGTATGTTAGTCCACGGCTGTAGCTACCTCTGTGTCGGCACTCAGCAGTCCATCCATAATTGTATACCACCTACCCGTGGTTTTTTTTTTTCTTTCTTCTTTGTACATACTACTATAGTATAGTAGCTTACTGTAGCAGTCTGCGGTGCTACTGAGCTGACAGTGTCCAGCAGGTCCGTCATCAGTCATCATTACCTAATAAATATATTATCTACCTGTCCGGCTGCCGTACTAGTGATATTATATATACATACATATATATATTGATTTCATCTCATTATCAATCATCCAGTCTATATTAGCAGCAGACACAGTACGTTAGTCCACGGCTGTAGCTACCTCTGTGTCGGCACTCGGCAGTCCATCCATAATTGTATACCACCTACCCGTGTTTTTTTTTTTTCTTTCTTCTTTGTACATACTACTATAGTATAGTAGCTTACTGTAGCAGTCTGCGGTGCTGCTGAGCTGACAGTGTCCAGCAGGTCCGTCATCAGTCATCATTACCTAATAAATATATTATCTACCTGTCCGGCTGCAGTACTAGTGATATTATATATACATACATATATATATATATATTGATTTCATCTCATTATCATCCAGTCTATATTAGCAGCAGACACAGTACGGTAGTCCACGGCTGTAGCTACCTCTGTGTCGGCACTCGGCAGTCCATCCATAAGTATACTAGTATCCATCCATCTCCATTGTTTACCTGAGGTGCCTTTTAGTTGTGCCTATTAAAATATGGAGAACAAAAATGTTGAGGTTCCAAAATTAGGGAAAGATCAAGATCCACTTCCACCTCGTGCTGAAGCTGCTGCCACTAGTCATGGCCGAGACGATGAAATGCCAGCAACGTCGTCTGCCAAGGCCGATGCCCAATGTCATAGTACAGAGCATGTCAAATCCAAAACACCAAATATCAGTAAAAAAAGGACTCCAAAACCTAAAATAAAATTGTCGGAGGAGAAGCGTAAACTTGCCAATATGCCATTTACCACACGGAGTGGCAAGGAACGGCTGAGGCCCTGGCCTATGTTCATGGCTAGTGGTTCAGCTTCACATGAGTATGGAAGCACTCAGCCTCTCGCTAGAAAACTGAAAAGACTCAAGCTGGCAAAAGCACCGCAAAGAACTGTGCGTTCTTCGAAATCCCAAATCCACAAGGAGAGTCCAATTGTGTCGGTTGCGATGCCTGACCTTCCCAACACTGGACGTGAAGAGCATGCGCCTTCCACCATTTGCACGCCCCCTGCAAGTGCTGGAAGGAGCACCCGCAGTCCAGTTCCTGATAGTCAGATTGAAGATGTCAGTGTTGAAGTACACCAGGATGAGGAGGATATGGGTGTTGCTGGCGCTGGGGAGGAAATTGACCAGGAGGATTCTGATGGTGAGGTGGTTTGTTTAAGTCAGGCACCCGGGGAGACACCTGTTGTCCGTAGGAGGAATATGGCCGTTGACATGCCTGGTGAAAATACCAAAAAAATCAGCTCTTCAGTGTGGAGGTATTTCAACAGAAAAGCGGACAACAGGTGTCAAGCCGTGTGTTGCCTTTGTCAAGCTGTAATAAGTAGGGGTAAGGACGTTAACCACCTCGGAACATCCTCCCTTATACGTCCCCTGCAGCGCATTCATAATAAGTCAGTGACAAGTTCAAAAACTTTGGGTGACAGCGGAAGCAGTCCACTGACCAGTAAATCCCTTCCTCTTGTAACCAAGCTCACGCAAACCACCCCACCAACTCCCTCAGTGTCAATTTCCTCCTTCCCCAGGAATGCCAATAGTCCTGCAGGCCATGTCACTGGCAATTCTGACGATTCCTCTCCTGCCTGGGATTCCTCCGATGCATCCTTGCGTGTAACGCCTACTGCTGCTGGCGCTGCTGTTGTTGCTGCTGGGAGTCGATGGTCATCCCAGAGGGGAAGTCGGAAGACCACTTGTACTACTTCCAGTAAGCAATTGACTGTCCAACAGTCCTTTGCGAGGAAGATGAAATATCACAGCAGTCATCCTGCTGCAAAGCGGATAACTGAGGCCTTGACAACTATGTTGGTGTTAGACGTGCGTCCGGTATCCGCCGTTAGTTCACAGGGAACTACACAATTTCTTGAGGTAGTGTGCCCCCGTTACCAAATACCATCTAGGTTCCACTTCTCTAGGCAGGCGATACCGAAAATGTACACAGACCTCAGAAAAAGACTCACCAGTGTCCTAAAAAATGCAGCTGTACCCAATGTCCACTTAACCACGGACATGTGGACAAGTGGAGCAGGGCAGGGTCAGGACTATATGACTGTGACAGCCCACTGGGTAGATGTATGGACTCCCGCCGCAAGAACAGCAGCGGCGGCACCAGTAGCAGCATCTCGCAAACGCCAACTCTTTCCTAGGCAGGCTACGCTTTGTATCACCGCTTTCCAGAATACGCACACAGCTGAAAACCTCTTACGGCAACTGAGGAAGATCATCGCGGAATGGCTTACCCCAATTGGACTCTCCTGTGGATTTGTGGCATCGGACAACGCCAGCAATATTGTGTGTGCATTAAATATGGGCAAATTCCAGCACGTCCCATGTTTTGCACATACCTTGAATTTGGTGGTGCAGAATTTTTAAAAAAACGACAGGGGCGTGCAAGAGATGCTGTCGGTGGCCAGAAGAATTGCGGGACACTTTCGGCGTACAGGCACCACGTACAGAAGACTGGAGCACCACCAAAAACTACTGAACCTGCCCTGCCATCATCTGAAGCAAGAAGTGGTAACGAGGTGGAATTCAACCCTCTATATCAGGCATTCCCAACCACGGTCCTCAAGGCACACCAACAGTGCAGGTTTTAGTGATATCCAGGCTGCAGCACAGGTGGGTAAATCAAAATAACTGAGCTACTAATTAAGTCACCTGTGCTGAAGCCTGGATATCACAAAAACCTGCACTGTTGGTGTGCCTTGAGGACCGTGGTTGGGAATGCCTGCTCTATATGCTTCAGAGGTTGGAGGAGCAGCAAAAGGCCATTCAAGCCTATACAATTGAGCACGATATAGGAGGTGGAATGCACCTGTCTCAAGCGCAGTGGAGAATGATTTCAACGTTGTGCAAGGTTCTGATGCCCTTTGAACTTGCCACACGTGAAGTCAGTTCAGACACTGCCAGCCTGAGTCAGGTCATTCCCCTCATCAGGCTTTTGCAGAAGAAGCTGGAGACATTGAAGGAGGAGCTAACACGGAGCGATTCCGCTAGGCATGTGGGACTTGTGGATGGAGCCCTTAATTCGCTTAACAAGGATTCACGGGTGGTCAATCTGTTGAAATCAGAGCACTACATTTTGGCCACCGTGCTCGATCCTAGATTTAAAGCCTACCTTGGATCTCTCTTTCCAGCAGACACAAGTCTGCTGGGGTTGAAAGACCTGCTGGTGAGAAAATTGTCAAGTCAAGCGGAACGCGACCTGTCAACATCTCCTCCTTCACATTCTCCCGCAACTGGGGGTGCGAGGAAAAGGCTCAGAATTCCGAGCCCACCCGCTGGCGGTGATGCAGGGCAGTCTGGAGCGACTGCTGATGCTGACATCTGGTCCGGACTGAAGGACCTGACAACGATTACGGACATGTCGTCTACTGTCACTGCATATGATTCTCTCACCATTGAAAGAATGGTGGAGGATTATATGAGTGACTGCATCCAAGTAGGCACGTCACACAGTCCGTACTTATACTGGCAGGAAAAAGAGGCAATTTGGAGGCCCTTGCACAAACTGGCTTTATTCTACCTAAGTTGCCCTCCCACAAGTGTGTACTCCGAAAGAGTGTTTAGTGCCGCCGCTCACCTTGTCAGCAATCGGCGTACGAGGTTACATCCAGAAAATGTGGAGAAGATGATGTTCATTAAAATGAATTATAATCAATTCCTCCGTGGAGACATTGACCAGCAGCAATTGCCTCCACAAAGTACACAGGGAGCTGAGATGGTGGATTCCAGTGGGGACGAATTGATAATCTGTGAGGAGGGGGATGTACACGGTGATATATCGGAGGATGATGATGAGGTGGACATCTTGCCTCTGTAGAGCCAGTTTGTGCAAGGAGAGATTAATTGCTTCTTTTTTGGTGGGGGTCCAAACCAACCCGTCATTTCAGTCACAGTCGTGTGGCAGACCCTGTCACTGAAATGATGGGTTGGTTAAAGTGTGCATGTCCTGTTTATACAACATAAGGGTGGGTGGGAGGGCCCAAGGACAATTCCATCTTGCACCTCTTTTTTCTTTAATTTTTCTTTGCGTCATGTGCTGTTTGGGGAGGGTTTTTTGGAAGGGACATCCTGCGTGACACTGCAGTGCCACTCCTAGATGGGCCCGGTGTTTGTGTCGGCCACTAGGGTCGCTTATCTTACTCACACAGCTACCTCATTGCGCCTCTTTTTTTCTATGCGTCATGTGCTTTTTGGGGAGGGTTTTTTGGAAGGGACATCCTGCGTGACACTGCAGTGACACTCCTAGATGGGCCCGGTGTTTGTGTCGGCCACTAGGGTCGCTTATCTTACTCACACAGCTACCTCATTGCGCCTCTTTTTTTCTTTGCGTCATGTGCTGTTTGGGGAGGGTTTTTTGGAAGGGACATCCTGCGTGACACTGCAGTGACACTCCTAGATGGGCCCGGTGTTTGTGTCGGCCACTAGGGTCGCTTAGCTTAGTCATCCAGCGACCTAGGTGCAAATTTTAGGACTAAAAATAATATTGTGAGGTGTGAGGTATTCAGAATAGACTGAAAATGAGTGTAAATTATGGTTTTTGAGGTTAATAATACTTTGGGATCAAAATGACCCCCAAATTCTATGATTTAAGCTGTTTTTTAGTGTTTTTTGAAAAAAACACCCGAATCCAAAACACACCCGAATCCGACAAAAAAAATTCGGTGAGGTTTTGCCAAAACGCGGTCGAACCCAAAACACGGCCGCGGAACCGAACCCAAAACCAAAACACAAAACCCGAAAAATTTCCGGCGTTCATCTCTAGGATCCAGACCAGGTTTTGGAAGCAGTAGCAGAATCCCAGGTGTCTGATCAGCAGCACCTGGGATTTCCCGATATAAGGGTTTCCAGGGCAGAGTCACCTTGCTCCTGATAGCAGTTAGTATCCAGGTGGTAGGCCGGGGTGTGTGGGTTAGAGTAGGGACCACTGGAGCCTATCAAGAGTCTGCTATGCTGAAAGTGCCTGTATGCTACTGCCTTTAACACCGACTGCATATGGATGTAACTTGCTGTGTGCTGACCTGCTGCTCCAAATAAACACAGAAAATCTTCATCTGAGTTCCAGTGTGTGTGATCCTTGTCACAGTACATATACAGTATTTGTTATATTGCTCTAATTTATACAGAGGAACAGAGGCTGGCAAGGGTGGCAGGGTGCCATCTGCCCCCCATGGCCAGTAAAATTTAAGTGATCCAGGGCCACCTGGATTGAAAGAGGCAAACAGAGGTCTTCCTGTTCCCGACTGCTCGGAGTTATAACATTTAACTCCCCTGCCTAGCTGCTGAACAGCTGGGGCTAGCAGAAAATGGCTGTCCCCATAGCAGGCTATAAGAAAATGGTCCCCGCTGAAAAATGGGGAGCCAGGTGTCCTTTCCCAGGACCCAAGGGATTGGAGAGTGGATAAAGGGGTCAGGGCTTAGTGGAGGAGATGGGCTGCTATTCCTTCTGCTAGAGCATATACTGGAAGGGGGGAGGAGAAGGAGAGGCTAGTGCAGTAAGGAGCAGTCTAGAATAATGCTAGGTGAACTCCCTGCATAAAGAATGAACTTCTGGGCTAGCTTCAACTCTGGAAAGATTGTGTTGGCAGTCAGCAGCTGTCTACAAACTAGAGCAGGTAAAAAATGAGTTTTATGGTAAGAACTTACCTTTGTTAAAACTCTTTCTGCGAGGTACACTGGGCTCCACAAGGAAAGACATAGGGGTGTAGAGTAGGATCTTGATCCGAGGCACCAACAGGCTCAAAAGCTTTGACTGTTCCCAGAATGCATAGCGCCACCTCCTCTATAACCCCGCCTCCCTGCACAGGAGCTCAGTTTTTAGTTAACCAGCCCAATGCAGTAGCAGGAAAAGAGACGACAACGGTTAGTAGCCACATACACCACACTCTCATGACAGGAGAAGAGTCAGCGGCTAATGCCATACCAACCCAAAGAAGCTAAGTGCGTCAGGGTGGGTGCCTTGTGGAGCCCAGTGTACCTCGCAGAAAGAGTTTTAACAAAGGTAAGTTCTTACCATAAAACTCGTTTTTTGCTGCGGGGTACACTGGGATCCACAAGGAAAGACATAGGGGATGTCCTTAAGCAGTTCCTTATGGGAGGGAACGCACTGTAGTGGGCACAAGAACCCGGCGTCCAAAGAAAGCATCCTGGGAAGCGACAGTATCGAAGGCATAGAACCTTATGAACGTGTTCACAGAGGACCACGTAGCCACCTTGCACAATTGCTCAAGGGTCACACCACGGCGGGCCGCCCAAGAAGATCCAAAAGACCGAGTAGAATGGGCCGTAAAGTGAGCAGGAGCTGATAGACCAGCACTCACATAAGCATGTGCAATCACCATTCTAATCCATCTGGCCAAAGTTTGCTTGTGAGCAGGCCAGCCCCATTTGTGAAATCCAAACAGCACAGAGAGAATCAGATTTCCTAATAGAAGCAGTTCTCTTCACATAGATATGGAGAGCCCGTACCACATCCAAAGACCGCTCTTTGGGAGACAGATCAGGAGAAACAAGTGCCGGAACCACAATCTCCTGGTTAATCAATAACAGGATTTCACACCTGTCTTTTTAAATGATTTAATAAATTGACATTTTATTCAGCAAACCGTCCTTATATAATTCTTACAGCCAGCGCTGGTACTTGTGTTTTTTATTCTATTATATTCTGGGATCTGACCATCCCCATACCAGCTGCTGCTGACTGCGCACTTACATATTCTTTTACTAATCTCCTGGTTAAGGTGGAACGAAGAAACCACCTTAGGTAATTATCCGGGACGAGTCCTAAGAACCGCCCGGTCACGGTGAAATATCAGATATGGGGAACTACAAGACAAGGGCCCTCATTCCGAGTTGTTCGCTCGCAAGCTGCTTTTAGCAGCATTGCACACGCTAAGCCGCCGCCTACTGGGAGTGAATCTTAGCTTATCAAAATTGCGAACGAAAGGTTCTCAAAATTGTGAATAGAAATTTCTTTGCAGTTTCTGAGTAGCTCGAGACTTACTCTTCCAGTGCGATCAGTTCAGTGCTTGTCGTTCCTGGTTTGACGACACAAACACACCCAGCGTTCGCCCAGACACTCCTACGTTTCTCCAGCCACTCCCGCGTTTTTCCAAGAAACGGTAGCGCTTTTTCACACACTCCCATAAAACGGCCAGTTTCCGCCCAGAAACACCCACTTCCTGTCAATCACATTACGATCACCAGAACGAAGAAAAAACCTCGTAATGCCGTGAGTAAAATACCTAACTGCATAGCAAATTTACTTGGCGCAGTTGCAGTGCGAACATTGCGCATGCGCAGTTAGCGGAAAATCGCTGCGATGCGAAGAAAATTACCGAGCGAACAACTCTGAATGACCACCAAGGCACGCAAATCTGACACTCTTCTAGCTGAAGCAATAGCCAGCAGAAACACCACCTTAAGGGAAAGCCACTTAAGATCAGCTGTATCCAAGAGGTTCAAACGGAGACTCTTGTAACGCCTCCAAAACCACCGACAAATCCCTAGGAGCCACAGGCGGGACATAGGGAGGTTGGATACGCAACACGCCCTGAGTAAAGGTATGCACATCAGGTAAGGTCGCAATCTTTCTCTGAAACCACACGACAAGGCAGATATTTGAACCTTGAGGGAGGCCAGATGCAGGCCTAAGTCCAGGCCCTGCTGAAGAAAGGCCAACAGCTTGGCTATACTAAACTTGGAAGCATCATAACGGTTAGATGCGCACCAAACAAAGTAAGAATGCCAGACCCTATAGTAAATCCGAGCAGAAGCCGGTTTCCGGGCCCGCAACATAGTTTGAATGACCGCCTCAGAAAACCCTTTAGCCCTCAAGACGGAAGCTTCAAGAGCCACGCTGTCAAAGACAGCCGGGCTAGGTCCTGGTAGACACAGGGGCCCGGAATGAGGAGTTCTGGGCGTTGTGGAAGTAGAATTGGACGCTCTGACGATAGGCCCTGCAGGTCTGAGAAGCAGTGCCATCTGGGCCATGCTGTAGCTATGAGAAGCAGAATTCCTCTTTCTTGCTTGAACTTCCGAATTACCCTGGGCAGAAATGACACCGGAGGGAACACGTACGGCAGCCGAAACCTCCACGGCACCGCCAGTGCATCCACGAATGCTGCTTGAGGATCCCTTGTCCTTGCTCCGAAGACCAAAACCTTGTGATTGTGTCGAGACGCCATCAGATCTACATCTGGAAGGCCCCACTTTTCCACTAGGAGTTGAAACACTTCTGGATGGAGGCCCCACTCTCCGGCGTGTACATCCTGATGACTGAGAAAGTCTGCTTCCCAATTCTGGACTCCCGGAATGAATATTGCCGATATGGCCGGTAGATGGCGTTCCGCCCAATGTAGAATCCGTGAGACTTCCTTCGTTGCAAAACGGCTTCGAGTGCTGCCTTGATGATTTATGTAAGTCACTGTGGTGGCGTTGTCTGACTGTACTTGAACAGGACGGTTCTTAATTAAATGCTGGGCCAGGTTCAACGCATTGAAGACTGCCCGCAATTCCAGAATGTTGATCGAGAGGAGAGATTCCTCCTTGGTCCACTGACCCTGAAGGGAGTGTAGCTCCAGCACCGCGCCCCAACCTCTTAGACTGGCATCTGTCATCAACAGGACCCAGTCGGATATCCAGAAGGGACGGCCCCTGCACAATCGTTGGCCTGGAGCCACCAGTGCAGCGACAGACGGACCTCCGGAGTCAATGAGATCATGTGAGACCTGATCCGGTGAGGCAGGCCATCCCACTTGGCTAGAATCAGCCTCTGGAGGGGGCGAGAATGGAATTGAGCATACTCCACCATGTCGAATGCTGACACCATGAGGCCCAGCACCTGCATCGCCGAATGTATCGACACTTGCGGACGTGAAAGGAAGCAACGAATCCTATCTCCTGAGACAAGAACAACTGCTGGTTGTGAGTGTCCAATAGCGCTTCCAGGTGCACCATGCTCTGAGCAGGGACCAGGGAGGATTTCTTCCAGTTGATGAGCCACCCGTGGGCTTGTAGAAACCGGACAGTCATATCCAGATGATGTAGGAGAAGTTCTGGGGAATTTGCCAGGATTAACAAGTCGTCCAGATACGGCAGTATCCTGACCCCTTGACGGCGGAGTACCACCGTCATCACCGCCATCACTTTGGTGAAGACTCGCGGAGCCGTAGTTAAACCAAAAGGTAACTCCCGAATTGGTAATGGAGGTTGCCAATCGCAAACCTCAGGTATTGCTGATGTGACACTGCTATAGGAATATGCAGGTAAGCATCCTGTATGTCCAGGGAGACCATGTAGTCCCCAGGTTCCAAGGCCAGAACTATAGAGCGAAGGGTTTCCATATGGAACTTGGAAACTTTCACAAACCTGTTCAATGCCTTGAGGTTAAAAATGGGCCTGGAGGACCCGTTCGGTTTCGGGACCAGACACAGCGGAGAATAGTACCCCCGGCCCCTCTGAGCAAGAGGCACCTGTACTACGACTCCTGTATCCAGGATGGTCTGTACCACCGAATGTAGAGTGTTTGCCTTTGTCTGGTCCAACGGGACGTCTGTCCGGCAAAATCGATGAGGGGGTCGTTTTTGAAGGCTATGGCGTAACCTCGAGTGATGACTTCCCGTACCCAGGCATCTGAAGTGGTCTTCAATCATTCCTGGGTATACCCTAGAAGCCGGACCCCCCACCCTGGGATCCCCCAGGGGGAGGCCTGCCCCATCATGTGGCAGGCTTATCGGTCTTGGAAGCTGGCTGACGTGCAGCCCAGGCTCTTTTGGGCTTCGGCTTACCAGGTTTGGAAGTGCGGGCCTGCTTGTTGTATGCCTGACCTTTTGCTTTACCTGAAGGACGAAAGGGGATAAAGGAAGTACCTTTAGCCTTCGACACAGAAGGAGCGGTACTTGGCAGACAGGCAGTTTTGGCAGTAGCCAAGTCAGCCACTATCTTATTAAAGTCCTCCCCAAACAGAATTTCTCCCTTGAAAGGGAGTACCTCCAGGGTTTTTCTAGAGTCCAGATCCAGAGACCAGGATCTCAGCCACAATATCCGGCGAGCCAGGACTTATGTAGTAGAGGCCTTGGCTTCTAGGATACCAGCATCAGAAGCCGCCTCTTTAATATATCGAGAAGCTGTGACAGTATATGACAAGCATTGTCTAGCATGGTCAGAAGAGATTTCAGCTTCTAACTCTAGGGCCCATGCGTCAATAGCCTCTGAAGCCCATGTTGCTGCAATAGTGGGCCTTTGTGCAGCACCTGTGAGGGTGTAAATCCCTTTCAGACAACCCTCCACACGTTTATCCGTAGGCTCTTTTAGAGACGTGACAGTAGTGACAGGTAGAGCTGAGGAAACCACCATCCTAGCCACGTGTGAGTCTACTGGAGGAAGCGTTTCCCAATTTTTAGACAGCTCTGGCGCGAGGGGATAGCGGGCCAGCATCTTCTTTTTAGGCACAAACTTCTTACCCAGGTTTCCCCAGGGTTCCTGACGTATATCCACTAGGTGGTCAGAGTGAGGTAAAACTTGTTTAACCACCTTCTGACGCTTGAACCTATCTGGTTTCTTAGGAGGGGCGGATGGCTCGGGATCATCCGCAATCTGTAAAATTAACTTAATAGCCTCCAAAAGATCAGGAACATCCACATGTGAACTACCCTCCCCATCAGCAGTATCTGTGTCAGAATCTGTGGGGTCAGTGTAAGCGCCATCTTCATCAGATGAGGTGTCAGTGACAGCAGTAGATTGTGAGGAGATAAGAGCTCACTTAGAGGACCCCTTGGTCTTAGGCGAGCGAGGGTCAGACTTTTTAGTAGTCAAGGACTGGTTCAACTTCTTCAATTGAGCAGACAAATTATCCGCCCACGGCGGTTTAGCTGCGGGGACCACATACGATTGCACCGGCATAGGAGGTCCCATAGGGGGTGTTAGTTTAGTAACTAGCGTATGTAGAAGCGTGGAGAAAGTAGCCCACGGTGGGTCATTATGTACCCCCATTGCCACAGTCCCACTGGGGGACAAGGAGCCCCCAGGACCATTACCCTCAGAAGCAGACATGATATAACTTGCAGTATCAGGTAACACAGTACAATTGTCAGCAGCACAATACCTCTTACCCAAACCCCTGCGCAGTGTAGTCAGTGTGATGTTAGTGTATTAGAATGCTTAATATTTGTAGACACTCCCTTACTAATAGGTGTAAGCCTCAATCTTCAGTGATGGTCCCTAGGACCAGGGGGATGCTGAGAAGTGGGTGGTCCAGTGTGCAGTGTGCCTGTAGTTGGTGATGGAATAAAGCAGCACAGCAGTGAACTCACATGTCTCTGTGTCCTGATGACTGGATTTACAAACATATGAACAAAACATGGTGTCAGAAGAAGTTTAACTTGGACTGCTAGTGCTCTCACTCTCAGAGTGTGACAGAATCCTGCAGAAGTCCGTAAGGCTGTGATACTCAGTGTCTGCAAAACCTGCCGTGTGCTCCTCTCTTCAAACAGTGAGTAACCATGGATAAACTAGCTCCTCCAACCAGCATGCTGATGTCTGGTAACTTGTCTGAAAACTGGAAAAGATTTAAGCAAAGGTTTAATATATATCTTGCTGCATGTGGAGCTGATACAGAGGCTGACAAAACAAAGGCATCCATTTTCCTCCATCTGATAGGAGAGGATGTGCTGGACATTTATAATAGTTTTCAGTTTGATGAGGGGCAGAATAAGGTGCTATCTTCTATAATGCAAAAGTTTGAAGATTACTTTGTGCCAAGGAAAAATGTGACATATGAAAGATATGTTTTTCACATGTGATCAGAAGTCTGTAGATGGATTTGATCAGTATGTTACAGAGCTGCAATCACTCAGTAAAACCTGTAAGTTTGGTGATTTATAGCAGAGGTTCTCAAACTCAGTCCTCGGGGGCCCACACAGTGCATGTTTTGCAGGTCTCCTCACAGAATCACAAGTGAAATAATTAGCTCCACCTGTGGACCTTTTAAAATGTGTTAGTGAGTAATTAATACACCTGTGCACCTGCTGGGTTACCTGCAAAACATGCACTGTGTGGGCCCCCGAGGACCGAGCTTGAGAACCTCTGATTTAAAGGATTCACTGATTAGAGATCGTATTGTCTGTGGAATACCTGATAATGGACTCAGAGAGAGACTGCTGAGAGAGCAAGACCTAACACTAGACAAGGCAGTGACTATGTGTAGATCTGCAGAAATAACTAGATTTCAAGCCAAAAAGTTACACAAGGAAGTTGATGCTGCTGTCCATGTAGTGCAGAACACAGAGCTAAGCAAACCTCCATTCTCAAGAATGAAGCAGTCTAAGCCACAGTCTAATAAGGAAATGTGTAGTAGATGTGGAAATGCTCACAATCCTAAAATGTGCCCGGCTTATGGTAAAACCTGCATGAAATGTGGTAGACTTAATCACTTTGCCAAATGCTGTAAAATTTAAAGTGAAACAACCAATGTGCATGCTGTTAAACAGAGGATTTATTTGTGGATTGCATTGAACTTTGCAGTGCAGATAAGAAAGAATGGATTGTCCCTTTAACTGTGAACGAGATTGTCATTCCCTTTAAGCTTGATACTGGCGCGCAGGTGAATTTAATATCATTTCAAGACTATAAGACTTTTAGAGTAAAACCTAAAATTCATCCAGCCAAAGTGAAAGTTACAGGGTACACTGGGGATGAAATTCCTGTGAAAGGTACATGCTTAGTGACACTGAAATATAAGAGACAACAGTTTAAAACATCTCTACTGATTGTGGATAAAAATGTGCAACCGATTCTAGGATTAAGTTCCTGTGAGAAACTAAGCTTGCTAAAGAAAGTTTTTATGGTGACATCACAAGTAGAAGATAACTGCAAATCGATGTTTACAGAATACAGAGACTTGTTTGAAGGTCTAGGTTGTTTGCCTGGAGAGCATAAAATAAATATAGACACGCAAGTTTCTTCAGTGATACACCCCTGTAGAAAAGTGCCGTTTGCGCTGAGAGAAAAACTGAAACAAGAGTTAAATTGCATGGAAGCCTTGGGTGTGATACAGAAAGTTGATGAGCCTACTGAATGGGTAAGCTCTTTAGTAATTGTTGAAAAGAAAAACGGACAACTCAGAATATGTCTAGACCCCAGAGATTTAAACAAAGCTATTAAACGAGAACATTTCAAACTACAAACCAGAGATGAAATCATGTCGCAATTTGCGGGAGCAAAATGGTTCAGTAAATTGGACGCATCTACCTTTTTTACAAACTGCTGTTTTATATCTTCTATCTCCTGCATTTTCCCTTCTATTACTGTCAGGGGGTTTGTACTGTTCGTTAAATACGTGCAACATGTTTCTCCTGACACTGTCTGTAGAGTTGTACAATAGCCCCCAGTCTGAGCTGTAAGGTAGTCAAGAACCATCCTATGTTGCATTAACTCCTTCTGGATCTCTTGCATCTGTTTTCCTACATATAGGAAAGTAGATTCTACCTCAGCTGTGATATTGTCCACTAATTCACAGAGCTGGTTTATCTCCCAATAGTTTCTTCCTGATAGGCCCCCCCCAGCTGAAAAGAAGTTTGCTACTAGTAATCCACCGAACTCTGCATCACTTAGCTGCAAGGTGCCACCTACTTTTAAAATGGTAAGCTTTTCTTTGGTTTCTTTCCTTCTGTGTCTAACTAGACCCTTTGCTTTGTGCTTGTGGGGATGTTGGAGTTCATTTCTTAATTCCTGGTGTGTTAATACACGTATACTAGGAAACATTCGTCCAATAGTGCAGCTTCCCACTCCCCCCCATGGTAGCCATTTGTAAGCATACTTTCCACAATACCAGTACCAGTTTTCCCCTAACATTTCTGGTATTCCTATCCACTGTTTGCGTAGTTCAGACATAATTCTAGTACAAGTTAAATTTTTACATGTTAAGGTTTGATTATTGGGCTGACCCTGTATTACTGCCCATGAGGGTGTGGACCCATTTCTTACCCATGCCCCCAGATGTATGAATTGGAGGGTCCCCTCATGGTTATATACTTTGACAGGGGGTACAGCTTCTCCTTCCTTCAGGTCTATAGTTCTAACATATTTTCCTTCTACTGCTCGCTCTCCAAACCGCACATCCACATGTTGGCATTGTAAGTCACCTAACAGCATGTGTGTGGGATAAACCATTCCTCCCTTTCCTATGTCCTGATACATCACTCTCCCTCTCCCTTTTTCCTTAATGGTTTGATTAACCGGAGAATCATATCCCACAGTGTACACATGGCGGCTTTCCCTTAATTGTACACAGAAATCAACCTTTCCCCACATCCTGGATATCAAAAATTGGGGAGGTCGTAAGATAAATTGCTCTTTCTTATCCTTTGTTGAATTCCACCCAACCTTTATTACTTCTTCCATGGTGGCTGGGACAAACGTAAAGCCCATCCCCTTCCCTGTTTTTGGGGCATGGGAACAGACCCAACAGTCCTCCTTCCCAGCAACCGTTTTTGCTACCCTTGAGTGTAATTTCAATATTAAATTATCATTCCCTGTTTCAGGGCTTTTACACCATTCCTCACATCTTTCCTCGGGGGGGGGGGGGGGGGGGGGGTGCCCACAGTACTCACAGATACATTTTAGTACCCAGGTTAACTGAGTACAATCTTCATTACTTTTTACTTCCTTTACTGCCCTCCTGCCTCTCTTATGCCTGGCTTCTAACAGCCATGCCCATTCATTACTCTTATGCAGGGAGGGCTTTGTCCAACATCCATTCATACATGACCATTTCAAACTGTTGTCTGGGCAACTCTTCCAACATGTCTGCACACTTGCAAAGTATTTTCCCCATGTACTATAATCGAATTTACATTGTTTCTGACATTCCATTATTTTTCTCATTGGTCCCTGCCCACACTCACACAAACATTTATCCCTGCCTTCCATTTTTGCACACGGTGGTATTGGCCACACTGCATGCCTTTTTCTAACAATTTGGGGGTATTTAGTCATGGTTACATGGTATTCCTCTGTATTTATCTCAGGGGCTGGGGCTGAAGCGGGGCCTTGACTTACAGATGTGTTTACCAGATGTACAGTAAATACAATTGTAACCACCAACATTGCAGATCCCAAAATAACCCCCCACAGGGACCTATGAGGCATAGGTCCAAGTATATTCATGGTTATTACTTTCCTGGGGGTTTAATAGTGATCTTGGTCTTTTTGCAGTGTGATGCATGCACCCATGCGTCTCGACCTTCGAGTTTCACCGAGGTGGGGGTCACTAGCAACACTTGGAAAGGACCATCATATCTGGGCTCAAGTGCTCCTCTCACGTGTCTTTTTAAGTAGACCCAATCGCCAATCAGGATGCTGTGTGGTCCAAGATCAGCTCTTTCAGGTCCTGAGGATAAAACTTGAGAATGTATTTCAGTTAAATGTTTATTCAGCTGTTTTATATATCCTGTCATATTCCCATGTTTATGCTGCAGTTCCTGGGGCAAATAACATCCTGTCTTAGGTTTTGTCCCAAACAATATCTCATAAGGTGAGTACCCTGTCTCCTTGCCTGGTGTGGTTCTAACTGCAAACAATGCTAAAGGTAAACATTCTACCCACGCTTTCCCTGTTTCTTGCATGGCTTTCTGTATTTTAAGTTTTAGGGTCCCATTTAGGCGTTCAATTCGGCCACTGGCCTGAGGCCTATAAGGAGTGTGAAAGGCTTGTTGTACCCCTACATCTTCCATTATGTGCCTCATAACTTCTCCTGTAAAGTGTGAACCCCTATCTGACTCTATTACTTCTGGAACCCCAAATCTGCATACTATTTCTGCTATTATTTTCTTTGCAGTAGAGATGGCATTTGCTTTGGCCACTGGCCACGCCTCAGGCCATCTGCTAAAAATGTCAGTACATGTTAGGGCATATTCATATGTTCCATGCCTTGGCATGTGTATATAATCAATTTGAAGTCTTTGAAAAGGGAAATAAGCTTGTGGTGTCTGTCCAAGGCTTGTCCTTGTTCTTCTTCCTGGATTGTTCTCTGCACATATCCAGCATTGGTCTGTAAAGTTCTTTGCTGCCACATAAAATCCTGGTGCTATCCAATGGTCCTGTACCAGCCTAGTCATTTGTTCTTTTCCCTTGTGATCTGATCCATGGGATACATGTAGCATAGGTGGGTATAGTGCTCTTGGTAAGCACCATTTGTCTTCTTTCTTCCATAACCCTAAACAGGTTTCCTTGGCTCCCATCTTTTCCCATGCCTTGTGTTCTATTTTAGCTTGTTCTTGCAGCTTGATGAGAGTCTTTATGTTTACTTCATCTGCTTCTTCTTGGACATAGATTGCTGGTTCATACTTGCTCTTCAGGGCTGCTTTCCTTGCTTCTGCATCTGCATATGCATTACCCTTGCTTTCTTCTGTTTCTTCCTTAGTATGTGATTTGGTCTTTATAACAGCCATCTGTCTAGGCAGCTTCAATGCTCTTGTCAGTCTTTGTATTAGATACCCATTCTTGATAGGCTTACCTGCTGCTGTAAGGAAGTTTCTGTTCTTCCAGATGGACGCATAATCATGCGCCACTCCCCAAGCATAGCGTGAATCTGTGTATATATTGACAGTTTCATCTTCTGCTAGTTCCAATGCTCTGATAACTGCCATTAATTCTGCTTGCTGTGCAGACGTCCCAGGTGTCAGAGGTTCAGCTTCTATAACTTTATGGGGGGAAACAATTGCGTACCCCGCCACCCTGTATCCTTGAACATAATAACTAGAACCATCAGTGAAAAATAAAAATTTTGGATTATGTATTGGTTTGTCATCAATCTTCCAATCTGGCTGTATTTCTTCCTCCATGAGGGCTATACAGTCATGTTCTTGTTCTGGGTATGGTTCTGTTCTTTCCTCTGGCTGTACTTCTTCATCTTTCCCTCCTTTTGAACCGTCAGGTTCATCTTTAAGAGGAAGTAAAGTTGAAGGGTTGAGAGTGGTACATCTCTTAATAGAAAGGTTGCTTGCTGATAGAAGGGCTACTTCATATTTTGTCAGCCTTGCTGTGCTGAGATGTCTTGTAGATGCCTGTTGCAGTATTTCTGTGACTGCATGTGGAACTTGTATGGTAAGTGGATGATCTAACACAACATCTGCACATTTGTCCTTTAGGATGGCTGCAGCTGCTACTGACCTTATGCAGGTTGGTGATCCTTGCATCACTCCATCCAGTGCTGCTGAGTAGTAAGCCACAGGACGCTGCTTGTGTCCATGCTCCTGCGTCAGGACTCCTGTAGCATGTCCTCTGTGTTCATGGCAGTACAAGGTAAAGGTCTTTGTATAGTCTGGGAGTCCCAGGGCTGGAGCTGAACATATGGCTTCCTTGATCTGTTTAACAGCCACCCACTGTGCTTCTTGTTCTTCTTGAGAATCTGTAGCAGTCTTCTTGGTGGCATTATATAGTGGTTGCATGAGGGCTGAGGCTCCTGGTATCCAGTCTCTGACATAAGACACTAGCCCCAGGAAAGCCCTTTTCTGTGTTAAAGTCTGTGGATTTGGGGCGTCCCGTATGACTTTTATTCTTTCTGTTGTAAGATGGCGCATTCCCTGGGAGATGCAGTGACCTAGGTATATTACCTTCTTTCGGGCAAACTGTAACTTGGCTTGTGTCACTCTACAGTCTTCATCTGCGAGAAACTTCAGCAATGATATTGTTTCTTCTTCACACTCCTGTTTAGTGGCAGTTGCTAGCAGCAGGTCATCTACATATTGCAGTAGTTGAGTGTCTGGATACCTGGGTCCCCATTTCTTCAAAACTGTTGCCATGGCTTCAGTAAATTCAGATGGGCTGGTTGCCCCTCCTTGAGGTAGTCTTGTCCAGCAGTATTGTTGTCCATCATGTGAAAATGCCAATAACAGCTGTGAGTCTTCTGTAATGGGAACTGAAAAAAATGCGTTTGCTAAGTCCAGTACCGAGAACCATCGGGCTTCTGGACTTATTGTGTTCAATAAAGTGTGTGGATTAGGTACCATTGGGGTTGGAATGATCAGTCTCTTGTTAATCTCTCTTAAATCATGTACCATCCTGTAGTTTGCTATTCCTTTATCTTCCGGAGTGGCCTTCTTTTTCACAGGGAACAGAGGTGTGCTATAGGGAGACTTGCACTTCTTTATGATACCTAATTCCAGCATATCTTTAATCTGTACTCCTATGGCTGCTGTCTGTTCCTTGATTAAGGGGTACTGTTTTATAGTTACTGGTACAGTTCCTGGTTTGATTGATAGCTTCACAGGTTGGACCTTCATGGTTCCCACATCTCTTTTTCCTTTTGCCCATACCTTGTCTGGAACTCCCCATCCTCGCCAGGTTTTAATTTGTTCTGGGATTTCTTCTTCATCCTCTTCTGTGGTGGTTGCTAGAAATATCTGTACAGCGGCTTGCACTTGATCATAGTCTGTGGGTGATAGTGCTGTCTTGAATATCACCTTGTTCCCTCTGTACAGAATGCTTGCTTGTAGTTTCTGTAGCAAATCTGCTCCAAGCAAGTTGACTGGGCAGGTGGGAGATACTAGGAACTCTACTGGGATTTCATGTGGATGTCCTTGTACTTGTACATTGAGGATCCTAGTTTTCCTCAGCTTGATCTTTTCTCCACTTAATCCCTTTGCTGTCACTGGTTTTCCTGTAATGAGGTGTGCTGGTACTTCTTCCTGTCTTATAACTGATTGGCTTGCCCCAGTATCAAGCAGGCAGGAAACATTTTCTCCCGTTGGCAGTTTGACTTTAATAAACCCATCTTCCATTCTGTCGGGGGGGTTCATCGGGAGTATCACTGGTACTGGGGTGCCGGGACTTCAGTCTGACTTATCCTTGGGGGCTTGATCGCCCCTTTTCTCTATCCAACTCTTATATGCGCGACAGTCTCTTTTGAAGTGTCCTGGTTTCTTGCACCAGAAGCATTTTCCCGATTCGGGCTTGATCATGGCTCTTCCTTCCCCTTCTAATTTTTTCTTTGAGCCTTCTCCTGTGACCAGGTAGACAGTTTTGGGTTTGGCTGTCTTTTTCTCCTTTTCTTCCTTTTCCAGGTCTTCTAAGGCCTCTACCGTATCCAGAATTTGATCCATAGGTGTAGACCTATATGCAGGAGTACTAGTAATTAATTTCTGTTTTAGACTTGGTCTTAAACCTTCCAATACTCGGTATCTGACCATCCTTTCTCCTGCTCCTGCTTTGCTTCTGGGTCCAAACCTTCATTTCGGACCATATCCTTAATTTTACAGAGGTAACTTCTAAACGGTTGCTCTCCTTGTGGTCCAATGGCTTCTGGATACCTTTGATTTCTTAAATAACACCATCTCCTTAGGCGTGCCACAAATTGTGGTCCACTGGCTATAGTTTTCCTTTGTGCTTCTAGTACATCTTCTATCTGTTCATGATAATCAGTGGCTTGATGAGCTGCCATATCCTTAATCTGTCTTAGATCACCCTCTGCTAATTTATTTTTACATATTTGTTCCACATCTACCCATGCTGCGGAATGTAAATTACACATAGTCTCTATATATAACCCAAACCGTCCTGGCTGTTTGTAGGGATCTGGGCTATCTTTTATTATGGCTGTAACTTCCATTACTGAAAAAGGGGTATGTTGTTCTCTTGTAAGAAACTGTGGTCTAAAATTATTCTGTCCTCCTTGAACATATCCCTCCTCATTCGCTAATATAGCCTGTCCTCCTCTTGGATTCACATAGGCATAGGTACATACTGGGTAACAAGCAGGAACATCTAAGTTTTCTGATTCATCTTCTTCCTCAATTTCATGCATCTGTAGAGTTCCATTTTCTGCTTCAGTGTAAAATACATTTCTTGTTCCAAGTCTCCCCTTTCTCAGTTTTCTTTTGTCTTTATGAGACAATGTGGATCCTGAATGCATTTCCCCTTGACCGGGTAGGTTGTACGGTTTCAGTCTATTTATCATTAATGGAGTTCTGTGGCCTGTTCCTATCTGGGGTGTACAGTTGGGACAGGTCATCCTCTCTGGTTCCAACAGAGATGCACATTGGGGACATTTAGTTAAATCGGGGTACTGGTTCCATACTATAGGAGGTTGCCCTGGGGTTCCCAGATTTGCGGGGTAAGGGGGTGGATCTGTGACTAGTGTAGGTACTGGGGCTGGTATTATAGGTGGAGGAGGATTGCGGATTGGGAATAACTGGCACATTATGGCCCTGGTTCGTTCCTGTAGTTGCTAAACAGACCGTCATATGCTGGTCATCTTCCCTCTCTTTCTTCTTCCTTTCCTCCTCCTGCTCCCATTTCTCACTTGCTGTTAGCCAAATATAAACCTGATCCCCTTTCTTGCGTTTCTCTATCCATTCCCTATTACAGATTCTAAACTTTCTCCATTTGTCAGTGTTAAATTCCCCATCTGGAGGAAATCCTCCCCTTTTAAATACCTTGGCTATATCTTTGACTGCATGTGGTCCCACCTCCTGTTTAACTATTTCCACAGGGGTTAATTCACCCTTGCTATTAGAGGTTCCCATCCTGCCTTCTGCCAACTTATCAACACTGTCCTTCCGATATGAGTTACTTAATTCAAGTACTCTGTGTTGATTATTGGCTGGATGGGTTTCCTGAGCACCACAGGTTTACCTCTGTCCTACTGATTACATACACCTGTAATCATTCAGTTTCCTTATGGGTGGACTCACAATCTTCCGTTATCAAGGTATATCTCAATCTGGTGGGTCTGACAGAATAGGGACAAAAGAATATTTCAGGTTCTGGTTCTTTCAGTATCTGGCGCAAGTCCTTGCCTTCCCTTAGATTAACAAAACCATGACATCCTGTTGTTAATATACCTTTCATATAACCCACAGTTTTACCATAAACATCTTCTTGATGTCCCTTACACCTTTTAAAACCTGATATATCTTTTTCAGTGCGTGCAACAAATGTAATATTTACTGACCCATGAGGACCTTGCACAAACCACTTTAAACTAACAGTACAACACCCACAACCATATGAGCTTTCAAAATCAATACATTCTTCAATTTCAGACATATATTTACATTACTGTTCTGATACAAAAGAGGCAAGGCTTTTACTAGGAAGCGCTTGAGTTGAACAGAGAAAACTGACACTTCTGACACAGATGTTAAAACACGTAAAGTAACAATTGGCGAAAATCGCAATCAATTTGTTACTTACCGTGGTTTAAACGGTTCCAACGTCTAGAGTCAGGTGACTTGTTGCTCCTCTATTCAACTTCTTGGCTTCCCGGGTTTCGGCACCATGAAAATGTTGGAGGTAAACCTCCTTTAGCCTCAGCCTTCTCTGAGAGGACTCCAACAACAGCCTGTCTTTTGTATTCAGAATCTGTGAATAAAATGTACGTGCCGTGCAGCCAGCTGGAGAAATCAAATATTCACACACACAGTCTGGTGTATTCAATCTGAGTTCTGGTTTAATGTTCTTACATACATATATATATACCTGTTTAAAAAAACCACAGAGGAGTTTACAGTTTAACCTCAGAGTTGTGTCCTTTTCCTGATAACGCCTGCTTGTTTCCTTTTCTTTCTCCATTTCTCAGAAGCTTTGCCACAAGTTCTTCTTTTTTGCTTCGTTTCTTGGAAATGACTTTGCCACAAGTTCTTCTTTTTGTTTCCTTTCAGCCAACTGTAATTTTCCTTCTTCCAGGCATATTTTAAACATCTCATATCTTAATACTAAAGTAAGCTTATCATCTATTGTATATAACAAAATGGAGTGACATTGGCTTTATTGCAGAATCATACTAATGCTTGCCCATCTACCTTCCTCAAGGCCAGCTCAAAGCTTTGTACATTTAATACACCAGAAGGTCGATACAGATTTCTTCGACTACCATATGGAATATTGTCTGCTCAAGAAGTATATCACAAAAAGATACACATGATTTTTGAACATATTCCATAGACAAAAAACCTTACGGTTTCACATGTCCCATTAAGGCTTCTTAGATATGATCGAAATTTCAGAAACCTGTTGTAACTCCTCCACTCAAACTCCAAAAAGCAATGAAATTCTGATCATTAAGGCTGACGCCTTAATGGACGTTTTCCTTGCGCAATACAGATATGGTATGCCATCACAGCCTGTGGGTAAGTGCAGATTCAGCACTCTCACAGAGTGAGATTGCTGTCACTCACACAATGGTGGAGCTGCTAATTCACAGATTTGTGTGCTCATTGGAATACACACATGCAGTCTATGCAACTGAAGGTCTGAGCAGTTATGTGGTGCTCCCATCCCACACAGTGCCCACAACCATCCCATTCGGTCACCACAACAATCCCACCTTGTTACAACAGCCTTCTCACTCCGTACATCCATCTAATTTAGTATACACATTTCGCTCCCTCAAACATCTTGGTTAATTGCTAAAACTATAATACCCCATCTACGGTCTATGCATCTACACTTACTTCCCCTATACACCCCCATGCTGCTCTGTTTTCCCCAATCCCTGCTGTGTTCTCCCATCTGTGGTAGTCTGTACTAACTTATCTGCACCATCTGTCTTTCCCCACCTGTGCATTGTCTGTACCACCGTTTCCTTCTCTCTGTGCTGCTCAGTGTTTCCCTCTTCAACGTCACTCTGCCTCCTCCAATACATGGCACACTGTCTTCTCTCCCATCTGCACCAGCTTTCTACCCATCCATGCCAGTGTTTTCAACCCATCTGCTTCGTTGCCCTCATCCGCACCACTTTGTCTCCCTTCCCATACTTGCTGCTTAATCTACCCCCTATCCAAACCACTCTTACCCCATTCATGTAGCTGATATCCTGAAGGTAAATATTGTGGGTCACTATTGGGGGGGTTGCCCTATCCAACCCACCCAAGGATTAGGCCTAGCTGCCTCGCCCCAAGGGAAGGTAAAAATACTTATCCCCTCCGATGTTGGGACTGTATTCCCTTCATCCATGCTGCTCTGCCTTCCTCATCCGTGCTGTTTCTTTCCATCTGTACTGCTCTTACCCCTCCCACATCTGTGCTGCTCTTTCCCCCTCATCCACACGGCACTGTCCACCCATCCACACAGCTCTGTCTCCCCACCATCTGTGCCACTGTCTTTCCCCCATCTGTGCCACTGTCTTTCTCCCATCTGTTGCACTCTGTCTTACCTCCCCCCATCTGTGGGGGTAATTCAGAGTTGATCGTAGATGTGCTAAATTTAGCACATCTGTGATCATTTACTCTAACATGCGGGGGGACGCCCAGCACAGGGCTAATTTGCCCTGCATGTCAGGCCCTACCCCCTCCCCCTCCCCACGGATAGCAGCTCCTGCGCTCTTGGCAGGGGGACAGCCGCCGCAGCCTGCCCCCCCAACGGTCCATAAACGCCTCCATTGTGCTGACCATGCCCCGCCAATGGCGTTCTAACGCCGTTGGTACACCCCCCTCCTTCCCCGCAACTGCCTCTGCCTGTCGATCAGGCAGGGCGATCGCAGCCAGTGAGATGCTGATAGCATCTCTCTGGGCTCCCAGGGTACACACGCACAGTGCGGCCATTGCGCGTGCGCACCCCACAAACTAATTCAAACTGCGATCGCTGCCGCTGCAGTCTGAGTTATCCCGTGTTTCATTGTCCCCCCATCAGTGCTGCTTAGTCTTCCCTCTATTCACACACTTTTGTTTCCCCATCCACACTGCTCTGTCTCCTCCCTCCAATCAACAACACTCTTACCTCATCCGAGCAGCTTTTTCTTCCGCTCAGACCTTCAGTTGCATAGACTGCATGTGTGTATTCCAATGAGCACACAAATCTGTGAATTAGCAGCTCCACCATTGTGTGAGTGACAGCAATCTCACTCTGTGAGAGTGCTGAATCTGCACTTACCCACAGGCTGTGATGGCATACCATATCTGTATTGCGCAAGGAACACGTCCATTAAGGCGTCAGCCTTAATGATCGGAATTTCATTGCTTTTTGGAGTTTGAGTGGAAGAGTTACAACAGGTTTCTGAAATTTCGATCATGTCTAAGAAGCCTTAATGGGACATGTGAAACCGTAAGGTTTTTTGTCTATGGAATTTCATAGCTTTTTTTCAATTTTTTTTTTAAATTCAGAAATGTAAAAATTTCATTGTAAGAATAAAGATTTGATTTTTTAAATGTTTAATGAAAATGTTCGTATAACATCTGTTATGTTATGTGCAAAATGCAAAAATAATTTTATTTAACACACAGAATTGTTATACTTTTAACTTTGGTCAAAATACTTTGCTGCCTTTGCGGATGATGCAGGGAGGGGGTAGGCAGCAGCAGCAGCCTGTGACTGAGGCTGGAGGCATGTGTGAAATGCACATGTACGTGTGAGGTGCCATGTGTGTACGTGTGTGTGTCAGGTGCCGTGCTTATATATATATGTGTGTGTGTCAGGTGCTGCATGTATATGTGAGCGTGTGTGTGTCAGGTGCTGCGTGTATATGTGCGTGTGTGTGTGTCAGGTGCTGCATGTTTATGTGTGTATGTGTCAGGTGCTGCGTGTTTGTGTGTGTGTGTGTGTGTGTGTGTCAGGTGCTGCGTGTTTATGTGTGTGTTTATGTGTGTCAGGTGCTGCGTGTTTATGTGTGTGTGTGTCAGGTGCCGTGCGTGTATGTACACGTGTGAGTCAGGTGTCGCGTGTGTACGTACACGTGTGTGTGAGTCAGGTGTCACGCGTGTACGTAGACGTGTGTGTGTCAGGTGTCGCGGGTGTACATACACGTGTGTCAGGTGTCGCGGGTGTACGCACACGTGTGTGTGTCAGTTGTCGC
The DNA here is from genome assembly GCF_028390025.1 of Pseudophryne corroboree. Lineage (NCBI taxonomy): Eukaryota > Metazoa > Chordata > Amphibia > Anura > Myobatrachidae > Pseudophryne > Pseudophryne corroboree. Next base: position 344,927,764 of record NC_086444.1, on the reverse strand, counting down.
GCATACACGTGTGTGTGTCAGGTGTCGCGCGTGTACGTACACGTGTGTTAAGTGTCGCGCATGTACGGACACGTGTGTGTGTCAGGTGTCGCGCGTACACGTGTGTGTGTCAGGTGTCGCGTGTGTACGTACACGTGCATGTCATGTGTCGCGCGTGTACGTACACGTGCGTGTGTCAGGTGTTGCGCGTGTACGTACACGTGTGTGTTTCAGGTGGCGCGCGTGTACGTACACGTGTGTGTGTTTCAGGTGTCGCGCATGTACGTACACGTGTGTGTGTTTCAGGTGTCGCACATGTACGTACACGTGTGTGTGTTTCAGGTGTCGCGCGTGTCCATGCAAGTGTGTGTGTTTCAGGTTTTGCGCGTGTACGTGCACGTGTGTGTGTTTTAGGTGTCGCGCGTGTACGCACACGTGTGTGTGTCAGTTGTCGCGCATACACGTGTGTGTGTCAGGTGTCGCGCGTGTACGTACACGTGTGTTAAGTGTCGCGCATGTACGGACATGTGTGTGTCAAGTGTTGCGCATGTACGGACACGTGTGTGTGTCAGGTGTCGCGCGTACACGTGTGTGTGTCAGGTGTCGCGTGTGTACGTACACGTGCATGTCATGTGTCGCGCGTGTACGTACACGTGCGTGTGTCAGGTGTTGCGCGTGTACGTACACGTGTGTGTTTCAGGTGGCGCGCGTGTACGTACACGTGTGTGTGTTTCAGGTGTCGTGCATGTACGTACACGTGTGTGTGTTTCAGGTGTCGCACATGTACGTACACGTGTGTGTTTCAGGTGTCGCGCGTGTCCATGCAAGTGTGTGTGTTTCAGGTTTTGCGCGTGTACGTGCACGTGTGTGTGTTTTAGGTGTCACGCGTGTACGTGCACGTGTGTGTGTTTTAGGTGTCGCGCGTGTACGTACACGTGTGTGTGTGTTTCAGGTGTCGCGCGTGTACGTACACGCGTGTGTGTGTGTGTTTCAAGTGTCGCGCATGTACGCACACATCTGTGTGTGTGGTGTGTCAGGTGTCGCACGTGTACTTACACGTGTGTGTGTGTGTCAAGTGTCATGCGTGTACGTACACGTGTGTGTGTCAGGTGTCGCATGTGTACGTACATGTGTGTGTGTCAGGTGTCGCACGTGTACGTACACGTGTGTGTCAGGTGTCGCGCGTGTGCACGTCCGATGCTGCGCATGTACGTACATGTGTGTGCACGCGTCAGGTGTCGCGCGTGTACGTACTCGTGAGTCAGGTGTCGCACGTGTACATACACGGGTGTGTCTGTCAGGTGTTGCATGTACACGTGTGTGCGCGCGTCAGGTGTCGCACGGGTACGCACTCGTGAGTCAGGTGTCGCACGTGTACATACACGGGTGTGTCCGTCAGGTGTTGCGTGTACACGTGTGTGTGTGTGTGTGTGCGTCAGGTGTTGTGTGTGTGCATCAGGTGTCGCACATGTACGTACACGTGTGTGTCAGTTATGTGAGTTGTCACGTGTTTGTGTCAGGTGCCGCGAGTGTATATCTGTGTTAAATGCTACATGCATGTATATGTGTGTGCCAAGTACTGCTGTGTATATTGGTGTGTCTGATGCTGTGCCTCTATATGTGTGTGTCTGGTGCTGTGTGTGTATGCATCAGTTGCCGCGCGCGTGTGTGTAAGGTGTTGTGCGCGTATATATGTGTGTATAAGGTGTTGCGCGTGTATATGCGTGTGAGTGTCAGGTGCTGCGTGTGTATATGTATGTGTGTCAGGTGCTGCGCGTGTATATGTATGTGTGTCAGGTGCTGTGCGTGTATGTGTCAGGTGCTGAGCGTGTATACGTGTGTGTCAGGTGGTGCGTGTGTATACGTGTGTGTCAGGTGCTGTGTGAGTGGCAGGTGCTGCGTGTGTATATATGGTGAGTGGCAAGTGCTTTGCGTGTATATGAGTGGCAGGAGCTGCGCATGTATATGTGTGTGTGTGAGGTGCTGCGAGTGTATGTGTGTTAGGTGCTGCGAGTGTATATGAGTATGTGTGTCAGGTGCTGTGTGTGTTAAATGTCACGTGTATATAGGTGTATCAGGTGCTGCCTGTCTATGTATGTGTCAGGTGCTGCCTGTCTATGTGTGTGTCAGGCGCTGCATGTTTATATTAGTGTGTCAGCTGTTGCGCATGTGTGTGTGTCAGGTGTTGCGTGTGTATATGTGTGTGTCAGGTGTTGCACGTCTACAGTATGTGTGTGTGTGTGTGTCAAGTGCAGCGCATGTATATGTGTGTGAGGTGTTGCATGTGTATATGTGTGTGTTAGGTGCTGCGCGTGTATATGAGTGTGTGTCAGGTGCTGCGAGTGTAAATGTGTGTATCAGGTACTGCGAGTGTATGTGTGTGTGTTAGGTTCTGTGCGTGTTAAATGCCGTGTGTGTGTGTGTGTCAGTTGCTGTATGTGTATATTAGTGTGTATGATGTTGTGCTTGTGTGCATAAGTGAGTCAGGTGCTGCCTGTGTGTGTGTCAAGTGTTGCACGTGTATATGAGTGTCAGGTGCTGCTTGTGTGTTAAAGCTTTTGCAATGACATACACATTGGTAAATGCAGGGCTATGCATTGTAGATTAAGGCCTAACAGAATGCTCTCAAATTTTCTTTCTGGTGTCTTGAGTGTGGGAGAACGGGGTGGGGGTGTTTCAGTGCCAGGCACAAAGAATGGGGGTGGGGGGTGGGCCAGGCACACAGAACGTTGTGGGGTGCGGAGAAGCCAAGCACACACAACGGGGGTGGGTGATGGTGAGCTAGGCACACAGCACAGGGGGGGAGGAGCGCGGGAGCCAGGCACACAGAACGGAGGGAGGAGAGGGGGAGCCGGGCACACAGAATGGGGGGTGGGGTGCCGGGTACACAGAACGGGGGGGGGGGGGGCTGGGCACACAGCGGGGAAAGGGGAAACCGGGCACACAGCGGAAGGGGGGGGCCAAGGGTGGGTGAGCCAGGCACACATAACGGGGGGGGGGGGTTCCTGGCACACAGCACAGGGGGGAGGAGCTGGGGAGCCAGGCACACAGCACGGGGGGAGGAGTGGGGGTGCCGGGCACACAGCAGGGGGGGGCGGGCACACAGCACAGGGGGGAGGAACGGGGGAGATGAGCACACAGCGGGAGAGGGGGCAGGCACACAGCAGGGGGGGCGTGCACACAGCGAGAGTGGAGGGGAGCCAGGCACACAGCGGGAGGGGAGGGGAGTCGGGCACACAGCGGGAGCGGGGAGCTGGGGAGCTATGAGAAATATATGACAAAAAAACACAGCGGGGGGGGGTGTTTCCGGACACACAGCAGGAGGGGGGGTGGCCGGACACACAGCGGGGGAGGGGGGGGGTGACCGGACACACAGCGCGCGCGGGGGGGGTTCCGGACACACAGCGTGAGGGGTGGGGAGGGGGTATGGCCAAACACACAGCGGGAGGGGTGGGGAGGGGGTATGGCCGGACACACAGCTGAAGGGGGGGGTCGGACAAACAGCGGGAGGGGGAGGTGGGTTGGACACACAGCAGGAGGGAGGGGGTGCAGCCGGACACACAGCAGGAGGGGGGGAGTCGGACACACAGCGGGAGGGGGGGTGGCCGGACACACAGCGGGAGGTGGTGTGGTGGCCGGACACACAGCGGGAGGAGGGAGAGGGGTGGCAGGACACACAGTGGGGGGAGGAGGAGGGAGGGGGGTGGCCGGACATACAGCGGGAGGGGTGGGAGCCGGGCACACAGTGGGGGGGGCTGTCAGAACTCACCCAGCGCTGCGCTACTGGTACCTCGGTGGAGGACTGGTTCTCTAAATGGTGCTGCTGAAGTGCGGTCTGTGTCTCGATGTCCTAGGACTTCTGGTGCTCGGATCAATTGATGTAGTGGGTGATTGTTCTAGCTCTCTCGCCCTTCATTGTGATGGTGGCAGAGTGTGGCTGTGTCAAACTGCAGTGTCGGGTGGTGGGGACTCTGTGCCTGGCAGAGCGCCCTGCAGATACAGCGTGCAAGGACACAGCGGGAGGGGGAGGGGGGGTTGGACACACAGCAGGGGAGGGGGTGGCCGAACACACAGCGGGAGGAGGGGGGGTGGCTGGACACACAGCGGGAGGAGGGGGGTAGCCGGACACACAGCAGGAGGAGGGGGGTGGTGGCCAGACACACAGCGGGAGGAGGGGGGGTTGGCCGGACACACAGCGGGAGGAGGGGGGGTGGCCGGACACACAGCGGGAAGAGGGGGGTGGCCGGACACACAGCGGGAGGAGGGGGGGTGGCCGGACACACAGCGGGAGGAGGGGGTGGTGGCCGGACACACAGCGGGAGGAGGGGGGTGGCCGGACACACAGCAGGAGGAGGGGGTGGTGGCGAGTTACACAGCAGGAGGAGGGAGGGGGGGTTTGGCCGGACACACAGCAGGAGGAGGGGGTATGGCCGGACACACAGCAGGAGGAGGGGGGTGGGTGGACAGACAGCAGGAGGCGGGGGGTGGCCAGACACACAGCAGTAGGAGGGGGTGGTGGCCGGACACATAGCAGCAGGAGGAGGGGGTGGTGGCTGGACACACAGCGGGAGGAGGAGGGGTTTTGGCCGGACACACAGCGGGAGGAGGGGGTGGCCGGACACACAGCAGGAGGAGGGGGTGGCAGGACACACAGCGGGAGGAGGGGGGGTTTGGCCGGACACACAGCGGGAGGAGGGGGAGTGGCCGGACACACAGCGGGAGGAGGGGGGGTGGCCGGACACACAGCACAGGGGGGAGGAATGGGGGAGCTGGCACAAAGCAGGGGGGGCGGCGTGCACACAGTGGGAGGGGAGGGGAGCCGGGCACACAGCGGGGGGAGGCCGGAAACAACCATGCCCTTATAATATATATATATATATATATATATATATATAACAGTAATATGATATCTTGTACTGCATGACCACGTCCAGGTTACTCTGTCTGGGAGGAAAGCCCTGTTGCTTATACTGCTCAGTGGGAAAGGGTGAGGGTCACTGATCGGGTGGAGGAGGATGGGGGGGTGCTGCTGTGGAGGGGGCACACCGTGACATCACGCAACGAGCAGAGGAAAGTTGAGGCAAGCTCTGGTAGTGTTTAAATAAAGAGGCAGTGGGCAGTGGCACTGAGCCTCAGGTACATAAACTCTGCACCAACATAAATACACCTCTATTAACATCCAGACCTCTGCCCGTGTACACGCCGAGGGAGGTCAGCGGCAGCAAATATTCCCTCCCAGAAAGCAAGAGAGAAAGGCAGCACAGCCTCCGCAATCAGCACCAGACAGAGGTTCTGCAAAGCTGCAGCGCGGACTGTGCATGTCTACAGCTCAGCCCTTCCCTTCACTGGATCATTGCATCGGAATGAGCACTGACCTCAAGCAGCCCGCTGGCAGCTCCTCCAGCTAAACCATCAATCCGAGGGTCTCTACAACGCTTGTCAAGCCCCAAACAAGAGACAGGAGACAGCTGGAGCTGGAGACAGGCACACAGCAGAGCGGGGAGAGAAGGTGCACGGAGGGACCCGCAGCCGCCGGTGTTCCCCGTTATACTAATGATGATTTAGTGACTCATAGTGCACCGAAGCCGGCTGCGGGCAGTAACAATGAGGGACGCAGATAAGCAGTATGGCCGGAGGAGACTGGCCAGGCTGCCTAATTTCTCCGCTTCCCTCATTGTTACTGCCCGCGGCTGGCTTCGGTGCACTATGAGTCACTACATCATCATTACTATAACGGGGAATGCCGGCGGCTGCATGTCCCTCCGTGCACCTTCTCTCCCCGCTCCACTCCTCAAGTCTGAAAGCTGCTGCTGTGTGCCTGTAATTGAGAATGCTGGCGGCTGCGGGTCCCGTCCTTATGGTGAGCCTAGTGCCTCAGGCTCAACAGCGGGGCAATCTACCGAGGGGACTGGGATGGCTTCAAAGTTGGCCATATTTGTACACCCATATGAAGCTTCTCTGTGTACACCCCCTGCTGGCGGCCACTGCACAGCCGCAACAAATTGAAAAGCCCTATCTTTATAATGGGGCATATTTTACTTAATAAAAAAAAAACTATAACTTTCTGAAAAACCACAACCCCAAAAGGCACTACACTGGAACAAGATCTATCTAATAAAACAAACCCCAAGTCTTAATTCGTCCTCTATCCTGAGTTATGCCTTCCCAAAAATCTTTCCATTCACTATATGGGAAAACGGTGTCAAAAAGCCAACCAGGAAGTCACAGAAAAAAACTGACAGTTGGAATTTTAGGTTACTCCCAATTCGTCATTTTTTATTATTTTGCCCTGAAATTTGGCATGCAGCACCAGGTGACGATTCTACGCGTCCATGCCAAATTTCAGCTCAGTACGTCCAGTCACTTTTGAGGTGTAGCCCCTCAGACACCATGCCCCCATCTCAGAATTTCCCTATGGGAGAATTCCGTTTGTTCGATTCAGCCTTAATATAAGGGCACGACGTGCCCTTATAATTCCAGGTGTTGAAACAATGATGGATGACATTATTGTTTGGGGATCTACAAAGGAAGAACATGATTCTAGATTGAGACAAGTAATGGAACTTGTCAAGAAAGTGAATCAATAGCTAAACAAGGACAAATGTGAATTTGGCGTGAATACACTTACCTTTATGGGCGACGTGGTCTCGGATCAAGGTGTAAAACCAGACCCAAGGAAAATATCAGCCATAGTGAACATGGAACGTCCTAACAACAAAGACGACATCAGAAGATTCCTAGGAATGATTACTTACTTAGGAAAGTTTATTTCTCAACTCTCTGAATGAACAACCTCTCTTAGATGGTTGTTGGACAAAGATAACGAGTGGATGTGGTCACATGAACAAGAAGAAAGTCGGCAAAACTTGAAACAGATCATTACAGAGCAACCAGTGCTAAAATTCTTTGATCCTATGAAAAGAATAAGAATTTCAGCAGATGCTTCGCAATTTGGCCTAGGCTCAGTGCTGTTACAAGAACATGAGGATACATGGCAACTAGTAATCTATGCATCAAGAGCACTGACAAGTGCTGAAACAAGGTATGCTCAGATAGAAAAAGAACTTCTAGCGATCACATATGCATGTGAGCGATTTCATCAGTTTCTGTATGGTCAAACATTTACAGTGGAAACTGACCACAAGCCATTGGTAGCTATCATGACTAAATCATTACATGACTGTCCCATGAGAATTCAACGAATGCTTATCAGACTACAGAAATATGATGTACACTTGCTGTACTGTCCCGGCAAATACATGTAAATTGCTGATACACTTTCTTGTGCTGTGGACAAAAGGGAAGGTTCCAAAAGTCTGATGGATGAAGAGATAGAAGCCTATGTTAATTTGATCGTAGCTTCTCTACCAGTGTCTCTTGCAAGAACAGATTAGGAAAGAAACTGAGACAGATGACACAATGAAAATGTTGAAAGATATCATTCTGAAAGGTTGGCCAGCAGAAAAACATGCGTGCCCGCTGTCTAGTCATGATTATTGGATGTACCGCAGTGACCTTACAGTTGTCGATGGTATTATTTACAAAGGCAATAGGTTTGTAATACCTGCACGACTAAGAAAAACTATGCTGTGCAAGATACATGAAGGCCACTTAGGAGAAGAAAAATGTAAGCGGAGAGCGTGTGAAGTTATGTATTGGCCAAGAATGAACCAAGACATAGCACAGACTACAGCTACATGTGAATTATGTCTTACATATAGACCGAAACAACAAGTCGAGCCACTGAGTCCTCACGCAGTGCCAGAGAGACCGTACCAGAAAGTTGGTGCAGATTTGTTTGATTGTAATGGGAAAACATACATTGTTGTGACTGATTATTACTCTAACTACCCTGAGGTGAAGATACTACATACAACTACTAGTAAAGCCGTAATCAATTGCATGAAGTCAATCTTTGCAAGGCATGGTGTTCCTATGGAAGTGTTCACTGACAATGGGCCTCAGTTTTCCAGTGCTGAATTTAGACAATTTGCTGATGAGTGGGAATTTGTTCATACTACGTCAAGTCCCCACTATCCACGCTCAAATGGGTTGGTGGAAAGTTCAGTAAAAACTGTAAAGAGTCTCATGAAAAAAGCTCAAGAAGGTAAAGAAGATTTATACAAAAGTCTTTTAATCTACCGCAGTACACCTTTACAGAATGGACTTTCTCCTGCACAAATGCTGATGGGAAGGAGGATTAGAGCAAATCTCCCGATACACGATGAACTGCTTAATACACATAACTCAGCGTTGGTCAGACTGAGTAAGGAACGTCAACAGGCGAAACAGAAACTGTTCCATGACAGACGAACAAAACGCTTATCTGATCTAAAATCGGGTGACCAAGCCCGTCTCAGAGATAACGAGAAAGGTATTTGGGTGCAGAAAGGTATTGTGCAAGCACAAGTAGCACCAAGATCTTATACTATACGTACAGAGCATGGAACGGAAGTAAGAAGAAATCGGGTGGATTTAAGATCTCAACCTAACCATAATGAAGACAACATGACTGAAGAATACCCTTCATCTGACATGTATGATGATCCTGATAATGGTGAACAAACCACGATTCTAGAAAGGTCCAACATGGTCGATGAAACGCAGACTGTGTATGAAAGACCCAAAAGGGAAATACACAGACCTGAGAGACTCATTGAAATGTGTTAGATAATGTTCTTAATATGACGTTGTTAATTGTTGCATTGAAGCGTACAGGGCTTATCTTTAAAGAAAAGAGGATGTGATGTTAGTGTATTAGAATGCTTAATATTTGTAGACACTCCCTTACTAATAGGTGTAAGCCTCAATCTTCAGTGATGGTCCCTAGGACCAGGGGGATGCTGGGAAGTGGGTGGTCCAGTGTGCAGTGTGCCTGTAGTTGGTGATGGAATAAAGCAGCACAGCAGTGAACTCACATGTCTCTGTGTTCTGATGACTGGATTTACAAACATATGAACAAAACAGTCAGCACAAGCAGAGATACAGGAGAGATATAGTGACTAAAATCACAGAGAAAAATACATATTAAAGTATATCTTGTGAAAATCCTATATAATTATAAAACCTGACGCACCAAGCCCCCTCAGGTTATAGAATATAGGGATAGCAAGTTGAGTGAGAGACACGAAATGGAAACCACTCAGCAAGCTAATGCACACATATATAGTCACAGTTAAACAATGCAGAGGTTATTACTAACAATAATACTGCACTGGACCAGCTTATATATAGCTATGTAGTCAATAGATATAACACTGCACAGTAAGAACTGGCTGTATACCACAGGGTACTTGTACCAGAGAACCCTGACTAAATGCACTCTTTCTTAACTAACACTGTCTAATTGACATGTAGAATACTTAAGTGTCATGTAAAGTCACAGCGCTGACAACCAGGCGGCTTTACACAGGAGGATTTGCCCAAGCAGTCCCAGGAACATTGTAGCTGAGAGAAATGGCGCCCAAACACTGACAGGGAGTGAGGGAGAGACAGATATGCAGCTCCAGGGCGGGAACATTTGCTGGAAATGGCGCCCTGGGGCTGGGGGAGGGGCTCCAGGTCTAAGCCTTATCCCCTCTGCTGGCAAAACCACCAGGTACTGCGGGCTACACATAAAAAGGTTTTAAGAGAAAACCTGACCTGCACCCATGCCCTGGTGATCTAGTGGGATCGCCTGTACTGCCACAGTGTCCACCGCCAGCGTGCGCGGCCCACCTCCCACCGACCGCGCCGGATCGCGATAAAGTACGGGTCCCGCGAGCAGGACCCACTCACCACCTCCCGAAGTGCGGCCACGCGATCCCAGACAGCCCCTGTCGTGTGTGCCTGACCAGAAGAAAACCGGAGCCTCCTGCTGTAGTTACCCAGCAACCAGGGCTGGGGAGTGTACAGCGCCACTGGGGAGAGATGGAGCTGTAGCAGTGAATGTCACTAGACATGTACACACTGCTACAGCCCTTGAAGTCTTCACTTTTCTTCTCAAAAAAGCTCTTCTTAGGGCTGCCCAGAGCAGCACACCTTGTATACACTGCCACTGTAAAGCTCTACCCCCATGTACACCGACACTGTGCTGTTCCACCTGTGTCCCCACTGTGTAAACTCTGTCACTGTGCAGCCCACCTCTGTCCCCACCCTGTCTACACTAGCACTATGCAGCCCCATCTGTGCCCACTGACACTGCGCATCCCCCCATGTGCCCCCACTCTGCGTACTCTGGTACTATGCAGCACAACCTGTGCCCACTGACACCGTGCATACCCCTTTGGCACCACCCTATGTTTACTGGTACTTTGCAGACATTGGTCACTGCCTGCTACATTAATAGTACCTTGTCCTTTTCACAGTGAGAGCAGGGACACAGATATAGGTATATAGTGCAATATGTACAGGGGGTGGGGGGCAGCTATATAGAGTTACATGTACAGGGATACTACTGTGTGGGCATCATGTGTAAGGAGTACAAGTACTGTGGGCATCACATTGTAAGGGGCAATATTACAGTGGGCATAACATGTAATGGATACTTTTACTGTGGGATCATGTGTAAGGGGCACTACCACTGTGGGCATAACTTGTAAGGGTCGCTACTACTGTGGGCATAACGTGTAAGGGGAGCTACTGTGGGCATCACATGTAAAGTTCACTACTACTGTGGGCATAACATGTAATGGATACTTCTACTGTGGGATCATGTGTAAGGGGCACTACCACTGTGGGCATAACTTTTAAGGGCCGCTACTACTGTGGGCATAACGTGTAAGGGGAGCTACTGTGGGCATCACATGTAAAGTTCACTACTACTGTGGGCATAACATGTAATGGATACTTCTACTGTGGGATCATGTGTAAGGGGCACTACCACTGTGGGCATAACTTGTAAGGGACGCTACTACTGTGGGCATAACGTGTAAGGGGAGCTACTGTGGGCATCACATGTAAAGTTCACTACTACTGTGGGCATAACATGTATGGGACACTATTATTGTATATGCACTACTACTGTGGGCATAATGTACATGGGGCACTACCACAGTGTGGGCATAATGTGTTAGGGGCACTAGTACCTTGGCATAATGTGGATTGGGCACTACCACTGTTTGGGTACAATGTGTAAGGTACACTACTACTGTGTGTGTGCAATATGAGTAAAGGGCACTACTACTGTGTGGCATATTGTGTAAGTATCAGTACTGTGTGGCATAATGTGAATAAGGGACACTACTATGTACTGTAATGTGAGTAAGGGGCACTACTACGTGACATAATTGGAATTGGAGGTACTAATGCATGGCGACACCCCTTCCCCACAAGACCACACCCTTTTTACTGCGTGCACCTACATTCTTATATTTTCAATTACTTTATATGTCGCACCTAAAATGACATGACTGAACTTCGGTCACATGCCTTTTCAATTCAATACCCTTTTTACTGGCTTTATGTGAGGTGGTGTGAGCGCAGCAGGCCTGTACTGGAGTAAGTTTGTCAGTTGTTGAGTTTTTAGACATTCTGATATCAAAATCTTCAAGTTTGATTTATCTCCTACCTGACCAGCAAATTGAATCCCCTATTTCATCAAATTACTCTTGGCGGTGATAAAAGTGGAGAAGCGAGCCAGTGGAGAAGTTGCCCATGCCAACAAATCAGCTGCTCTGTATACGTTTATATTATGCAAATTATAAATGTTAAATCAATGCTGATTGGTTGCCATGGGCAACTTCTCCACTTTCATCACTGCTTAGTACCTCTCCCCCCAAGGTCCTGTAAAAGAGCACTGTCATCACCAAACAAACATTGGCAGTTTCAGTTTTGTAGAAGCTCTTGCTTCTGAGAAAAGTTTCCCCCCCTTACCAGACTCTGCCCCCTCAACAGACCCCACCCTTATCAGGGCTACTTCCAGAAATCTCCCGGGCTGGTTTTTCAACCCAATCCACCCCAGGCTCTTTGTATTACATGACAGTCACAAATGCTTTCTGTATTGTATGACGTTCACTATGATGTTCTTTATATTATATGTTACTCTCTGAATTGTATGGCGGTCATGGCAATGTTCTAAGTTTTGTATGGCAGACACTATAATGCTGTAACATGTTGAGGAGGTTGGAGCCAAGCTGTCTTTGCCACAGGTGACAGAAAGACTAGCTTCATCCCTGGCTTAATTACAGACCTAATATGAAATATAAAGATATTATAAGTCACTGAATAATTCTATGCCTTTTATGAAAATGCTTTAAATTTCAAAGTAAGAGTTATATATTAAAATCTATGCATTATAATTTGTTGATTAGTGTGGAATGAATATACAGTAATGTTGTCTTCAGTCTGATGCGTTCTTAAATACAGTTCCCGCTTTATGGGGTCATTCCGAGTTGTTCGCTCGCTAGCAGATTTTAGCAGCATTGCACACGCTAGGCCGCCGCCCTATGGGAGTGTATCTTAGCTTAGCAGAATAGCGAACGAAAAATTCGCAGAATTGCGAATAGAAAATTCTTAGCAGTTTCTGAGTAGCTCGAGACTTACTCCTACACTGTGATCAGCTCAGCCCGTTTCGTTCCTGGTTTGACGTCACAAACACGCCCTGCGTTCGGCCAGCCACTCCCCCATTTCTCCAGACACTCCCGCGTTTTATCCTGCCACGCCAGCGTTTTTCCGCACACTCCCAGAAAATGGCCAGTTTCCGCCCAGAAACACCCACTTCCTGTCAATCACACTCCGATCACTTCAACGATGAAAATTCTTCGTTCGGACGTGAGTAAATCTACTAAGTTTTGTGCTAAAATACTTAGTGCATGCGCACTGCGTACCATGCGTATGCGCATTTTCGCCTTAATCGCTCCGTTGCGAAAATCGGCAACGAGCGAACTACTCAGAATGACCCCCTATATACATTACCCACAGTGTTCACCATGGAAGATGTAAATTCAGCATGAACTATAGTGATGACACCTGTACTAAGTTATAAAATGAATTATTTACAGAAAACGTCTAATATATATAAAAATAAGAATTTACTTACCGATAATTCTATTTCTCGGAGTCCGTAGTGGATGCTGGGGTTCCTGAAAGGACCATGGGGAATAGCGGCTCCGCAGGAGACAGGGCACAAAAAGTAAAGCTTTACGATCAGGTGGTGTGTACTGGCTCCTCCCCCTATGACCCTCCTCCAAGCCTCAGTTAGGTACTGTGCCCGGACGAGCGTACACAATAAGGAAGGATTTTGAATCCCGGGTAAGACTCATACCAGCCACACCAATCACACTGTACAACCTGTGATCTGAACCCAGTTAACAGTATGATAACAGCGGAGCCTCTAAAAAGATGGCTCACAACAATAATAACCCGATTTTTGTAACTATGTACAAGTATTGCAGACAATCCGCACTTGGGATGGGCGCCCAGCATCCACTACGGACTCCGAGAAATAGAATTATCGGTAAGTAAATTCTTATTTTCTCTATCGTCCTAGTGGATGCTGGGGTTCCTGAAAGGACCATGGGGATAATACCAAAGCTCCCAAACGGGCGGGAGAGTGCGGATGACTCTGCAGCACCGAATGAGAGAACTCCAGGTCCTCCTTAGCCAGGGTATCAAATTTGTAGGATTTTACAAACGTGTTTGCCCCTGACTAAATAGCCGCTCGGCAAAGTTGTAAAGCCGAGACCCCTCGGGCAGCCGCCCAAGATGAGCCCACCTTCCTTGTGGAATGGGCATTTACATATTTTGGCTGTGGCAGGCCTGCCACAGAATGTGCAAGCTGAATTGTATTACACATCCAACTAGCAATAGTCTGCTTAGAAGCAAGAGCACCCAGTTTGTTGGGTGCATACAGGATAACAGCAAGTCAGTTTTCCTGACTCCAGCCGTCCTGGAAACATATTTTCAGGGCCCTGACAACATCTAGCAACTTGGAGTCCTCCAAGTCCCTAGTAGGTGCAAGGCACCACAATAAGCTGGTTCAGGTGAAACACTGACACCACCTTAGGGAGAGAACTGGGGACGAGTCCGCAGCTCTGCCCTGTCCGAATGGACAAACAGATATGGGCTTTTTTTGAGAAAAAAACCACCAATTTGACACTCGCCTGGTCCAGGCCAGGGCCAAGAGCATGGTCACTTTTCATGTGAGATGCTTCAAATCCACAGATTTGACTGGTTTTAAACCAATGTGATTTGAGGAATCCCAGAACTACGTTGAGATCCCACAGTGCCACTGGAGGCACAAAAAGGGGTTGTATATGCAATACTCCCTTGACAAACTTCTGGACTTCAGGAACTGAAGCCAATTCTTTCTGGAAGAAAATCGACAGGGCCGAAATTTGAACCTTAATGGACCCCAATTTGAGGCCCATAGACACTCCTGTTTGCAGGAAATGCAGGAATCGACCGAGTTGAAATTTCTTCGTGGGGCCTTTCTGGCCTCACACCACGCAACATATTTTTGCCACATGTGGTGATAATGTTTTTCGGTCACCTCCTTTCTGGCTTTGACCAGGGTAGGAATGACCTCTTCCGGAATGCCTTTTTCCCTTAGGATCCGGCGTTCCACCGCCATGCCGTCAAACGCAGCTGCGGTAAGTCTTGGAACAGACATGGTACTTGCTGAAACAAGTCCCTTCTTAGCGGCAGAGGCCATAAGTCCTCTGTGAGCATCTCTTGAAGTTCCGGGTACCAAGTCCTTCTTGGCTAATCCGGAGCCATGAGTATAGTTCTTACTCCTCTACGTCTTATAATTCTCAGTACCTTAGGTATGAGAAGCAGAGGATGGAACACATACACCGACTGGTACATCCATGGTGTTACCAGAACGTCCACAGCTATTGCCTGAGGATCTCTTAACCTGGCGCAATACCTGTCCCGTTTTTTGTTCAGACGGGACGCCATCATGTCCACCTTTGGTATTTCCCAACGGTTTACAATCATGTGGAAAACTTCCCGATGAAGTTTCCACTCTGCCGGGTGGAGGTCGTGCCTGCTGAGGAAGTCTGCTTCCCAGTTTCCATTCCCGGAATGAAACACTGCTGACAGTGCTATCACATGATTTTCCGCCCAGCGAAAAGTCCTTGCAGTTTTTGCCATTGCGCTCCTGCTTCTTGTGCCGCCCTGTCTATTTACGTGGGCGACTGCCGTGATGTTTTTCCCACTGGATCAATACCGGCTGACCTTGAAGCAGAGGTCTTGCTAAGCTTAGAGTATTATAAATTTACCCTTAGCTCCAGTATATTTATGTTGAGAAAAGTCTCCAGACTTGATCACACTCCCTGGAAATTTTTTCCTTGTGTGACTGCTCCCCAGCCTCTCGGGCTGGCCTCCGTGGTCACCAGCATCCAATCCTGAATGCCGAATCTGCGGCCCTCTAGAAGATGAGCACTCTGTAACCACCACAGGGGAGACACCCTTGTCCTTGGATATAGGGTTATCCGCTGATGCATCTGACGATGCGATCCGGACCATTTTTCCAGCAGATCCCACTGAAAAATTCTTACGTGAAATCTGCCGAATGGAATTGCTTCGTAGGAAGTCACCATTTTTACCAGGACCCTTGTGCAATGATGCACTGATTTTAGGAGGTTCCTGACTAGCTCGGATAACTCCCTGGCTTTCTCTTCCGGGAGAAACACCTTTTTCTGGACTGTGTCCAGAATCATCCCTAGGCACAGCAGACTTGTCGTCGGGATCAGCTGCGATTTTGGAATATTTAGAATCCACCCGTGCTGTTGTAGCAGTATCCGAGATAATGCTACTCCGACCTCCAACTGTTCCTTGGACTTTGCCCTTATCAGGAGATCGTCCAAGTAAGGGATAATTTAGACGCCTTTTCTTCGAAGAAGAATCATCATTTCGGCCATTACCTTGGTAAAGACCCGGGGTGCCGTGGACAATCCAAACGGCAGCGTCTGAAACTGATAGTGACAGTTCTGTACCGCGAACCTGAGGCACCCTTAGTGAGAAGGGCAAATTTGGGACATGGAGGTAAGCATCCCTCATGTCTCGGGACACTAAATAGTCCTCTTCTTCCTGGTTCGTTATCACTGCTCTGAGTGACTCCATCATGATTTGAACCTTTGTAAGTGTTCAAATTTTTTTTTTTTTTTTTTTTAGATTTAGAATAGGTCTCACCTAGCCTTCTGGCTTCAGTACCACAATATAGGCCCTCATTCCGAGTTGTTCGCTCGCAAGGCGATTATAGCAGAGTTACACACGCTAAGCCGCCGCCTACTGGGAGTGAATCTAAACATCTTAAATGTGCGACCGATGTATTCGCAATATTGCGATCAAAACCGAGTTAGCAGTTTCTGAGTAACTCCAGACTTACTCTGCCTGTGCGATCAATTCAGTGCTTTTCGGTCCCGGCTGACGTCATAAACACACCCAGCGTTCGCCCAAGCACTCCCACCGTTTCTCCAGACACGCCTGCGTTTTTTCCGGAAACGGTAGCGTTTCCTGCCACACGCCCCTAAAACGCCGTACATCCGCCCAGTAACACCCATTTCCTGTCAATCACAATGCGTTCTCCGGAGCGACGAAAAAGCCGTGAGTAAAATTACTTTCTTCTTAGTAAAGTTACTTGACGCATGCGCAGTGCGAACATTACGCATGCGCACTAAGAGAATTCTCACTGCGATGCGATGAAAAATACCGAGCGAACAACTCGGAATGAGGGCCATAGTGTGGAATAATACCCCTTTTCTTGTTGTAGGAGGGGTAATTTGATTATCACCTGCTGGGAATACAGCTTGTGAATTGTTTCCCATACTGCCTCCTTGTCGGAGGGAGACCTTGGTAAACCAGACTTCAGGAGCCTGCGAAGGGGAACCGTCTCGACATTCCAACCTGTACCCCTGGGATACTACTTGTAGGATCCAGGGGTCCTGTACGGTCCCAGCGTCATGCTGAGAGCTTGGCAGAAGCGGTAGAACGCTTCTTTTCCTGGGGAAGGGCTGCCTGCTGCAGTCTTCTTCCCTTTCCTCTATCCCTGGACAGATATGACTCTTATAGGGACGAAAGGACTGAGGCTGAAAAGACGGTGTCTTTTTCTGCAGAGATGTGACTTAGGGTAAAAACGGTGGATTTTCCAGCAGTTGCCGTGGCCACCAGGTCCCATGGACCGACCCCAAATAACTCCTCTTCCTTTATACGGCAATACACCTTTGTGCCGTTTGGAATCTGCATCACCTGACCACTGTCGTGTCCATAAACATCTTCTGGCAGATATGGACATCGCACTTACTCTTGATGCCAGAGTGCAAATATCCCTCTGTGCATCTCGCATATATAGAAAATGCATCCTTTAAATGCTCTATAGTCAATAAAATACTGTCCCTGTCAAGGGTATCAATATTTTAAGTCAGGGAATCCGACCAAGCCACCCCAGCTCTGTACATCCAGGCTGAGGCGATCGCTGGTCGCAGTATAACACCAGTATGTGTGTATATACTTTTTATGATATTTTCCAGCCTCCTGTCAGCTGGCTCCTTGAGGACGGCCCTATCTATAGACGGTACCGCCACTTGTTTTGATAAGCGTGTGAGCGCCTTATTCACCCTAAGGGGTGTTTCCCAACGCGCCCTAACTTCTGGCGGGAAAAGGTATACCGCCCACAATTTTCTATCGGGGGGAACCCACGCATCATCACACACTTCATTTAATTTATCTGATTCAGGAAAAACTACGGTAGTTTTTTCACATCCCACATAATACCCTCTTTTGTGGTACTTGTAGTATCAGAAATATGTAACATCTCCTTCATTGCCCTTAACGTGTGGCCCTAATAAGGAATACGTTTGTTTATTCACCGTCGACACTGGATTCAGTGTCCGTGTCTGTGTCTGTGTCGACCGACTAAAGTAAACGGGTGTTTTAAAAACCCCTGACGGTGTTTTTGAGACGTCTGGACCGGTACTAATTGTTTGTCGGCCGTCTCATGTCGTCAACCGACCTTGGAGCGTGTTGACATTATCACGTAATTCCCTAAATAAGCCATCCATTCCGGTGTCGACTCCCTAGAGAGTGACATCACCATTACAGGCAATTGCTCCGCCTCCTCACCAACATCGTCCTCATACATGTCGACACACACGTACCGACACACAGCACACACACAGGGAATGCTCTGATAGAGGACAGGACCCACTAGCCCTTTGGAGAGACAGAGGGAGAGTTTGCCAGCACACACCAAAAACGCTATAATTATATAGGGACAACCTTATATAAGTGTTTTCCCTTATAGCATCTTTTTATATATTTCTAACGCCAAATTAGTGCCCCCCCTCTCTGTTTTAACCCTGTTTCTGTAGTGCAGTGCAGGGGAGAGCCTGGGAGCCTTCCCTCCAGCCTTTCTGTGAGGGAAAATGGCGCTGTGTGCTGAGCAGATAGGCCCCGCCCCTTTTTCGGCGGGCTCGTCTCCCGCTCTTTAGTTGATTCTGGCAGGGGTTAAATATCTCCATATAGCCCCCGGAGGCTATATGTGAGGTATTTTTAGCCAAAAAAGGTTTTCATTTGCCTCCCAGGGCGCCCCCCTCCCAGCGCCCTGCACCCTCAGTGACTGCCGTGTGAAGTGTGCTGAGAGGAAAATGGCGCACAGCTGCAGTGCTGTGCGCTACCTTAAGAAGACTGAGGAGTCTTCTGCCGCCGATTCTGGACCTCTTCTCGTTTCAGCATCTGCAAGGGGGCCGGCGGCGAGGCTCCGGTGACCATCCAGGCTGTACCTGTGATCGTCCCTCTGGAGCTAATGTCCAGTAGCCAAGAAGCCAATCCATCCTGCACGCAGGTGAGTTCACTTCTTCTCCCCTAAGTCCCTCGTTGCAGTGATCCTGTTGCCAGCAGGACTCACTGTAAAATAAAAAACCTAAGCTAAACTTTTCTAAGCAGCTCTTTAGGAGAGCCACCTAGATTGCACCCTTCTCGGCCGGGCACAAAAATCTAACTGAGGCTTGGAGGAGGGTCATAGGGGGAGGAGCCAGTACACACCACCTGATCGTAAAGCTTTACTTTTTGTGCCCTGTCTCCTGCGGAGCCGCTATTCCCCATGGTCCTTTCAGGAACCCCAGCATCCACTAGGACGATAGAGAAATCTTTGTTTTAGAAGACACAGCTTCAATTAAACATGCATTGCTTTCTTGGTTTGCACTTTTATCCCTCCAGCTGACTACTCATCAATGAACCTAAACAAAGTTTGACATGAGCATTGACCCAATAAAACCTTGCAGAAATAGTAATGAAAGTTGTTTGAAGCTTTGAGACCTCCGAGTGACATAAAGATTTTGCTGAAATGATGCTGAGAAATAGCAGTGACAGGGCACATACAAGCAGCAATTTCTGCTCAAAGATACTGCACATTATTAAATGTTTTACTTTTTTAAAAAAAATCTGTGGCAACAGTCTCCAGAGACCTGGTCCTGGAATCTTTATTCTTTGCATGTTCTAACCTCATCAGTCACTTCTGGATAAAATAACACTTCCCTATGGGACTAGTCATGTTGGATGGTCCATGTGTGGAAACATAAAGTAAAAACCTCTATTAAATTACCAGGGAAGTACAAATAGTTCTCACATATGGGCTGATTCACTGTCACTTGCAGATGCAGGCTTAGCTGTTTTCGCGTCTTATGTAATACTGCGGCCGATTCATTAATACTGAGACATCCACTTGCAACTTCTTGCGACGGTGCAGTTCTGCATCAGTTTACCATCAGACACACCATCATAACTATGGCAGGTGCAGTTTCTCCATCTGAGTATGGCATACTTGCCTACTCTCCCGGAATGGCCGGGAGGCTCCCGAAAATCGGGTGACCCTCCCGCCCCCCCGGAAGAGCAGGCAAGTCTCCCGATTTGCGGGGTCCCCCCTGCCCGTCCACCCACTTAGTGTGTAAAGTGGACGGTCTGGGCAGTTGATGACGCGATTCTTGCTGAATCGCGTCATCATAGCCACGCCCCCTGCAGTGTAATGCCGGTGATCGCGTGGCTTAAAGGAGGTGTCACCATGACCCCGCCCTTGCTCCACCCCCGCCCTTGCCTCGCCCCCATCCCGCCTCCGGCCCACCTCCTCCTCTACGTCACAGCCTTCCCTGCCCGCCCTCTGAGCCGACCTGGCTGCTCTCTCCCGCAGAGAGCAGCCAGAATGTCGGTAAGCATGGAGTTTGGCCTCGTTTACAGTATGAGTGGTTGTGCATCTTTGAATGCAGCAGCTTACAGCGACATGCTTGCAACATGCCCATATCTGCTCAGCCAAACCCTGTCACCTCCCAGGAACGCAAAATTAATTCCACAGACCGTGGATCCGATTCTTTCTAACTCTCTGAGCGTTAACAATCCGTAAACATGGCTATGAGACATGAAAAATTGTGCAATGAGAATTTTTCGTTTTCAATTCTCATTGCATTCTCTTACAAATTTTTCATAATTCATCATGCCAGCATGAGAAAATTATCACTTTAAAAAAATGGCCTTTTTGAGAAGTCAGTTTTTCTAAAAGTGTCTGCAGCCGCGGCTCCCCCTTTGCACCCCCTGCTGGCACTATGTGTGTCCCGTGGCCCCCGCTCACCCCCAGCTGCCGGCACTTACCTGGGGTGCCCGGTTGCAGAGATCGTGCTGCTGCTGCACCCTCCTCCGGCACTTGTCCCACTGCACCCGCAGCCGCCGCTCACCCCACGCCACTGTCACTTGTCCATCGGCTCCAGTTACCCCCCGCTGCCGGCACATTCCGCTGCTGCCACAGCTGCCACTCACTCTGCTGCCAGCACTTTATTACCTGGGGTGTCGCACTGCAACCGCGGCCCCCCATCTCTCCTCCCCTTCTCTGCTGCTCAAGCTGCAGTGCAAATGGCAGCTTGTGAAGGGATTCAGGGGCTGTTCGCCATCCCAGGATGGGGAACAATTTCACTGACATACTCCGGAAAAAATGCTTTTCTGGGGAATGTAGAAATTGTGACTTTTAAGTGTTATGCCCCTTGGACACACATGCAGACTGAAAACACCAGCAGGATTAACACTGCGTGTGACTCAGGACCAGGCCCACAGTTTCTATAAGTACAAGCAAATGTATAATGAAAGCTTTTATTCAGTCTGCAAGCCTTATAAGTCAACCAGTGCTACCTTCTGCAAAATAAAATGTTTGTCCCATTGCCTTTGGAGTAAACATTGGTGTTTTTTCTTTTCTTATTTTTTGCACTTGCATACCTGCCTGTATTTGTGTTTTAAGGAAAATATGACTTTAATTGTTATAAAAAGCACTACGGTGGCTATTTAGAGTGGAACGCAGCTGCACATCTGTACACAGCGGCTGCATTCAGAGGGACTGCACACCGGCCGCAGTTCGCATACGTGACCCTACACCTTGTGGCTGCATCCTTCTAGGATGCGGCTGCAAGGTGATAGATAGCGGCGGGTGTTTGATGGGTGGCGTTTCAGCATTGTGGAGGCATGGCGGGAACGTTTTCAGGGTGGCTGCAACACGCAATACGCAGCCGCTCAGGAAAAAAATGACTGCCTGTCAGAGCAATTTGCCAGTGAAGGCAGGATCAACCGGAAATTGATGCATCTGCTATTTAATTTCTGACAGAACATAAGGTGGCGCCACACATATGCTGCGTGGCCTTGCCCTGTGCTGGGTGGCTCCCAGCATGTGAGTAGATGGATACAGATATTACTGCAGGGGGCGGTTCCCACTTTGTTTTATAGTTGAGAGCTGACACTGAAAAATAAGGAGGACCTCTTTCAGCAGTTCAGATTTCTACCCAGTTAAAAAATAACTGATTACTATTCAGCAGACAGAGCTACTAGCTAATCATGAGTTGCCACCTCAGTATGTACTGTTTCTTTGTGTGGTATCATTGTGCTGACCATTAAGTCAAAAGTTAGCAAAGCTTCCATGTATAGCATTCACCCATATGAATTCCTAATATGGAAAATTAATATTAGCCATCTGTGATGGCAAAGTTATTAAATTACAAAAAACTGAGCTTTTCAATACTTGTTCCCATAACACAAAGCATCATCTGAGGATGGAGCTATGTATTACTTAGCAGTCTCGTCGCTCGTTATGGGCTTTCTCATGCATGCGTGGTTAAACTACAATGAGATTTTGCACATACAGGGTCTTATGCAATAGGGTCCGAGTTTGCTGCAGTTGCGGGATACCAGCTGATCTCTGAGGTTTTTTATAGCTACAATCACATACAAGGCAAAACCATGCCCTGTAAATAATTGCTGCTTTAAAACAAGTTCCGATATAGTCTGGCATCCCACACCTCCGGCAAACACAGACCTTATTACATATGCCGCACAGTATACATTGAGAACAGACAGGAGTCATGATGTAGTGCATCCAGTGCCAGATGCAGTACAGCAACCTCAAACATCACCATACCTCCTTCAAGTTTGACTGTAGAAAAGTTGATGGTTTCTATGAAAGAGTAATTTTGTTTTCTGTAAACAGGGATGATACTCTTTATTAAACCAATTTTAGTCAGATTTCCTTATGTCTCTATCAGCAGTGGGGCACACTTGGGCCTCCAAACATGTAATCCCCCTTTCGTTGAGTTTGTGATAGATGATGTTTGTGCCTGAAGGTCAGCTTCAATTTATTTGACAGTTAATTTAGGTTCTTCCTCCCCCATTTGCAAATTCTGTGCTGTAATCTTCAATCAAGCTTTTTTTGGTTATTCATACCATACTATACCATACCATACCATAGACAGGACTCAAACTCTCAATTTCATTCCCCACAGTCAGACAATTAACACATGAAGCTATTTACGCCTACATAGAGTCAGAATCAGGATTAGCTTTATTGGCCAGGTGTACTCGCATACAATACAAATTTTTTGCGGTACAGTGCATCGCCAAGCAGCAACATGAAGGGGGAATACATAGCATAAGAAGGGAGAAAAACGTGTACATTACAAACATTACATGTATGAGTTCATACTGCACATTGCCACTGTACGATAGACTCGACATATCAACATATTAGACATATTATACTTGTTAGACTTTTTGTATATTGTTCAGCTGGTGGACAGCTAGTGCAAAGAAGCTTTTAATGGATCTGGTCGACTTTACGGGAATAGACCTGTAGCGTCTGCCTGATGGAGGAGGTTCAAATAGTTTGTGACCTGGGTGCTGCCAGGATTTTCTCTGCTCTCTTCCTGACCCTTGACTGGTATAATTCCTGGATGGGATGGAGGTCAGCCCCAACGATCTTTACAGCTGTCCTCACCACCCTTTGCAGCCTCCGTCTGTCACTCTCCATACCAGACTGTGATCGAGGAACATAGGACAGATTCTATGATCACTGTGTATAAGATGAGCAGCAGCTTCTGTGGGATGCTGAATTTCCTGAGTTGCCTCAGAAAGAACATCTACTGCTGGGCCTTCTTTACGACAGTGCTTATGCACTGATCTCGGGAAATTTTTTACCCTAGGAATTTGAAGGAGTCGACCCACGAATTCACGCAGTTGGCTATTAAGAGTAGTTGCATGGCATTGGGTTTCTTTCTAAAGTCCACCACCATCTCAACTGTTTTGAGGGGATTTAGGTCAAGGTTGTTCCTGCCGCACCACTGCGTAATCCGTTCCACCTCACGTCTGTATGCAGATTCGTCTTCGTCCTTGATTAAGCCGATGAAGGTGGTGTCGTCTGCAAATTTTGTAATTTTTACTGATTGCTCGGCCGAGGTGCAGTCCTTGGTATACAGAGAGAAGAGCAGGGGGAGAGGACGCATCCTTGAGGGGGCCCCGTGCTGATCGTGCGCCCACTAGACATGAATGACTCTTGCTATCAGGAAGTCGATGATCCAGAAGCATGTTGATTCTGGGACCCCTAAGGAGAGGAGTTTGGCTTGCAGGATACTGGGGATGATTGTGTTGAATGCCGAACTGAAGTCGACAAATAGGACCCTTACATAAGAGCCTGGTTGGTCTAGGTTCTGTAGGATGTAGTGCAGCCGAAAGTTAACTGTGTCCTCGACACTCCTACAGTATTTGCTCAGTATGCAAACTGCAAGGGGTCTAGGCGGGTGTTAGTCGCTTCGCTCAGGTGGTTCAGCACCAGCTGTTCAAACACTTTCATTGCCACAGATGTTAGCGGCTTGTAGACATTTAGGTCTTTTGCAGCTGCGCTCATGGGAACTGGGACAATTGTTGAACATTTAAAGCAGGAGGGAGCCTTGCTTGCATGTCTCCAGTGAGGTGTTGAAGATCCTGGAGAAGATGGGGGTGAACTGAACTGCACAGTTCTTTAGAGCAGATGGCGATACTCCGTCCGGGCCTGGGGCTTTCTTTGGTTTGACCCTTCTGAACATTCCTTCTACCTCTTTCTGATACACCTGAGGTGCCTGGGAGTGGAGACCAGGATAGGGGAGTAGGTGGTCAGCTTCGCCCGAGACAGGGGTAGGACTGGGACAGGGGGCCTCCTTCTCAAATCTGCAGTAAAAGTTGTTCAGCTCGTCCGCCAGTTCCTGGTGGATGACAGTGGGTTTTCGGGTTTTCTTATAGCTGGTTATGGCTTGCATATCTCTCCAAACTGACGTAGGGTCGTTGGTTGTTAGTCAGCTTGTTGTTGGAGAATCTGTTTTTAGACAGCCTGATTTCCCATGTCAGGGAGTTCCTGGCCTGTTTGAATAGGGCCCTGTCCCCGTTGCTGTATGCCTCGTCCTTGGCCAGACGAAGCTTCCTGAGCTGGGAGTTGAACCAAGGCTGCTTGTTATTGAAAGTGCGGTCTGTTTTTGTTGGGACACATGTGTCCTCTCAGAAGCTGATGTAGGATGTCACTACATCAGCCAGGTCATCCAGGTCAGTAGCAGAAGTTTCAAAAACCCTCCAATCTGTGCAGTCAAAACAGGCCTGTTTTGACTGCACAGATTGGAGCCTGATAAAT
This sequence comes from Pseudophryne corroboree, assembly GCF_028390025.1. Lineage (NCBI taxonomy): Eukaryota > Metazoa > Chordata > Amphibia > Anura > Myobatrachidae > Pseudophryne > Pseudophryne corroboree. The sequence continues at coordinate 344,902,908 of NC_086444.1, read as the reverse complement.
CTAACTACAATATAATGAAGCTAGATGTACTCAGATCTATGTAGTATATGGCTGTATTTAGTGTATGGCTGAACACTACATAGATCTGCTTAGCTGCAATAGTTTAAACTAGCCTTTACATCTAGCTTCATATAGTTAAAATTAGAAGGCTTCCTATGCTGGAACAAACAGCTCCATGTGCTAAGTGTCTGATTGTGGTATATGAGGTTAAGAGTTTGAGTCCCATGCATGGCATGCATAGTAAACTAGGTGTTTAGAGTACAGGGGGTTGGAACTGAAGAGGCAAATGTGACACCCGGAAGTAGTATGGGTACAGGGTGGTTGTGGTTCTGCTCAGATGATAGGGATGAGTAAATGAAGTCAACTTCAGAGTAATAAGACTAAAGTTTCAAATGAGGTTTCGATTTATTATCTGTGGCAATGGAGTTAATTCAAGAGATACTCTCAGCGAGTACAATATGGGTACATAAAATCAGTATAAAAGCTTACAAAATGAGTTCAAATTAAAACACACAATTAGCGCAGGAACTGGATGATAGCTGTTGTCTCTCTGTCTGCGTCACGTTCCTGTAAACGGGTTAGCTTTTCTACACACTTCCCTGAACTATGCCAACTCTTCCATACTAAAGTAAATACCAGTTGCTAGGTATAGCAAACCGCTAGTTAATCTTGTCATTCAAGCTTTAGACTAATATAAACACAACATTCAATATATAATGAACCATAAAATATACAGATTGCAATGACATCAGGTCATACAATAAATTCCCTTTCTACCTGTACCAGGGTATGCATGCAAATCGCTTTAAGTCGGTAATGTAAGGAGTCCCCTAGAGCACGTGCACGGCTGAATGAGTATTGAGAGCTCTCTTATTGTTTTTCACCCAGGTTAAGTAGCAAACAAAGGTTAACTGTTCCTGTATGGTATACCGTGGTGATGCAACCTATCCTATGAATTAGCGCTGCTCCTGGTAAAACTAACTTGCTGCAAGTCAAACAGCTCTTCCTGGCTGACTAATTACAGGGTTTATAATCAATAAAAGCTCCAGATTCTCATTGACTGTCTCTAATCTGTAGTCTCACTTACACAGTCTTTACATTTGATCAGTGGCGTAACTAGAAATTTTTCTCCCCAAGCCAAAAAATTCTTCGGCGCCCCCCCCCCCCACATAATTGGCACTAGGAAAGGGACAAACATGTGCGCGCCGAAGGCGTGCGGCGCCAAAAAGGGGCGTGGTTTTGTTTAAATGGGCGTGGCTTCGCATAAAGAGGCGTGGCATTGCAGGAATAGACTACCTTATACCCCAGTTTTGCAACCTGCACGCCCAGACGTTAGCCACCACAGGAAAGAAAAATAATCCTGATTCATGCCCCTTCCATTATTTGTCATTTTTCCTCCTTATAGTAATGCCCAGTATACATTATTCCACATACTGCAATGGCCCTTAGACATTATTCCACACACAATAATGCACATGACACAATATGCACACACTGTAATGCCCCAGACACATTATGCCACACACCGTAATGCCTGTGACACATTATGACAGGAATCGCAATGCCCGTTATACATTATGCTACACACTGCACTGCCCCTGATACATTATAGCACATACAATGTCTGTGACACATTATGCCACACACTGCAATGCCCCTGATACATTATAGCACATACCACAATGCCCATGATATAGTATACCACACACCGCAATGTCCGTGATACATTATGACACACACCGCAATGTCCGTGATACATTATGACACACACTGCAATGAACCTGAGACATTATACCACATACCACAATGCCCATGATATAGTATACCACACACCGCAATGTCCGTGATACATTATGACACACACCGCAATGCCCGTTATACATTATGCCACCCTGCAATGACCCTGAGACATTATACCACATACCACAATGCCCGTGATATAGTATACAGACTCCGTAATGCCTGACACATTATGCTACACACCGCAATGCCCATTATACATTATGCCACACACTGCAATGACCCTGAGACATTATACCACATACCACAATGCCCGTGATCTAGTATACCATACACCGTAATGCCTGTGACACATACCGCAATGCCCGTTATACCCTATGCCACACTGCAATGCCCCTGAGACATTATACCACATACCACAATGCCCGTGATATAGTTTGCCACACACCGTAATGCCTGTGACACATTCTGACACACACCGCAATGTCCGTGATACATTATGCCACACACCGTAATGCCCATTACACATTAAGTCCTACATTAAGGCTTCTAATTACTTTTAAATTACCTGCTCGTTGCCAGGGGTTTCATGCTCTTGGTTCCATGCACGGTGCCAGGGGTTTTCATGCTCAGGGTGTCATGCTCATTGCCAGGTGTTTCATGCACTCGGTGTCATGCTCGTTGCCAGGGGTTTCATGCACTGGGTGTCATGCTCATTGCTAGGGGGTAGTGCTTGTTGCTAGGGCTGTGCTCCCAGTGCCACATATGTCCTCAGTGCCAGATATTCCCCCACGGTGCCAGGTACTCACATGCCCCCAGTGCCAAATATAGCCTCTCCCCCCAGTGCCACATATGCCCCCAGTGCCAGATATTCCCCCACAATGCCAGGTGCTTACGTGCCCCCAGTGCCAAATATAGCCCCCCATGTGCCAGGTACACATACAGTGCCATATATGCCCCCTCAGTGCCCCCCCAGTGCCATATATGCCCCCTCAGTGCCTCCCCAGTGCCATATATGCCCTCTCAGTGCCCCCCAGTGCCATATATGCCCCCTCAGTACCCCCCAGTGCCATATATACCCCCTCAGTGCCCCCCCAGTGCCATATATGCCCCCTCAGTGCCCCACCAGTGCCATATATGCCCCCTCAGTGCCATATATGCCCCCTCAGTGCCTCCCCAGTGCCATATATGCCCCCTCAGTGCCCCCCAGTGCCATCTATGCCCCCTCAGTGCCCCCCAGTGCCATATATGCCCTCAGTGCCCCCCAGTGCCATATATGCCCCCTCAGTGCCATATATGCCCCCTCAGTGCCCCCCGCAGTGCCATATATGCCCCCTCAGTGCCATATATGACCCCTCTGTGCCCCCCCAGTGCCATATATGCCCCCTCAGTGCCATATATGCCCCTCAGTGCCACCCCAGTGCCATATATGCCCCCACAGGCCATATATGCCCCCTCAGTGCCCCCCCCCTGTTCCATATATGCCCCCTCAGTGCCCCCCCAGTGCCATATATGCATACCTCCCGCAGTGTCCCGCGATGGGGGGGGCAGTTGGGAGGCTCCTACAGTCACTGCTCTGCATAGCAGAGCAGTAGTGAATAGACGCTGTGCGCATGCGCACAGCGTCTATTCAGCGCAGACAGTGGGAGAGAGGGCATGCCAGCAGCTCACAGAGCGCTGGGCATGCCCCCTCAGTGACGAAACGGGGGCGTGGCCCGCGATCGCGGGTCCTCCGCGAAGCCACGCCCCCTTTTCATAGGACACGCCCCCGACACGCCGGAGACTCAGAGGGACACAGGAGAGGCGCACACTGTGCCCTCCGTGTCCCTACTTCACAGCGGGGGGCTAGTGACAACAGATTGACATGCGGACGTTCGTCCGCATGTCAATCTGCTCTAAATCAGTGGCGGCGCCCCTCGCCCCCAAGCCACCGCGAGGGCTGCGGGGGCAGTAGTTACGCCACTGCATTTGATACTTTGTAGCTCCTTGCCTGCAACTGCTTCAACTATGCTGTCAAGATGTAGTGGCTGTATAGCGTAAAATTCCTGTAAACTGGGACTTTATCAGTGCTACAGTTGCAGTGTAAGTGATAATACAGGGAGGTGCAAGGTGTTTTATCACAGACCTTTACTCTGGCACCAGTCACAATGGCCAGTCTCTCTGGCTGCCTCCGAATGGCACTGATTTGCTTAGGAGAAGGGTCTTATCCTCAGAGCGCCATCAATTAAGTGTCCATCTCCGGGGCAGGCCCGTCTCTGTACTGCCTCTACTCTTAGCAGGTATCTGTATCACCACCCAGTTCTCTTGCTGGCATGCTGCTGCCGCCTCCTGGTCCACTTCCTGGCATGACTACACCTGCTAGGACACGATAGACACCAGGGGTATCACTGGAAACCCCACTGCCAGTTTCAACACAAACAACCACAGGTCCAGCACCGTAGGTCACTGGGGAAACCTTGCAGCGCAGCTCTGCTCCCCTGCACTGAGGACCAACTGCCACTAACTGTCAGTGCAGCCCCTTTTATTTCCTTTTGTCCCATGAGCCTCCACTGCTGCTAGGGACCATGTGATGCTCATACTGCCCACTGTCACCAATGCAAATTAAGCATGCAGTACAGGACACATTATACACTATTGCTTTACATAAATACACACAAACTGATGGTACTCTTAGTGGGGTGCCACACACATACATCCTGTATGTATGGGAAGCATAATAGAGATGAGAGTATCTGGAATTTAGTTATTAAAACCCAGTGCTTCTGATCGTGTTTATGCCCAATATTTAAAAGGGCAATGCTTTCACTGCCAAGATGCATCCTTTTTAATATTGGGCATAAACACATTCAGAAGTGCTGGGTTTCACAACTTAACGCTTCATAAATTAACATCTCTGTCTCAGGAAAAAAAATCGGTCTATCAGTGGATTTCTGTGTACTCAGAAACCCCCCTTATGTGCACCACTGTACTGTATTATGTACAACTTTTGAATGCCATTTTCCTGTGATTTTACTAAAAGTATATGATATTATTTGCAGCTCCTGAATGTTATAACTTACAGATCTGGCAATGGAAATATATATAGTAGGTTTACAAATTATTATCAAATCTGCATTGCACTTAGTAATAAAAATCCATTATTCCATCAGGATTTAAAGAATCAGTATGTGCATATCTGGAAGAATTAAACATTATATGGAAAAATAAAAACATACTACAGGACTGGTTATTTGATTATT